>NC_136265.1:155302645-155630145 GCF_964187855.1 Myxine glutinosa | reverse complement strand
TTATCAATTGAAAGTGAGTTGGCGAAAGACTGGTTTCAATGAAGTGATTCACAAGTTCGCAGCTTTGAAGGCCTGGAAAGGAAAGTTCTGAATTAGTCGAGATGTTCACCAAGTGCTGAAATGCTTGTGTGTTTGTTCCTGTTTATTTTTATGGTATTATTTCATTTATGAGTACATTTCCAATTGCATTTGTCTGCAAGTTCCACATTATTTGGGCCGTTATTGATTATGCAAACCTAATCCATTAATGTATCTCATGTAACAATAAAGTTTAACGTTAAAATCAACGTAATTTTGATGTAGTTCTGAAACGTTTTTACTTCGAATTCTATTGTTTTCTTACCGAATTTTCACTTTAACCACATGAAACTATGTAAATGTAAATACATTTAGGCTGTGCGTATGATATTGTAATTTAAAGGTGTAATTTTAATTTTGCGAGTTGTTTATGTCACTACTATTGCCATTACATTCAGTGATATACGGGAATTACGATTTACGAGTAACATTAGTACAAAAAACATTACTAAGGATTCTGTATGGTCTGGTACGGGAGGAGGTCCATGTAGTCAGGTTCACTATGTTTTTTCGTTCAAAAATTTTGGTAGATTAGCAAAACTATACATTTTTGGAATATTCAGAGCATGAGGAATCCAAAAATTAATGTTTACATTTGCGTAGACACCTTTGCGAAAATGGCACTCAGGACAGTGATGAAGATCTGTAAAAGCATATTCCTGAACGGTATAGACCTCGTAGATCCTGTGTATAGGACTTATAGTTCAATCTGATACTACCTATAACTTCCTATAACAACCTATAACTTCAAAGGACTTGCAATATCATGTATTATGTAATACAGTTATATCACAAATATAAAGACAATGGTTTTCAATTACCTTTGTTTGTTGCTTTTCTATAATCCTGAGCACTATTTTGAGGCCTTTATTGGATTCCTTGACCCAGAAAACATAGGATTAGCATATTTAATTAAGTTTCCAGGTTGACTAGAAGCCGAGATAGCGCAAAATATGTATTTTATGGTGGCCATTTTGAAAATCCAAAATGGCGGCCATGCACGTGTCGGTGCAAATGTCAACATTGATTTTCGGATTCTCCATGCTCTGATGATTCCAAAAATGTACAGGTTTGCTAATATCCCAAAATTTTGACCAAAATTATATTTGTTAACATAGTGAACCTGATTAATGGGGGGGGGGGGGGGGGGGGAGGGGGTGACACCATGAGTTACCGCACTGGGTGACACCAACCCTAGTGACGCACTGTGTACTTATTCTTGCTTACTGAAGACTAGTAGATCTGTAAGGTAGGTTGATATGGGATGATACTGAGTGTACAGTCAGGTAACATACAGTCGTCATCGTCGTCAAGTTATGACTTCTAGAATAGTTCCCGTCGATAGAAATTGAAGACAATTTCATCTCATTATTGAAGCCAAACAACAGCAAACCTTCTCACTGAAATGAACTTTTGAGCAGAATTGAAGTTTATTATTTTGTTTAATTTGCACAATTTGTATATATTTCATTTTATTCAGGGAATGGTCCTTCATTTTTGCATGAATAAAGTGAGATATATTCTTTGCACAGATTGTTTTTTTTATTCTGATTATGACGGTATGTGAATGAAATAATTTTCCTATGCAATAAAATTTATTCATTGTTTGCAAAATTTTGTGTTTATGTGCTTAATGTGCATTTTTTCTGGGGAGGGGTCCGTAGCTTTCACCAGGTTCTCAAAGGGGTCCATGACTCAAAAAAGGTAAAGATCCCCTGGCTTAGATGGAGATGCACAGTATATCTGCCAAGTAAACTTCTCTTATTTCGGAATTGTTTCTGGAAAATAATTGAAGTCAACCAAGCTATATATAGAATTCACCTTGAAACATGGAACGGAAGGGCCAAGGCATAAGCCGAGCTCCACCACCCCAACCCGACGTATGACGCTGGATTGCCCAGAGCACCATTAGTTCTTGTTTTCCCATCAATTCGATAAGAATTGCGATTTTTATTGCGACGGTGACCGAGCACGTGTTACAACAATGGAGTACACCAAATTTCTGGGTAAATGGCTCAGGGATATGGAATTGTATGGAAATAAAAGAAAAGGCTTCACTCAAACACAACTCCCTCTTATAGAGATACAAGATGGATCACTCGCCAGTTGGCATTGAGGACCTCCATCCATTGTTGAGACAGCAGAAGCAGCATGTCCAGAGTGGGATGGCCTGGTCTGAATCCAAATTGATGATCTGAGATCAAGCCATTGGAGAAGAGGAAGGATTTAATGTCAGAAGCGATGATGAATTCCATGACCTTGCTGATTATCGGGAGCAGGCTGATTAGTCTACAACACCAGATCAAGATCGGCTTATTTAGATTTTAGTAAAACATCAAGAAGATTGACGTTTGAAGCTGCAGCAAAAATTAAACTAGGAGCGCAACACGGCAATGTTGGGCCAAATGGCCTCATTTCCTTGCTTGAAGTCAGTTTTGTGTTGTTAAGGAGTCTCACGTTGTGTTTTTTTCCTATGATATTCAAGTGTACACACACATACATGCAGGGTCCCCTTGCTGGGCGGGGGAGGGGGCGGTGGAGGTGGGGGATAAGGGTGGCCCATGACCTTGACACTGCGTATACCCAGCAAATATGCAAAATTTGGTGGAGATTTGCTCGGCCAATTTTTATCTCTGATTTTTCACACGTACACACATATTTTCCTTTCCCGGAGTTTCCTTTCTCGGAGGGGGAAAGGGGAAGTGGGTAAGGGGTGTTTGACCCGTGTTCAGACACTGGGTACGCCCAACATATGTGCATCTTTTGGTGGAGATTGGCTCGGCCGTTTTTTATCGCTATGATTTTTGAGACTCACACACGTGCACATACAGAGAGTTTCCTTGCTGGGGGCGTGGGGGGAGGTGGAGTTGGCCCAAGACCATGACGCTGGATACCCTCAGCACATCTGCAAAATTTGGTGTACATTGGCGCAGTGCTATGGATTTTTCTTTATTTTGTACTAGCAGAAGTACCCGGCATTGCCGGGCGGGGGAGGGGAGGGGAACGGGGGGGGGGGGGGGGGAGCGAGCCCCTTGGCAAAGCGAGCGATTTTTTTTTCATAGCGTCATAGCGTTATAGCGTTTCATAGCGTCATAGCGATTTTTTTTTCATAGCGTCATGGCGTCATAGCATCATATCGTTCATAGCGTCATAGCGTCATAGCGTCATTGCGTTTCATAGCGTCATAGCGATTTTTTTTTCATAGCGTCATGGCGTCATAGCATCATATCGTTCATAGCGTCATAGCGTCATTGCGTTTCATAGCGTCATAGCGATTTTTTTTTCATGGCGTCATATCGTTCATAGCGTCATCACGTGATCGCTCTGAGCGAATCAGCGCCCACCTGCTCTGATTCCGTTGATTCCGTGCGCTGAAATGCGCTGAGGTAAATATGAATAAAAAATATGGATCGTCAAATATTTTGAGTTCGGCCATGTTCGTCCCAGGCTCAATGGCCATGTCTATGCCAAATATCAAGCACGTAAGCCTCTCCGTTTAGGAGTCTATCGGTAACATTACACACACACACACACACACACACACACACACACACACACACACGCACACACACACACACACACACACACACAAACTGTGTTTTATATATATAGATACAAGATCGAGGCTCGCGTAAGAGCTGACATCAATCACAAAAAAGGACAAACGGACACACAAAGCATGCAATAAAGGGAGTGGGAGATAAGATGGGGAGAGAGAGGGAAGCACACAAGTACAACAGCAGAGAACAGGGACATCGGAAGATCTGTGGGAGGGAGAGGGCTTGGGGGGAGGAGGCATGGGAAGGCGGGGGGTGGGGGGGGGGGTTGGGAAAGGTATAAAACACATGGACACTGCTAGAACTTCCAGGAAAGAAAGAAGTCGGGATAAAAAAACAAAAAAAACAAGAGAAAAATGACCACAGTGTGGTCACCAGCTGCGACGTGTAGAATCATGAGGATATCCGTTGCAATATGCGCTACCAAATTCGACCAGTCATTAAATTATATGCATGCACTCGCGTCTTTTTGTTTTTCAGTTCTGGTCTTGTCCTTTGTTTTGCGACGCAACATGGACGTGAATGTTATTTCTGTTAATGCTAATCCATTAATGTTATTTATCTATCTATAATTCCAGTAATCTCTGTGTGTATGTGTGTGTGTATGTGTGTGTGTATGTGTGTGTGTCGTTTGTCTGTGACCGCTGTTTCTCGACAACCACGGGTCCGATATACTTGAAACTTGCCAGGTATATTGCTGGGGACCCGAGGATGTGCCTTTTCAAGGTTTCATATTAATCGGAGAAGTAGTTACCGAGCTATGGCGATTTATTTACCAAACTCCGCAAGCCGTTCGCTTTGGCTTTGCGAATGGACCAAACCATTTCATGTAAATAGAGGGGGGGGGGGGGGGGATTGTCACCGTACTCGCAAGCCGTTCGCTTTGGCTTTGCGAATGGACCAAACCATTTCATGTAAATAGAGAGGGGGGGATTGTCACCGTACTCGCAAGCCGTTCGCTTTGGCTTTGCGAATGGACCAAACCATTTCATGTAAATAGAGGGGGGGGGGGATATAATTTTAGATATCTATCTATAATTCCAGTAATCTCTGTGTGTCTGTGTGTCTGTGACCGCTGTTTCTCGACAACCACGGGTCCGATATACTTGAAACTTGCCAGGTATATTGCTGGGGACCTGAGGATGTGCCTTTTCAAGGTTTCATATTAATCGGACAAGTAGTTACCGAGCTATGTCCAAAAAACGATTCAACCAATCAGAGAGCAGCGAGCTATCACGTGTGCCGAACGTGGCGAACAGACTCTGCCTCGGACGGCACATTTGAGAGCGTATTCATTTATTTCACGTTGGCAAACTATGTTGGCGCTATGTTGGCGTTAAACTATGTTTTTAAACTAATTAAAACTAATTTGCGATTCATCGTAACTGCGATATGCGACCTTCCGGACAGTCAAATGAGGACGTCACTTCCGGACTTACGGATAGTCATAGTGACGACGTACTGATGCTGAACGTGGCGAGCAGACGCTGTAAGGTACGATCGATTGTAGTACACGTTTATAATAACTCTGCCGATACAGGCCCGATTAACTGCAGCGCCATCCGAGCTGCGGCGTCGGGACGATACATTCATTGTACGGTCACATCACGCACTTACGGGCACGCCCATGGGCCCATGGGCGAAGACATTTTTTTTTTTTTTTTTGGCAAGGAACGGGCACCCACGTACGGGTACGTCCTAGTATATATAGTACGGGCATGCCCTAGTTAATGTTAATTCTGGGTGGCAGAGGGATAATTTGAAACGGGCTTGTTCGGTAGGGGATTTGAAAGTGGATGTGGTTCTGTGAAAACAGTGGTGTGATTCTGTGATTCTGTTTGGTGTGGTGTGCTGAAAGTGATTTGAAAGTAAAAAAAGTTCTGTGAAACGAGATTGATATGAAAGCATTCATGTTGTCTTTGTTACTAAATTTATTCTGGTTTCTTCAAACAAATCGCGATTTTAGTCCGCGATGTTCTTACCTCATACCAATGCACGTCCGAGTGTATGCGCATGCGCTATTCAAAAAGGCACCCCAACAACAAGAACAACAACGCGGTCCTCTCATAGAGCTGCTCGTCGCAGCTAAAAAGTGGATCTGGGGTGAATTAACGGGGGAAATTATATCTATTGTCAAGTGAATTGTCAAATTGTCAATCGTTAAAAAAAAAGTGAATTGTCAAGAAAAAAAAAAAAACGGCTTCACACGCACGCACACACGCACGCACACACACGCATATACTGATAGATATAATCAGTTAAGAAACAATAATAGATAAAGGCTGTTTTCTGCCTGAGTGAGCCATGATGATGTCACAATGGGTTGAGATTAGGGCTATATAGGATGTTGGATTGGACATGTGAAGGGTTAAGTAGCCTCGCTCCGAGCAGTAATGAATCACAAAAGTACTTGCTGTCTGAATGGTAAAGGAGGACATCCCAGGTGTCATTAGCAAGAAGAATGCCTTACAGGAAACAGAACGGCTGCTTTTTCTCATCTGCTACAGACAACCCTCACCTTTTCTCTGTCTTGTGACAAAAGATTTGTTATTTGCAGCTTCACAGAATTGGCTACGTAAAATGTCACCACAAACAAAATACCTGTAAATTGAAGGAAATGCACCTGCAAAAGAGCAGGGGGCGGTGATGATAAGGGAAGAGAGAGAGAGGGGGAAAAATGGAGAGCAGCTAATTAGCAAATTAACATGCATCAAGCTGAGTTTAAAATAGATGCTTTGAAGATGTCATTTCCCACAGGAAGAGTGTGGACATGGCTCCTGCAGTACGAGGGTGAATATATAATGACGTCATGCTCATATTGCTTTGATGTCAGATATTTTTTCACCTTTTTCAGCATGGCTGGACAGTGATGATAAATCGGTGAATGTGATAATTACTACCTATCGGTTGTCTGGTCGATAAAGCTGCTCTTGGACAAACGTCCTGTGGACCTGATGATCTGTCTTCAAGATGCACTTTGCATGGGATAAAGCAAAAATGAGGCTGACGTGAGATCGGTGGGAAAGGTAACACAATCAGAGACAACGCGCCATGATATTGCGGTTGGAGTGCAGCATGCGGGGTCGAGGGAACAGTATTGAAAATCCAAGCACACCTGCCGTCTTCCCTTTTATTTCATTTTCATACTGACTTCACGAGACACAATGTGCCATAACCTGGGCAGACGCCTCTGTGTTCCTGAATTTTCCAAAGCTCTGAACAACATTGGATTATAAAACTATCGTCTGGTAAGGGCTAGTGATGATAGCTACCAGCCCTTCATTGGCAGTGGTGGTGGTTGGTGTGCGGCCTGTGGCTGCCGGTTGCATCATTTTCTGGGGGCGTGGCTGCCACTGATGCAGTGTCCCCCATTACCACACATTTTACATACATTACACATTTAACTTTACATTTTACATTTACACATTTACACATTTTCATTTACACATTCATTTCATTATCATTTACATTATTCATTTTCATTTATTTACATTATTTAATTTAATTTAAGTTAATTTAATTAATCATTACATTTATTTACATATTACATTTTCACAATTTCATTTACATTATTATTCAATTTTCATTTAACATTTACACATTTACACATTTTAATTTACACATTCATTTCATTATCATTTACATTATTCATTTTCATTTATTTACATTATATTTAATTTAATTAATTATTTACATTTATTTACATATTACATTATCACAATTTCATTTACATTATTATTCAATTTTCATTTAACATTTACACATTTACACATTTTCATTTACAAATTCATTTCATTATCATTTACATTTTTCATTTTCATTTATTTACATTATATTTAATTTAATTTAATTAATTATTTACATTTATTTACATATTACATTATCACAATTTCATTCACATTATTATTCAATTTTCATTTAACATTTACACATTTACACATTTTCATTTACACATTCATTTCATTATCATTTACATTATTCATTTTCATTTATTTGCATTATATTTAATTTAATTTAATTAATTATTTACATTTATTTACATATTACATTATCACAATTTCATTTACATTATTATTCAATTTTCATTTAACATTTACACATTTTCATTTACACATTCATTTCATTATCATTTACATTATTCATTTTCATTTATTTACATTATTTTATTTTATTTAAGTTAATTAATTAATTATTTACATTTATTTACATATTACATTATCACAATTTCATTTACATTATTATTCAATTTTCATTTAACATTTACACATTTACACATTTTCATTTACACATTCATTTCATTATCATTTACATTATTCATTTTCATTTATTTACATTATATTTAATTTAATTTCATTAATTATTTACATTTTTTTACGTATTACATTATCACAATTTCATTTACATTATTATTCAATTTTCATTTAACATTTACACATTTACAATTTACATTGCACATTTTGCTTCCTCGGAAGGATTACAGGCTCAGCCAATCCACCCGTTGTTAATTCAATTGGATGACAGGGTCTCAAACTCAGGACCCTAAGATCTCAAGCCACCTTAACTGTAAAGCCAACACAAGGCAGTGATGATAGCTCTCGGCTATTTCTATCATCTATTCATTTCCATTGATTTTCCAAACAATTTGTGGGTGGGCAATCCAACATAGCAATTTAAAAACTCTTAAGATATATAATTTTGAATGCAGTACTCAAACCTCATCATATAGTTAAGATTTAAAATGACACGAGCAATATTGTGTAGGTATCAATGCTTGTAGGTACGAGTGACACCCAACACGTCAGAAAGATTTATTGCTTTGCAATGAAAACAGTGAAAACGTTTTTTTTTCCCGTTGTAACTCATTGTATTATTCAAAGTCACATTTTTAGAACCCTAACAGAGAGTCAGCCTCGTGGCGGACCGGGGGGAAGAGGGACGGGGGCTTGTATTTTTGAGTGCTGTCGGTCCGTGAATATGCTCGAAAATGACTGGATCTGAGCACCCATTTGAGTAATTATGTACAGCGTTGGATATTTGGGGTCCTCAGTTCCCAAGGGAGCCCGTTGTTGGCTTAGCGGTTACGGTGCTGGCTTGTGGATACCTGGGATCCTGGGATCATGGGTTCGAATCCTGGCCGATCACTGAATTAACACCAGGGGGGTTGTCTCAGCCTGTCATCCTTCTGAGGTCGGCGAATTGAGTACCAGTTCACTGGTAATTCCGTGTGTGTCGCAAGTGGTGACCAACAGGTTGGCGGCAGGAAGAGCATCCAGCCATAAAACATTGCTTCAAAAAGGGGACCAAGGTGCACAAAAAGGCCAACCCCTGCTCTGTGGGGAAAAATGGCCTCTATAGGTGGTGTTCTTTTTCAGTTCCCAAGGAGTTATGCTCGAAGCATCGTCTATTAATTTGCCTTATTACAATAATGTTTAAAACTATTAATCTTCCTTTTGTGGTATTTCACCAACGGACACACACACATCTCGTTTTTTCATTTCTGTTCCTTACAATTCTATCCCTCTCTTACACACACACACACACACACACACACACACACACACACACACACACACACACACACACACACACACACACACACACACACACACACACACACACACACACACACACACACATAATTAATTGTACAGTATCGGTTGTTCCTAAACTTAAATAATTTAAAGGATTGTTGTAAATGATGTTAATTTTACAACATCCCATATTCAACTTTATTTAAATTGTAAACCTCAAACATAGTTTCTCCACCTAAAGCAAGAACTTTAACCCGTAAGCAACTGACTAGTTTCCCGACTGCATGGATCATCACCTGGGCACCGTTCTTCCTCGAGGTTTCAATCCTTTCAGCCCAGGACCTCTCCAAACGGCGGATCCACAACCTCGATCATGGATCCACATCAATTGATGGTAAATCAGTGGATCCACAACCTCAGTTGCGTCCAGGCAGTCAGTCAACCCATCAATGCTTGTAGTATATTTAATTATTATATTGTACTGTATTTACATAAAGATCTCATGAATAATATTTTTACTATTCGTATTGTATTTCACTAATTCGATTTGGTGTCGTTTTGTGATTTTAAAGAAAACTTGTTTTAATCTACCAACTGCAGCCCCCTGTGCTAACATACGTCTGACTAGTTGTTGTAATTTATTGACCAGTTCAGAGCTGTGTGTGGTTGCTCTCACAGTCCTAATTATTTCACCTGCAACCGTACCATAAAATAGCTTTTTGGGAATGTTGCTGTCTAAGAAAGGCATTCGGACAATGTGGAATGGAAATGCATCTCGTTTATCAAATAATTTGGTGTGAAATTTATTATTATGGATGTCAATTTGTAATTCTAAAAAGGAAACTGAAGTGGAAGTTTGGTTTTCCATTTTAAATTCAAGTTATTTTGGATATATATCATCATGAAGCTGCTCAAATATAAATCCATCATTAATTGCCAACAAATCATCAATGAACCTGAAGATGTTTCCGCATCTTCGTGCAGTTGTTAATTTATTCCTGCACATGTTCTGGACCCAATCAAACTCGTACATGTGCAGAAACAAATTTGCAAAGAAAGGGGCCGGATCTGAACCCATGGGTATGCCCACTGTTTGCTGGAGTATCTTGGGATCTGAACCCATGGGTATGCCCACTGTCTGCTGGACTATCTTGGGATCTGAACCCATGGGTATGCCCACTGTCTGCTGGAGTATCTTGTTGCCAAATGTAAAGAAACTGTTGTTCAGCAGAAATCGAATACTTTCTTTGAGTTTACTTTTTGAAAAACTGCATGAATATTGATTATCCTTTACAGACCAGTGTGCTCTGTTTTGATATACATTAATGTATACTCTATTACCTCCTGAAAATGCTTTATCTATTGCTCTGTCCAATGCGGTTACCAGCTTGTCATGTGGAATGTTTGTGTACAATGTGGAAAAATCAAAGGTTGAAAGACATTTTGCTTTACCCTTGTTATTAATGTTGTGGACACTGTCGATTACCGGTTTGGAATTGTCAATGATCCAGAATTTCTTAATACCAGAATAAAACTTCACTTTTTCATGGTAGTTTTTTAAGCATTTATAGATTAGTTTCATTGCCGCTGTAATACTGCCCGACAAAGGTTTCAAGCTACATTCTCTACTTGCGATGATGAACCTCATCTTACAAGGGTGTTTGTGCATTTTTGGGATCCAGTAAATGAATGGTAATTTATGGTGTTTATCCGGAACTAACAGTCTTCTCACCGTTGAGTGATTTGTATGGTGTTGTATCAAGTCTGTTTTGTTATCGTTACTTATTTTGTCGGTCTTTGAAATTCCCGTGTCTAAGCCCAATTCTTCCAAAAGTGTTTGAATGTAGAATGTTTTACATACAAATGCAATATTATTATTTGCTTTGTCAATTGGAACAATAACATATTGTGTTTGAAGCTGCCTTAAGCAATCACGTGTCTCTGGATTGTTTAAAATTGCCTTCGGATTATTGATTCGAACTTTTCTTTTCAAATCAACAACTCTCCTTTTCACATGTTTCTCTACCTCCTCCAACCATAAAGCCATTTGTGTGTTTGGTACTTTATGTTTATCAATTTGTTCTTTCATCCATTCACCCAGTCCCATCATTGTAAGTTCCATTGCTTTATTCCAGTTTATTCTTTTGTTTTCTCTATAATTTGGTCCTTTTGTAAGTAATGCACGTAATCTTTTATCTTTCACGATTCTGAGATCACCTGTGATGACGTGTTTATGATGTGGATCTTTGAATGCGGAATGTTCACAATTACAATGATGTGTGTTATTTAACCATTCCTCTACATCTATACATTGTACAGTGTCCTTGTAGTTGAAGATCTTTCCCCGAATTGAATTTCCCAAAGTGTACACAACTCTTGGTCGCTCTCTCTCTGTTGTATTGTTTCTGGAAGTTTACTCCACACTTCCTTATGTTGAAGTATTTTCTCGATATTTATCATTTCCACCCCTTTGTTATCAAACATAATTTTGATGATATCATTGTCTTTTTTACGATTTACTTTTTTAGGTTTCTCTTTGTACATTTTATGATCAATCATGTCCAGAATTGCTTTCATGTGTTGGATTGGGAGTTCCTCTTGATCGTCCTCTTCCATTAATCTGTTCACGATTTGCCAAACTTCTTTCAGTTTTTTTTTTTTAAAGGTATTGAACTTAATTCTGCTGCTGTTAAGTAATGTGCAGATATTGGATTTGTTAATATCTAACCATTCATTTACAATTTGTGGTGGTGTGTCTATAATTGGACATTTACGTCCATAGTTATGTACTCTGTGTCTCTGAGAGTCTCGTGGTAAGGTGTTAAAAACAGAAGCGATGATGTTTTGTCCATTTTGCTGTGTATATGTGTCATTAATTCTTTCATTTAATCCATAAGGGTAAGCAGTTCTTAATTCTTTGATCCAGAAAAGTTCTCTACGCTTACGTAATTGTGTGATTGTTTTATCTTCCATCCCATTCTTTTTACGGCCATTTCCGTTTATCTTTTCTATAACCTGAACACTGAAGCTCGCATTTTCACAATATCCAGAAGTAAAATGATGGGTAAGTAGTGGACAACCAGTAGTTCTATCTGGGTTTTTCATGCCGCTCCTGTGTGCATTCATTCTCACATTACATCTCTGCATTGTTTCACCAACATATTGCATCGCACATTTGCTACAGGTCAATAGGTAAACTATATTTGAGGTTTTACATGTAATTAATTCTTTAGTTTCTTTTAACTTGTAACATCTAGCCGTTACTGTAACATCTAGCCGTTACACACACACACACACACACACACACACACACACACACACACACACACACACACACACACACACACACACACACACACATATATACATATATATACATCTATCTATAATTCCATTAATCTCTGTGTGTATGTGTGTTTGTATGTGTGTATGTGTGTATGTGTGTATGTGTGTATGTTTGTCTGTGACCGCTGTTTCTCGACAACTACCGGTCCGATATACTTTAAACTTGCCAGGTATATTGCTGGAGACCCGAGGATGTGCCTTTTCAAGGTTTCATATTAATCGGAGAAGTAGTTACCGAGCTATGGCGATTTCTTTACCAAACACTGCAAGCCGTTCGCTTTGGACCAAACCATTGCATGTAAATAGAGGGGGGGGTTCTGTGGTCGTTGCGAATGGACCAAACCATTCATGTAAATAGAGGGGGGGGGGGGGGTTCTGTGGTCGTTACTGCCACGTGGTTTCAAAGTTTTTTTTTGTTGTTGTTGTTTGCACGCATGTTTTTTTGCACCCACGTACGGGCACGCCCTAGGATGTTTACACACACACCCCCCTACACAAATTTTTTTTTTTTTTTTTTTTTGGCAAGGAACGGGCACCCACGTACGGGCACGTCCTAGCTTATATATAGTACGGGCATGCCCTAGTAGGCAAAAAGGAGGCAGGGTGAGAGGCAAAAATGCAGGTCAAAGCAACGGGAAGAATGATGAAGACCCAGGACACATTGGGTATATGCTCGCACGCAGGTGGGTAGCTGCGGGAGGGGTGAGTAGTCTGCCCATTGTTTGTGGGGGATGGTATCAGATAATGCGTATTGAGCAGCTACTAATTACAGTAATCTTACTATAATTCACCAAATGTCCGTCCATATGTCTGTCCGTCCGTCCGTTCCCAGGTACCACAAAAACGGCTGAACCGATCGCAACGATATTTTGGGTGGGTTATCCTGGGATACCTTGGAGTAAAATAGGCTATATTGTTTTTCCAATTTCAGCTTTGGTCTCCAGCATTTTCAGGTTTGGACTCCCGCCTAACGTCATTGTCCCCGGTAACGCAAAAACGGCTGCACCGATCGCAACGATACACCTCCATTCCCGTGGGATTCCCGCGGGTGACTCCACTAGTAGATTTAATGAAGCATGCACTGCACTGCCAATGAAAGCACTGCCAAACAGCTTCAAGCTCACCTTCAGACACAAGGTACGACAGTTTCAAATCGCAACATCCGTCGCCAACTCGATGAAAGGGGGTTCTATGGTAGGAGACCCAGGAGGACACCAACTGCTGAGAGAGAGACATAAGAAAGCCCGACTGGAGTTTACCAAAATTTGCAAACCCGACTGGAGAATGTCCTGTGGACAGATGAGACCAAATTAGAGCTTTCTGGTAAAGCACATCATCTCTATGTTTACAGAAAACAAAATGAAGCCTTCAAAGACAAGAACACCTTCTCTACAGTCAAAGATGGAGGAGGTTCAGTGATGTTTTGGGGTTGCTGCGCTGCCTCTGGCACTGGGTGCCTTGAATGTGTGCATGGCATCATGAAATCAGGAGATTACAAAGGCATTTTGGAGTGCGATGTTCAAACCAGTGTCAGAAAGCTGGGTCTCCGTTGAAGGTCATGGGTCTTGCAGTAGGACAAAGACAGCAAGCACACTTTAAAAAGCACCCAGGAATGGTTCAAGACAATATATATATATATATCTATATATATATATATATATATATATTGTTGCGGATCTCAACGTCGGCCTTCCCCCTTATCAAGGTGGGATTAATCCCCTTGTCTTTTATCTAGCCGACGCGACCCGGGGCTATGACGTTCCTCCGGGCAGTGTTGGGTAGGGTCGTAGGCCGAATTCCTAATACCTAATTACCAATGCCTCCCAGGAAGCAAGGAAATAACACCGCCCGAACCACGGTTTTAGTGGAAACGCCGAGCGATAGCGAGCCGTGATCTGGGCCGTTAACAAGAACTAACCCGATTTGAGCAGTTCCGAATCGTGCCACGCTTACCCAATGGAGGAAAAGACTGGTACGGTCGAATTAGGAAGAAACAGGAAGAACAGATTGGTTTATTAATAATTTGTACAGGAAGGAGGAGAAGTACACACAGTGCAGCTTATTCAGTCTTAACTTATCCCTGGACAAACGGGCCCGCACATACAGACACACTCACACGGGGATGTAGAAGGTCAGGGTGATGCTCCGGGGATGATAATAATAATAATAACAATAATAATAATAATAATAAGGCGATGGTCAGGCGGCAGCTGCCAGGAACTCTCCTCGTGTCGTTTGCGCGGAGCGGACAATTACAGGGCGGAATGCGGGCGAAAGGTAGGCTGGCTTGGCGGTTACACTCGCGGCTCAACCGCGTATGTAATAATCGGCAGCTCGAATGCGCTTCTTAATGTGTTTTCCTCACGAGGCCTCTTTGCACAATCCTCAATAAGCCAAACTTCCAACGAGGGCTCCACTCATAAGTCCTTTTGATACGAGCTTGCTCAGTCCTGGACAGTCCTCTATCATGCCAATGCTTGGCTTTCCTCACGATTCCTCTTATATTCCTTCTGGCCAGTCCTCTTATACAGTTCCCTCACAAGGGCAGTCCTCAAGTCCTCTGGAATCAGTCCTCTCGAAGGGCTTTGTGAGCATGTTTATATATCGCCGCCCAGCGAACCCTCTGGAATTTGCCAGCCACGCTCTTACCATGCCTCTCACGCCATTCCACCCGAGCCCTGGTTGGTTGTTGGCTCTTACCGGCTCCGCCTTTGACGTGCTGCTTGACATGGCCACGCCCCGACCTCGCGCTCCTCCCCCTTTCCAGGCCTACCTCGTGGCATTTGGCTGGTTTCGAGCGAAAACCCTTGCCAGCAGCGAACGCTGCTGGCAAAGGAGGTGGATTAGCCGAATCAGCGGGATGGATGCTGCCCAACGAGGTCGATTTGGAGGGTGGGCCACAAAATGAACGGGACCTACTCTTATTTATTTTACACAACGCAGGTATCACTATTGGAAATGGCCTTATTCTCACATATACTATAACATAACAAATGTTCTAAGGTGGCCTACGTGTTGCATGTGTACTAACTATGGGGGCAAACCTTTAACCTTTAATGGTCATATATGTACATTCTCAGAACTGCAACACTGCACCCCTCCTTCGCCAGGCTCGTCCCCGAGCCGAACCCACACACGTGAGTACGACCCGTTCTGATGCAAGGGTCAGGACTACTTTTTAATTAGTGTGACACTTAGGTGTGGTTACCCTCTACTTTTAATCTAACACCCTGTGTGCGACAGTTTTAAACACAAGATATGTCCCACCTACTGCGTTGTGTACTAACTATCAGACTCACGCCCACAATTAACGGAATTACGGAAAGAATTCGCAAACTAAACATGAAGCCGGTGGGGAGCATGTTATTTACAAGACTGCTAATTATTTACAATACTACAACCCAGGACCTGTTCTTTTGGGGGAGAGAATATAAATTTTGAAATGGAGAAACACAGAATTGAGAATGCACTGCACCAATACACCATACACCAATATGCACAAAAAAATGCACAGTCATCAAAATGCACAATCACATTTCAAAATTGCACAATCATCACATTTCAAAATAATTAATGATGTCTTGTGCTTGCTTGGCTGCTGGGCCGCGGCGTCTTCTTCTTTGGTGTGCCCTAATAAACTTGGAGATCTTCTTTTCCTGGCACACCGGAATAATAAAAAGTGCACAAACCACGTCCATTTTTATTTCGGCCAGCAGGGCCAACTTAGGTGGTCCGACTGCATGGCATTGATGCCACTTAAAACAGTGGTCCGCAGGAGCAAGATAACGCTTGCAGCGATTGTCTGCCCAAGCAAAGGTGCCAGGCCACTGAACGTGTGGTCCATATGGTGTACCGGTGCAGACAACAGGCAGCAGGGTGCAGCGCAAAGGTGCAGCCGCACAACTCAGGGTACCTGCACACTCCCCTCAACAAAAGGTATGGGTCCATGGGTGGGGAGGAAAGACAAAGCAGAGGTAGTCAGCGGGGGAAAGGGCGCAAGGGTACGCATCATGCAAGGCAATGCAATATGAGGGGCGCGGGGGAGCGAGTGGAGAAAGCTCGTCCCTACTCGTACGTAACCCCCCATGTCAATCTACACTACCCTTGCCCTTCCCCGTATTTACACTTTACAAATTCCGTCTCTACCGTCTCGTCTCCCATATATCCCCCTAAACCAAATTCGTCAGCCAATCCCTCCCAAGAGGAAGGGATGAAATTACACACAATGTCTCACCCACGTCATGATGCGTCTTTCATTCCAAATCATCTGCAAAACCTGGTGCGGAGTCCTGTCACCTTGGTGAGTGGATGTGGATGGTGCGAAGAGATTTCATCCTAACTATCCTCTAATTGACATTAACTCACTTTACACTACCCGGGGTCTTGCCCAGCCAATTGGCATCTTTAAACTATGCGGTTCTAAAAACCAATTCCCATTGATCATCCTGTGGTGCTCTTCCAATTTTGGGGTCTCACTCCCCCCAATTTTTCCTACTGTGCCTTCGCACAATTTTGGGGCTGGGTCGTGTGGCTCTACCAGCAGGTCCTACTTACCTGCGCACCTCCGCCACTGAAGTCGCCACCCGAGCTTACCATGCTCCTTCAACTACCCTAACTCAGGGAAGGCCCTCCTGGCTCTCTCACCCCGCTGATGCCCTCTCTGGCATTGGGCTACCCGGGTCCTCTCTTAGGATCCTCGGGCCCCACTGAACTCTACACTGAACACTACCTGGCTCCCAGAGCCTACCTGCGGCCTCACCTGGCCGACAGACTACCAGTGGTGGAGTGCCCCAATAATCATACTTACCAATTAAGCTCACATGCCCAGCCATCTCCACAGACTTATGCACCCCTCAAAGCAACAACTTGCTACTCCCGGCACCACAGATGTCAATTTCCAAACAATTTACCTAAACCCGCTACCTACTTTTAAACTACCCTCCCCGGGTATTCGTGAAGGGGTCCATCTTCCCCCATCCACTCCTTCGCACCATGCACTCCACACCACTCATTCCACACTCCATTTACTCCACACCATTTATTCCACACAACTCAGTATTCTCACTTGCACGCCATGCAAGTCAATCACTCAACACACTTACACATATCATCAATACACCACTCATACACTTTCTCCGGTCATCCCAGACCATTGCCTCATTTCACCAAGTTCCTTCCAAAGATCCTCACACACACAACCATTCACGACCAATGCCTCATTTCACCAAGTTCATTCACAAACAATTCCACTCAATTCCTCATTTCCGCCTAAAGCTCATCCTCCTACTCACACACAATTTCTCCACACTACTACACACACACAGCATCATCTAACTAACTATTTCCCCTCTAGTACTCGTGCTTTCCCTGTCTTCCCTTACACTAAGCACTCCCTCGTCATTATCATCCACCTAATCTGACTACGTCCCCACTACTTGTACAAATGTCTCTACTTAAATCTTGGTCTCCTATTGTCATTTTTCTAAATCCCTAACAATATCCTAGCCCGCCCTCGGCTAGCTTTCACTGCCGTCCCCATAAACTATAGCTCATGTGCCCCACCTGATGTGAATGGTAAAGCTACCATTCGCCATCACTATCGCCATTACTATCAGTCCACTACTCTCAAGCCTCTCGGTGTGGAAATACATTTTCACAGCTCGGCTTCGCAAAGCCGAGCAATGCATACTGGTGGTCTGTCTTCTGTTGGTTGGGTCCGTCCGGCATTTTCGATTCTGGGGAGGAGGCATACTCGGGCCGAGGTTCCAGGCGCCATCTCGGCGCGGAGCCTTCCAGTCTCGGGCACGATGACCCAACCTCCCCCGGCCGGAGCACCATGCCCGCCAGGGGGCGAAGGTCCGACCTGGCCTACCCCCCCTCAAACCGTGCCGTTTGCCTTTACGACGTGGCACCGACCATGCAGGGCGGGGCCCGGCCTGAATTGTGCACGGCTCTCCTTGCGAGACCGCCGTGGCAACGGTCCCCGCCGGCCCCCGCAGCACACAAAGAACACCATGCCCCGAGAGCTCGCGTCGGCTATCCGTTGCACTAAACGCTGCCCTGGTCTGCGTCGATGCCCGAGTCGCATTCTCACATCCACACGCGACCCTTCCCATACTCACACATCCCATACACTCCCTTACTGAACTCTCCTGTGCACACTCTTCTCTCGCACACTCAGGTGCACACCACTCAGGTGCACTCACGCCGCTGACACACTCCATTAAACACTTCTCTCGCGCACATCCTGGCGCACTCGCACTTTCCATACACTCTGTTGTGCACTCTTCTCGCACACAGTCTGTAATACCCATGGGTGTGCACTCCTGCACACCCCCAATCATCACCACACACCCTCGCGCACACTCCTCCGTTACGTACTCCGTAACAACCACGGATGTGCACTCTGTTGCACACCCAATCACCCACTCCAGTGTGCACTCCCGCACACTCTCTCCAACACACTCTGGTGTGCATCCTCGCACACTCTCTCCAACACGCTCTGGTGTGCATTCTCGCACACTCTCTCCGGCCAACTCACACTCTGTGTCACACTCTTCACACATACACTCCATTGTGCACTCACTCTCACTCTCGGTTTCATACTCGTGCCCCGGCGCCGTTCGCACACGCGCGCCATTCACTTTCACACAGCGAACCACGGACCTTCCACGAGCGCCCGGGTGACGTCGGGATCTCAAGCCCGCGGAAAATACTTTCGCGCCAAACACTTTCGCGCCATACATTTTCGCGCCATACACAACCCTACTTACCTTTGGGACCCTTTTCCGCAGCAGCGCCTGCAAATTCTCATTGGGGTTAGACAGCATGACATCGCAATGCGAATGCAGACTTTGAGTACATCCCATTTCTTTCTTCAATTCATGTACTACCTCTGCCGTCTCCTCAACCCCAATTTCAACTATAATTTATTTTTCTTTATTAAGCTCGACGACCGCTGGCGCACATAAAATAGAATTTTCCAATTTGGCGGCCGTCGGCTTTTCTATACTACATGTCGCAATTTCTACCCTGGTTCACCTGGCTGTGCTTTGCTCTAACTCGCTTTCCCCGTGCTACTCAAGTTGCGCTACCCCGTCGCGTACCAATGCGACCTTTTCGCCTGACCTGCGATCTATGTCTTTCCCCATCTCTTTTATTTGGCCTCCTATTCTGTTACCACACCCTTTTAACCCGTCTTTCATCCCTTTCATTCGATTCTCTTGGGTGCCCATCCTGTTTGCCAACCCCACTAACCCCTCGTTCATTTCTCCCATTTGGCCACCCACGTCCTTCAATTGGCCCCCCATTTCCTTCATTTGGCCCCCCATTTTACTTTCTAATCCCCTAATTTGATTTCCCAATTGCTCTCCAATTTTGTTTTCAAAATTATTTAACCCGTCTTTCATTTCTTTCATTTCCTTGGTGGAGTTGTCCTCCAATTCTTTTATTTCCTCCCCTCGGGTGTCCAGTTGCCCACTCATTTCTTTCAGGCTGTCCTCCATTATGACCATAAAGGCCATCATGTGGGTCATAAATAAGCCCATATCTATTGGTGCTGCGGGCTCGATTCTCGCCGCCACGTGCGAGGCGCCGCCATTTTCTTCGCCTGCCACCCCTACTGCTGCACCCTCATTTGTGCTCTCCTCCTCTTCCCTCTTCCCATTCTTCCCGGGGGTCCTGGGTTATTGACTCTAATTCCTCCTCTATCACATCATTTACCCCCACCGGCATCCAACCGTCTTGACTAGCCATGGCACGATGTTAATTTGGATGTTAATACAATTTCGGCCGCTCGTAATTTCGAGTGCGTTAGGCGCACTTCGGGTCCAATCCCACTCCTGACACCAAATGTTGCGGATCTCAACGTCAGCCTTCCGCCTTATCAAGGGGGGATTAATCCCCTTGTCTTTTATCTAGCCAACGCAATCCGGGGCTATGACGTTCCTTACGGTCAGCGTTGAGTAGGGTCGTAGGCCGAATTACTAATACCTAATTACCAACGCCTCCCAGGAAGCAAGGAAATAACCCCGCCCGAACCACGGTTTTAGTGGAAACGCTGAGCGATAGCGAGCCGTGATCCGGGCCATTAACAAGAACTAACCCGATTTGAGCAGTTCCGAATCGTGCCACGCTTACCCAATGGAGGAAAAGACTGGTACGGTCAAATTAGGAAGAAATAGGAAGAACAGATTGGTTTATTAATAATTTGTACAGGAAGGAGGAGAAGTACACACAGTGCAGCTTATACAGTCTTAACTTATCCCTGGACAAACGGGCCCGCACACACAGACACACTCACACGGGGATGTAGAAGGTCAGGGTGATGCTCTGGGGATGATGGCGTCCAGGCAGCTCACTCCGGTCCCCGACTCGTACCATGAAGGCGATGGTCAGGCGGCAGCTGTCAGGAACTCTCCTCGTGTGATTTGCGCGGAGCGGACAATTACAGGGCGGAATGCGGGCGAAAGGTAGGCTGGCTTGGCGGTTACACTCGCGGCTCAACTGCGTACGTAATAATCGGCAGCTCGAACGTGCTACTTAATGCGTTTTCCTCATGAGGCCTCTTTGCACAGTCCTCAATAGGCCAAACTTCTAACGAGTGCTCCGCTCATAAGTCCTCTTGATACAAGCTCGCTCAGTCCTGGACAGTCCTCTGTCATGCCAATGCTTGGCTTTCCTCACCAGTCCTCTTATATTCCTTCTGGCCAGTCCTCTTATACAGTTCTCTCACAAGGGCAGTCCTCAAGTCCTCTGGAATCAGTCCTCTCGAAGGGCTTTGTGAGCGCGTTTATATATCGCCGCCCAGTGAACCCTCTGGAATTTGCCAGCCGCGCTCTTACCACGCCTCTCACGCCATTCCACTCGAGCTCTGGTTGGTTGTTGGCACTTACCGGCTCCGCCTTTGACGTGCTGCTTGACGTGGCCACGCCCCGACCTCACGCTCCTCCCCCTTTCCAGACCTACCTCGTGGCATTTGGCTGGTTTCGAGCGAAAACCCTTGCCAGCAGCGAACGCTGCTGGCAAAGGAGGTGGATTAGCCGAATCAGGGCGCGGGATGGATGCTGCCCAACGAGGTCGATTTGGAGGGTGGGCCGCAAAATGAACGGAACCTACTCTTATTTATTTTACACAATGCAGGTATCACTATTGGAAATGGCCTTATTCTCACATATACTATGACATAACTAATGTTCTAAGGTGGCCTACGTGTTGCATGTGGACTAACTATGGGGGCAAACCTTTAACCTTTAATGATCATATATGTACATTGCGGCTGGTGTTGGTGTTGCTGGATCTGGATATGTACATTCTATGGACATATGTACATGTACACGTACATGTACATATACATACATATGTACACGTACATACACGTACATGTACCATTCTATGGACATATGTACACGTATGTATGTACATCATATGTACATATGTACATCTGGATATGTTGCTGGATATATGTACATATATGTACATTGCTGGATCAGCCTGGTGTTGGGCTAGCGGCTAGGGTGCCAGCTTAGGCTCCAAGGATCCTAGGTTCGAATCCTGGTCGATCGCTGAATTAACGCCAGGGGGTTGACTCAGCCTGTCATCCTCCCGAGGTCGGCAAATTGAGTACCAGTTCACTGGTAATTCCCTGCTTGTCGTAAAAAGGCGACAAAAAGGGTTGGCGGCAGGAAGGGCATCCGGCCGTAAAACATTGCTTCAAAAAGGGGACCAAAAAACAACAACAACCACGGTCCCCGAAAAAGGCCAACCCCCGCTTTGCGGGGAAAAATGGCCTCTGAAAGGTGGGGGGGATCATATATGTACATTCTCAGAACCGCACAATATATATACAGACTTGGCATTTAATATGGAATATATTTTTTGTGGGGGTGAACCTTATTATTATTATTATTATTTTTTTTTTTTTTTTTTTGTATACTGAATCGAGGCTCGTGAAAGAGCTGACATTTACTTCACAAACAAATCAACCAGACAAACAAAATATATACAAAGAGGGAGCGGAAGACAAGAGAATGGGAAGCACACAAACACTTGAGAGCACACAACATTTGAGAGCAGGGAGATGTGTGGGAGGGAGAGGGCTCGGGGGGAGGAGGCGTGGGAAGGGGTGGGGGGGTGGGGGGTGGGAGAAGTATAAAACACAAGGACACCAAGGACTTCCAGGTCAGAAGTTGGTATTTCAAAAAGTGGAATTGGGGTGAAATTATCGGGGATAGAAAAGATCAAGGTTTTGGATGGGGGATGGTGGTGAACAGCTGTTTTAAAGACCTGGAGGGTGGAGTGGGATTGAAGAGAGTGAGGGAGTTTGTTCCAGAGGCGGGAGAAAAGAGGAATGAAGGAGCGAAGGTGAGCAGAGAGTCTTGATTTTGGCAGTTTCACCATAAGAGGGTTGCAGGCAGATCTTGTGCGACCTGTAGGAATATTTGCGGGACAAAGCCCAGAGAGAGCTGGGGGGGGCAAGGCCAGAGAGGAGTCGGTAGAAGACGGAAAGACCACCAACCTGCCTGCGGTGAGTGAGTGAAAGGCCCTTGGAGTTAGCTTCATCGTGGGAGATTCCAATGATTCTGAATGCTTTGCTTTCAACAGCGTGAAGACGAGCTAGGTGTGAGGCAGGAGCACCAGCCCAGAAGGGAGAGCAGTATTCCATTGAGCTGCGGATGAAAGCCTTGTACGTGGTGAGGAGCTCAGGTGTGCCAAGGAAGGACTTCGCACGACGGAGGATGCCCAGTCGGCGACTGGCTTCGGAGGCCAGATTTGAAATGTGGTTTTCCCAGGAAAGATCATGGCAGATAGTGAGACCCAAAAGTTTGAGTGACAGAACTTCTTGGAGAGGCTAATTCAGAAAGTAGATGGGAGGGTTGTCCAGTCGGTCTTTTCGGAGAGACGTTGTAAGAGTGTGAGATTTGTCAGGATTGAAAGACATGTTCCACTTGTTTGCCCAGTCTGTGATTTTGTCCAGGTCTGCAGAGAGTGAGGAGGCTGCAGACTGTCGATCTGAGGGATGAAGAATGGAGCGACAGAGAGTAGAGTCATCAGCAAAGAGATAGAGAGGATTTTCAAGAGAGTCGGGGAGATCATTGATGAAGACCAGAAAAAGCACAGGGCCCAAAACACTGCCTTGGGGAACTCCAGCCTGAACAGGAAGAGGAGATGAGAGAAACCCATTCAGCGCCACACGATGACTATGACTAGAGAGGAAGTCCGCCAGCCATGCGTGGAGATTTCCATGGATACCAACAGAGGAGAGTTTGGTGAGCAGGGCGGGGTGCCAGACCGTATCGAAGGCACGTGATATGTCAAGGGAGACAGCTCGAATTTCCTGTTTGGCATTGAGGACCTCCATCCATTGCTGAGAAAGCAGAAGCAGCATGTCCAGAGTAGAGTGACCAGGTCTGAAACCAAATTGATGATCAGAGATCAAGCCATTGGAGAAGAGGAAAGATTTCATATCTGAAGCAATGATGGATTCCATGACTTTACTGATAATTGAGAGAAGGCTGATTGGTCTGTAGTTGCTAGGATCTGTTTTTGCACCTTTTTTGTGCAAAGCGGTGATGTTGGCAGATTTCCAAGCAGATGGCAGATGACCTTGAGCAAAAGAGAGTGTGAAGAGAACAGAGAGAGGGAGTGAAAGAGCGGAAGAACAAGATTTTAGGACCCGTGGGCTGATGCCGTCAGGTCCAGTTGCAGAATCAGAGTCGAGGGTTGACAGAAACTTTTCCACCTTGTCAGGAGGAAAGGACACAGAGTCCAGGAGCAACTGGGTACGACTGGGTACGGTGGGTACAGAGAGGGATGGGTTTGGGACACAAGATTTAGAGGCAAACACAGAGTTGAGGCATTCAGCTTTTTCACGCGCGGAGTCAGCCGTGTGGCCGTTTGAGGTGAGGGAGGGGATGGAGGGGGAACAAACACCAGAAACAGATTTGACCAGACGCCACCAGGATTTGGAAGAGGGAGACAGATAAGAGAGTTCTGTCCTGAGAACGGATAGATATTGTTTCCTGGCTCTCCTGAGGGTGGACAGACACTTGTTTCGGGCTTTGTGAAAGGAAATGAGATTTCCTTCCATTGGATTTGCTTTCCAGGAGACGAAAGCAAGTTATTTCTGGGCAATAGCCTCACCACAAGATTCCGTGTACCATGGACGGGAGGAAGGGTATGACAACTGAAGACGAGATGGGATAAATCTGTGCATGAGAGAGAGCAGTTTACTTTGGAAGAATTCGCAGGATGAGTTGATGTCAGAGGCGGTAGAGATGGGAGACCAGTCCAGATGATTGATGGCTGCTTGAAGACCATGCCAGTTGGCCTGAGTGAAATGCCAGACTCGTCGACGCTGAGGAGGCTCTCTGAGAATGGTCAGAGAGATGTCCACTTTAACAAGCACATGATCAGAAGAGCCGATTGGAGCAGAAGAAGAGCAGCAGACATTTTCAGGGAAGTTAGTCATAACCAAGTCCAGAAGAGAAGATGCTCCATTGATTGAGATCCGGGTCGGGAAATTGACAGATTGTGTCAGTCCCAGTGAGTCACAGAAGTCCTTTGCTGAAGAGCCATGGCTGGTGAGAGAGGTACCCACACCCAGCCAACTGGCATGGTGACAATTGAAATCACCACATATGAGGAAGAGAGAGTTGGGATGGGTAGATAGAAGTTGGTCCATGTTATCAGACAGCGAGATGTAGATGGAGTCATCACTGTTTGGTGGACGGTACAACACACATATGAACAAAAGGTGGGAGCGAAGGGGTAGCCGTAGCCAAAGGTATTCCTGGGGGTGAGGTGGAGAGAGGGCAGTGCAGGGCGAGTGAGGAAGAGAGTTTTTTTATAAAGATAGCAACCCCCCCTCCAGGACGAGGCTCAGGTCTATCATACCGGAGGAGGGAGTAACCTGGGAGAGATACCAAGGAATCAGAGACATCATGAAGGAGGAAAGTTTCTGTTAAGCAGATCACGTCTGGTTTGTCAGAAGCAACCTGTATGGAGAGATCAGTCAAGTTTGAGCGAAGGCCCCGGATGTTTGAGGTTCATACTGTTAAAGAAGAGGAAGGGGGAAGAAGCGGGGAAGACGCTTTGAGGAGGAGGGGTGAGAGGGGAGTCTAGGAGGGGAGGAGTGGGGGAGGGTCTCAGAGGGGAGGGGTGTGGGGGGAGTTTAGGAGGGAAGGGGCAAGGGGGGAGATCTGAAAGGGATGGGTGATGGGGAAGATTTGGAGGGGAGGGGCAAGGGGGAAGATTTCAAAGGGATGGGTGATGGGGAAGATTTGGAGGGGAGGGGTGAGATTGGATTTTGAAAAATGTACGATTAATGGGAAACGAACATTTCTTGCAAAATGAGATTCTTGCGACCTTCGAGTCAAAAATACGTTTGAGGATGCTGAAGGATGGGTGGAGTTCTGGAGAGTTTAGGGAATGAATGAAAGATGCACTATAAGAGATGGAATTTTTTTTTGGAATGAATAGATTTGGTGAGCAAGTCGAAAGCATCCTTTTATAGAAGAAGAAGAAGAAAAAGGTGTTATAGAATATGACTGAATACCATTCTTCAGGGGACAGATGGAACATTTTTTAACGACGTGAACAAAGAACGAACGAACAAATAAGAACGAAACGGATAAGAACAGAGAAGGGAATATATATATCTATTTTTTTTTTTTTTTTTTTTTTTTTTTTTTTTTGAGTTGGGATGAAAACAAAGACAGAGACCGAACGTGGAACGTGAAAAATAGAGACCGAAAGGAATTGCAAGCGCCGAAAGGAAACCGACGATTCTGTACGATTCTGTACACAGGTATGAAGAACCAACACCAAGAATACTATTAGAGACACACCAATAGTTACATACACACCGAAAGAAAGATAAAGTCTCGACCTGTGGTAAAGCCGGTATTACGACAAAAACACAATTGTGAACAGTGACTTATTAACTTCGAAAGCGTGCGCGCATGCACAGCTTTGAAGAGACGTGACGTCACGTGACTTCCCGAGACGAGAAGAGACGTGAAGAGACTTTGAAGAGATTTAAAACGTTAGACAAGTGGTCGATGTTCGGGGAAGTTAGGGGGAGAAGAGAAAATCTAAGAAATAAGCAATACAGCGAAGGAAAGAATTTAAATTCACAGAACACCTATGGGGGTAGGGAAGCCGAGATAAACTAGGCCGCGCACGCGGTGGGACAGAAAAGGATTAAATTATACAAAAGTTTGCAAGAATTGCAAATCAACACCAACTGGAAAACACCCTGCAACACATGCACAATAAAAAAACGAGTAGGAATTGACGAACACGAATGGAAAAAATACTATAACTTTTGCTGCCGTGCAGAGAGCTCCAAGACGTTTCCTTGCTCCAGGGACCGGAAACGGAACTTACTTTTCAAGATGACCTCGAACCAAAAGTTCATTGGAATTATGTTGAAATTATTCTAGATTTTGTTAATGTGACCTTTAAAAGAAACAAAAACCACATTTGACATTTCGAAGCAAATAAATTGATCCTTGAAAGTGATGTAAACTGATATCAAACTCAATTCACGGACAGTACTGTGTTAAACTTCTGTACATTTTCCAGAAGTATCTCTTTATTTTGCACATTAGCCAATTTTTTTTTTCAACAAAAACAAAAGCTAAATTACGACTAGGATTACGGACAGTAAAATTACAGTTCAGTACTTCGTGTAACCCCCACGAGCATTCAGGAGAGCACGTACACGTCGAGGGATGCTGTTCACGAGATTTGCCAAGGTTTGGACAGGAATCGCTTGCCATGCAGTGACAATAGCCTGCTGCAATTCATGCACAGAGGTAGGCTGCTGGTCAAAGTTGTCGATTTGACACGTTAATTCTGCCCACAAGTTCTCTATCGGATTCATATCCGGGGACATGGCAGGCCACTCCATATGCTCTACACCACAGTCAGCAAGAAAGTGTTGGATCATGCGAGCACGATGAGGCCGTGCACTGTCATCTTCGAAGACAAAGTTTCCTCGAAAGGCTGCACGAGCAAATGGAAGCAATGTTTCTTCCAGAATGACCCTGTACTTGAACTGGTTCAGGTTTCCATTCAGAACAACCAGGTCAGTTTTGCCCCCTGCATGAAAAGCAGCCCAAACGGTCACCCCACCACCTCCAGCTTGGACTCTTGGCACTATACAATCTTCGTTGTGGGCTTCATGCACTTGACTGCACACTCGGACGCGGCCATATTGACGATAGACCAGAAATCTAGACTCGTCACTGAAGGTCACATGATTCCAGTGTACTGGCTGCCATTGACGGTGCTCTCTGGCCCACTGCAATCGGCGCTGGCTCAGTTGTCTGGTCAGGCGTGGCTTTCTCAGGGGACACCTGGCACGATAGCCTGCTTGAACCAGTCGTTGGTTGACGAGCCTTCTGGATACAGGCACATTTGTCAGTTGCTGCCACTCAGCCCTAAGCCGATTAGCTGACTTGGTACGGCCATTGCAGACTAACCGGTGCAGCTGGCGATCATCTCTCCTTGTGGTTCTGCGTGGATGTCCTGGCCTCGGTATTGGAGTAGGGACACCCCTCTGAGCATTTCGTTTCAGGATCTTTGACACCTAACCTTGAGTGATGCCATACTGCCGAGCATTAGCACGCTGTTTCATGCCAGAATTTCGTACAGCCACCTCTCCATGACAAACAGCATTGTCGAGTTGACGGACCATCTCCAGAGGAAGCGGCAATAACTTTTGTAGACGTGCAGCAGTTGTTTTCCACTAATACAGAACGCAACAACCCTTATATACCCGATTGTGAAGCCAATCGTCAAATGTACCTGTCGTTACATTTTGTCACGCCACCTGTGATATAATCCTGTTATTGACTTCTTGCTGCGAAAGACAATCAGTGACATGGTTCTTTCAACAAAGACATCACCGAAGGGCAAAATAAACTCACCAGATTGATATACTGAGTTCAGAAAGTAAACCCAAGTCAAGAAAAAAAATAATTCCATCTTAAATGCCAAGTCTGTATACGTATATATATATATATACACAAAGAATTAAGTTAAGCACCCCCCCCCCCCCGTTTTTTTACAACCTCGCACATTACAAGTTTGTTGTCGTCAAAACAGTGTAATATACCCATGATATTGCTATATTTTCTGGAGAAGTGATATTATGGTCACATAAAAACATAACAATCATGCCGTTTTCAATATTTTATTCTGAATAATTTAAGGTGAAATTTTTTGGGAATTTTAGGCATATTTTCACCTCAATTTAAGTATGGAGCTATAGGTCCATCACGGACAGTGTGGATGACGTTTATGTTTTCTAACGTACAGTCATTGTTCTGAGAAGACCTCTAGCGATCTTTGCGTCAATAACGTGTGTAGGACCCACGTGATCGGATCACTGACTCAACCCTACGTCTCATAGACCCTGTAAGCCGTCGTATGCGTTGCTGTGGCAGGTTGTTCCATTCCCGATGTAATGCACGTTCCAATTCATCCCGATTGGCTATTGGAGGGACCATCTTCGCAATTTGTCGTCCCAACATGTCCCAAACGTGCTCGAGGGGGTTCAGGTTCAGGACAGGATTAGGGGGTGCTTAACTTAATTCTTTGTGTAGGGGTGCTTAACTTAATTCTTTGTGTATAGTATATATATAATATGTTTATACAAAAAGGTAAAACTCTGACATTCACGGGGGAGGTGCGTTCCTGAAAAATGCCTCGAATGTCAGGGCATTGTTTCATTGGTGTGCAAGTTGAGCAGGGGGATCGGTTCTCGGTGATTTTACGAACACTAATACACATAATTACAGTTTCATTTAAAATGCTTCGAAAAAAAAAAATGGCAGGTACTGTTTCCAATCTTTATTGAAGATACAGTACAGTATGATGTACATTTTGATGATGATAATGATGATGCTTATTTAGAATCCAATAAACTCGATGAACTCCTCTGAAGAGTATGCAGGTGAGGGTGCTGATGAGTCGTGCACCAAAGGGGTAGCAGGCGAGGGCACAAAGTATTGAGGTGGAGGGGCCGGGGTGAAAAAAATGGGTGATCGAACCTGTTTCGCTGAGTGCTGCAGGTTTCTGTGCAGCTCTTTGTATGGCAGCAAAACATCATCCAACTCAATCTTGAACCAGAGGCACCACTCCATCACTGGGTGGGCATCTTGCAACCTGCCAGAGACTGACTTCATATCCTGCAGCACCCCTGCCAGGAACTTGACAGTCAGGTTGGACGTTGCCAACTCTTCCTCCTCTTCACTGCCCTCCTCTACCTCAGAAGCCTTAATGATGGCCTCAAACTTCTCCTCAGTCAGCTCCTCACCATGCGAGGCGATGAGCTTCTCCAATTCCTCAGGGTGCATATCGTCGAAGCTTTCCCCTCCCACCTCCGGTGTCAACCCGGAAATTGTCCACCTCTTTTCCATGGTATCGGGAAAGCTTCTGAAGTCGTCGGCTGCCTGTGTTGATAGATTAATTGATGGTGGAGACTGACCTCATCCAGAGAGTCCCTGATGGCACTGATACAGTGTATGATGTTGAAGTCCTTCCAACATTAACCGACGCTAAGTTCGGGGATGATCTCCAGCCATAGCATCCGAGATGTGATGGAAGGTGCAGTGGTTGCAATACGTTTTAAACATTAAAATCACAACTTGGTTAAGTAGTTGAATCAGGTGGTGTTGGGTGGCAGGAAGATGACCTCGACATTGACATGGGCCACCTTCCGTACCTCGGTGTGGCCAGGAGCGTTGCCCACCAGCAAGAGAACCTTAAAGGAGAGGTTCTTGGCTGCCAGGTACTTTTCCACGTGAGGTGCGAAAGAGTTGCGAAACCAATCCATAATGATGGTAGCTGTTACCCATGCCTTTCTGTTGGCCCTCCAAAATACAGGGAGAGCTTGCTTGTTTTTGCCCTTGAGAGCGCGCAGGTTTAGGGAATGATACAGCATTATCTACTTAATCATGCAGTTCCCTTTGGCATTGGCACAGAGGAGAAGAGATACACGGTCCTTGGCAGCCTTACAGCTCGATGGTGTCTTCTCTCACTTCGAGATGAAAGTCCTCGAGAGAATTTTCTTCCAGAACAGGCTGGTCTCGTCTGCGTTGAAGACTTGCTTCGGTACATACCCAGTCTCCTCGATGAGCTGTGCAAGTTGAGCAGGGAAACTTTGAGCTACCTTGTGGTCGGCTGAGGCACACTCGCCTGTATGCTTTACATTGCAGAGACCGTACCGTTTCTTGAAGCAGGCAAACCATCCCCAGCCGGCTTGGAAGGGATTGGGGCCACTTATGGCCGTATCGCTTGTGTTTGCAGCATCACCTGCGCCAGCCAGATGATTGTACACTCGCTTTGCCTTTTCACAAATCAGAGGTCCACTTAAAGGCACGTTTATCTGGGCATTGTCCTCTACCTACACATTTAATGCCTTCTCATGTGCTTCGATGTGAATGTCCCTGGCCTGGGAAACCACTTTAGATGCTGGACACTGGACTCGCCGTGACACTTTCACGAATCACATTATCGTTTTTCTTCATTGCAGCATGCCATAGTCGACTCATTCACGCCATATTGCCTGCCCACAGGCCACACTCTCACCTTGTGATAGTCGGTCAAGCAACTCCATTTCTGGCTCAGGCTCATGAATTTTTTCTGCCACTTGGGAGCAGACACATCTCCTACACTTGCTACATACGCTACCTCTCCACCAAATTTCGTCTGAATCTGTCCACAACTTTTTGAGATATCTTGTTCACAGACAAGCAGACAGGGGTGAAAACATAACCTCCATCCACCTTAGGTGGTGGAGGTAATAACAAATAAGAAATAAATAAAACTTAACCCTCACTGGGCTACACAGATCACACTTATACAAACATTCAAATTGCTGGCGAAGACTTTCCTTTGGCGCAATGTGCAGGGTGGAAGGTGATGATGTAGCCCATTTTGGAAGCCAACGACAAAGTAAGCCAGCGACAAAGTGAGGCAATGCCTTTGTGAGCCAAAAGATTAAGTAAGCCAGCAAGAAAGTAAGCAATCCATGAGGAGCTCCATCGATGATCATCACCTCGAGACGTACACTCTGAACCAGCACTCATGACCCTCTCTCATTGGCACCTTTTCTTCCCCCAACTTATTTTTTCTCTGGCACCTCTTCTTCCCCCACCCACCTAAAATAAAACGTACCCGTGTCCGAAGGAAGCGGTGTAGTTTGGCAGAATGTATATAATCCATTAATCCATTCAAGATACAGGTCTTCCAGGCGCTGACAACTTTAGAACCCATTAGAATTACCCTTTAGAATTACCATTTGGAATTATCTTTTGGAATTATCCTTTGGAATTACCCTTTAGGATTTTTTTTTTTTTTTTGTATACAAAGTGGAGGCTCGTGTAAGAGCAACACATGAAACAGAAAGACACAATAGTGGGGCGGCTTAGCCCAAATATTCAAAAGAATTGTGCATTTTGTGATACAAGCACCAAATTTGGCACAAATGTACATTAATATGTTGCGAACATTTTCAGATATTGGGCCACTTGAAATTCCGTAATTTTTTTTCTTCAAATTTTTTCAAATTTCGTAATTTCAAATTTTTCGGCTGACACCGTCACAATTTCGGTCTTCGAGGCCGGCCGATAGGCAAAGTGTGACCGGAAGGGACGAGGTTCTCCTGACCACGTGGCCCTCGATCTGGGAAGCGAGAGGCGTTCCATTAGTGGACGCGCCCCTCACGCCCGACTTTTGGGCGGCCCCGGCAGGCCGTTTGTTTTGACGTTCCGTGACAGGCCCCGCACCCCCACCTCCGGGCCGACCGGAAGCTTGTGCTGAGTACATCATACCTGAACAACTCAGTGAGGCAGAACACAGCAGTGCACACCAGGGTGACCCCTTCAGTGCATAAACCAATTAACCTGTCCACTGCAGGGCATATAGAAATGAAGTTATTTTCTGCATATAATAATAATATAAGTTCAGTTCTATATAACAATTTCTGTTATCACCACTACCACTACAACTACCACTACTACAAGCTTTGTCTGGAATTTTGTGGACTAACAGACAAACAGACATACAGACAAGCTGGGATCAAAACATTACCTCCTTCCACCATTGAGTGTAGAGGTAAACATCATGGAAATTATATCATGCCCTAGATTTAATTCATGCTTACCCGTGTATTTGCTTCACTGGTTCACAAGGTCTTTTGCATACATGTAATTCAGACTCTCGTCTTCATTGCTGACCACACAATGTTCGCAACATATTAATGTACATTTGTGCCAAATTTGGTGCTTGTATCACAAAATGCACAATTCTTTTGAATATTTGGGCTAAGCCGCCCCACTATATCGGCCGGCCTCGAAGACCGAAATTGTGACGGTGTCACCCGAAAAATTTGAAATTACGAAATTTGAAAAAATTTGAAAAAAAAAATTACGGAATTTCAAGTGGCCCAATATCTGAAAATGTTCGCAACATATTAATGTACATTTGTGCCAAATTTGGTGCTTGTATCACAAAATGCACAACAGGTTTGCTATGCTGCTACACTAAAACAGAAAAACAGAAAACTTATAATAAAGAGAGCCGGAGACAGGAGGGGGAGAGAGATCGAAGCACATCGACTGTAGACAACAGGGACGTCGGTAGATCTGTGGAAGGGAGAGGGCTAGGTGACGGGATGGGGGAAGGAGATTGGGGGGGTTTGGAGGGGGGAGTTTAAACGGTATAACACAAATGGACACTACTAGGAGTTTCAGGAAAGAAAAACTGAATTTGAAAAAGGTGGACTTGGGATGTATTAACGGGGATAAAAAATATCAAGGTTTTGGATGGGGGAAGACAAGAGATGGTGGTGAACAGCTGTTTTGAAGACCTGGAGGGAGGAGTGGGATTGAAGAAAATGTGGTAATTAGCCTTCAGAATTACCCTTTAAAATTAGCCTTTATAATTACCCTTTACAATTAGCCTTTAGAATTGCCCTTTAAAATTAGCCTTTAGAATTACCCTTCAGAATTAACCTTTAGAATTGCCCTTTAGAATTACCCTTCAGAATTACCCTTTAAAATTAGCCTTTAAAATTACCCTTTACAATTAGCCTTTCGAATTAGCCTTTAGAATTACCCTTCAGAATTACCCTTTAAAATTACCCTTTATAATTACCCTTTACAATTAGCCTTTAGAATTAGCCTTTAGAATTAGCCTTTAGAATTAGCCTTTAGAATTAGCCTTTAGAATTAGGCTTTGGAAATACTCTTTCGAATTAACCTTTAGAATTAGCCTTTAGAATTACCCTTTATAATTACCCTTTACAATTAGCCGTTAGAATTGCCCTTTAAAATTAGCCTTTAGAATTACCCTTCAGAATTAACCTTTAGAATTGCCCTTTAAAATTAGCCTTCAGAATTACCCTTTAAAATTAGCCTTTAAAATTACCCTTTACAATTAGCCTTTCGAATTAGCCTTTCGAATTACCCTTCAGAATTACCCTTTAAAATTACCCTTTATAATTACCCTTTACAATTAGCCTTTAGAATTAGCCTTTAGAATTAGCCTTTAGAATTAGCCTTTAGAATTAGGCTTTGGAAATACTCTTTCGAATTAACCTTTAGAATTAGCCTTTAGAATTACCCTTTAGAATTCCCCTTTTAAAATTAGCCTTTGGAATTAGTCTTTAGAATTATCCTTCAGAATTAGCCTTTAGAATTACCCTTTATAATTACCCTTTACAATTAGCCGTTAGAATTGCCCTTTAAAATTAGCCTTTAGAATTACCCTTCAGAATTAACCTTTAGAATTGCCCTTTAGAATTACCCTTCAGAATTACCCTTTAAAATTAGCCTTTAAAATTACCCTTTACAATTAGCCTTTCGAATTAGCCTTTAGAATTACCCTTCAGAATTACCCTTTAAAATTACCCTTTATAATTACCCTTTACAATTAGCCTTTAGAATTAGCCTTTAGAATTAGCCTTTAGAATTAGGCTTTGGAAATACTCTTTCGAATTAACCTTTAGAATTAGCCTTTAGAATTACCCTTTAGAATTGCCCTTTAAAATTAGCCTTTGGAATTAGTCTTTAGAATTATCCTTCAGAATTAGCCTTTAGAATTACCCTTTATAATTACCCTTTACAATTAGCCTTTAGAATTAGCCTTTAGAATTAGGCTTTGGAAATACTCTTTCGAATTAACCTTTCGAATTAGCCTTTAGAATTACCCTTCAGAATTACCCTTTAAAATTACCCTTTATAATTACCCTTTACAATTAGCCTTTAGAATTAGCCTTTAGAATTAGCCTTTAGAATTAGCCTTTAGAATTAGGCTTTGGAAATACTCTTTCGAATTAACCTTTAGAATTAGCCTTTAGAATTACCCTTTAGAATTGCCCTTTAAAATGAGCCTTTGGAATTAGTCTTCAGAATTATCCTTCAGAATTAGCCTTTAGAATTAGCCTTTAGAATTAGACTTTAGAATTAGCCTTCAGAATTATCCTTCAGAATTAGCCTTCAGAATTATCCTTCAGAATTAGCCTTCAGAATTATCCTTCAGAATTAGCCTTTAGAATTAGCCTTCAGAATTAGCCTTTAGAATTAGACTTTAGAATTAGCCTTTAGAATTAGCCTTTAGAATTAGGCTTTGGAATTACTCTTTCGAATTAATCTTTAGAATTAGCCTTTAGAATTACCCTTTAGAATTGCCCTTTAAAATTAGCCTTTGGAATTAGTCTTTAGAATTATCCTTCAGAATTAGCCTTTACAATTAGCCTTTACAATTAGCCTTTACAATTAGCCTTTACAATTAGCCTTTACAATTTTATTTTTTTTGTATACAAGATCGAGGCTCGTAAAAGAGCTAACATTAATCACACAAAAAGTCAAACCGACACATAAAACACCAAAAATAAGGGGTGCGGTAGACAAGATGGGGAGAGAGGGGGCAGGACACAAACACAACATTTGAGAGCAGGGACATCGGGAGAAATGCGGGAGGGGGAGGGCTTGGGGGGAGGTGGGAGAGGTATAAAACATGAACACTGCAAGGACTTCCAGGAAAGAAGTAGGAATTTCAAAAAAAAAGTGTATCTGGGGTGAATTAGCGGGGGTAGAAAAGATCAAGGTTTTGGATGGGGGAAGATAACAGATGGTGGTGAACAGCTGTTTTAAAGATCTGGAGGGAGGAGTGGGATTGAAGGGAGTGGGGGAGTTTGTTCCAGAGGCGGGAGAAAAGGGGAATGAAAGAGTGAAGGTGAGCAGAGAGCCGAGATTTTGGAAGTTTAACCATAAGAGGGTTGCAGGCAGATCTTGTGCGCCCTGAAGGAATATTAGGGGGACAGAGCACAGAGAGAGCTGGGGGAGCAAGGCCGGAGAGGAGTCGGTAGAAGACAGAAAGACCACCAACCTGCCTTCGGTGAGTGGGTGAAAGGCCCTCGGAGTAAACTTCATCGCAGGAGATTCCAATGATTCTGAAAGCTTTGGTTTCAACAGCGTGAAGCGGAGCTCGGTGTGAGGCAGGAGCACCAGCCCAGAGGGGGGAACAGTATTCCATTGAGCTGCGGATGAAAGCCTTGTATGTGGTGAGGAGCTCAGGTGTGCCAAGGAAGGACATCGCACGATGGAGGATGCCCAGTCGGCGACTCGCTTTGGAGGCCAGCTTGGAAATGTGGTTTTCCCAAGAAAGATCATGGCAGATAGTGAGACCCAAAAGCTTGAGCGACAGAACTTCTTGGAGAGGATTGTTGAGAAAGTAGATGGAAGGGTTTTCCAGTCGGTCCTTTCGGAGAGACATTGTAAGAGTGTGAGAGCGGACACACAGCGGCAATTACCCATCTGAATTACCCTTCAGAATGAGCCTTTAGAATTATTACCCTTTTAGAATTAGCCTTTATAATTAGCCTTTAGAATTACCCTTCAGAATTGCCCTTTTAGAATTAGCCTTTAGAATTGCCCTTTAGAATTATTACCCTTTTAGAATTACCCTTTAGAATTACCCTTTAGAATTACCCTTTAGAATTACCCTTTAAAATTACCCTTTGGAACCCAATATAATTACCTTTTTGAACCCAATAAAATTACCCTTTGGAACCCAATATAATTACCCTTTACAACTCTTTAGAACCCTTTAGAATTAAACATGGTAGGTTAGAAAGGTTCTTTTTCTTCATTTTGACAGATGGACATCGCCAAATATAGAAGCGGTTTTACCGCTTAAATATCATCTCACTCCTCCCTGCACATGAATGATCGGGTCAAATTCAGAGCCAAAGTACTGCTAAACTGCAGGTTCGTTTTCCGATTCATGTTCCAATTTGTGTTCAAAATAGAACATTCACTTGAATACAAGTTGTTTCTCAATCATAAACTGCCGTTTGTAAACAGACAGACAAAAGTGAACCAATTGCTTAACCCTGCTTTTTGCTTCGCATACATGGGATAATAATTATTATATTGAGTATGATTCACTTTGCAAGTCTAATATTTTATTTCCTACTTAATTTTCACCAATTTTTCAAAAACAAGTTTTATGGGAGTATTTTCCTGTGAAGTGCTTAGTGGTTCAGTGGTCGAGAAATCCTTTCTATAATTCACGGACCGGTGTTTGTGTGTTTGTTTGCCGCGCTATTCCTCCTACAGTTGTGGCCTGATTACATCAAGACTTGTTACATAGTATCAGCATGACCCCAATTAATGTGTAGGGGTGTTTTATCGTTGCCAGTCGTCTTCGGATTCGGAGGGAGAGGGATGGGTGAAAATTCTCTATGTAAATGTGTATCGTGTAGCGCCACCTCCAGGAGGGAGATGGTATTACAAGCCCAACCTTTACTGTACAGTATTCCCGTCCCCACGTATTCCGGTGCAGTGAGGTATTTTATATTATAAGCAGTCAGCATGTATTTGCTTCATACACGTACCACGAGTTATTATTATTATTTTTTCGGGAGGGATAGAGGGAGGTGTCAGTTGCCTATACACCGCCCAACTATAGGTATGTGCCAGAAGAACGTGTTGCACGCTTCGAACAAGGTCGCCCGTAGGGCGGGTACTCTGCTAGTGTCTATAATTTTGTATTCATATTCTCATCTGTTATTTTGAAAGGGTAACAGTTAAAGTCTCATCAAACCAAATGATCATTACTGTATATGAGGTAATGAATGACCAGTCTTCAATTTACAATACAATCTCCATTCTATGAGGTAGATATTATTCAACCACCATCATGACTGTGTGTAAATATTATCTCGTGAAGGAAGTGGGCAGTATATTACTTCCTAGTTGCATGCTTCCACGTTTAGTAAATATAGATAGACCTTGCCTGTGAAGACAGCTGTGGCTTCTGGCACAAAGTAATGCCGATTTTGCATTTTCATCACTATTTCATGGAGTAGTGCTCTCTAAATTGCCCATGTGTGGTAAGGGAAATGATGTTTTATCGAGTCATCCACGGCAATTAAAGTTGAAGGGTTCATTCATCACCTCTGGGTGTGCTCAGCCATTTGATCTTCTGCAAGAAACTTGTAAAGGTCTTCATTAACACTCCGGTTTAAATTACTAATAACTTCCTGTGTTCGTGCCCAATCAGACGTCAGCCCGGCTGGGGACCTCTGTTTTGAGTCCTGTATGTCAGTCAGTCTGTGCGTCCGTCCGAAGCCTCTACTCGAAAATGACCGATGCATTTCTTTGATATTCGGCACATGTATGCATTCATATCTGGTATGAGACATGTCAAATTAATTTTAGGGTTGGAGCCAATTTGGAATTCAGACAATTAAAAAAAATTATGGAAGAGAATAGCTGTACATGATTGTATCTGCTTTAAAGAACCATTATTTATTTACACACCCTTTATCTCCATGACCAACACAAAACTTTGAATTATTTATTTATATACACTTTACTTTCTCAACTTCCGGTACCAACACTTCCGTTTCCGGTCTTGCTGGCGACGGTTCGTTTTTTCGCAGGTCTCCACGCTCTCCATCGAAATCGAAGTTGTCATTGTTCCAATTTGTATTTTCGTTATAACTGTATTTCTTTTATGGTGTATGTACGTTTATTGTCCCGTCAAAGATTTTCGGTGCAAATCTTTCATACCTGTATTGAAAATCGCGTTAATTCGTGTCGTCTCGAGGTCTTGTACAGTGTACACTGTACAACCTTGAGGCTTTGTTTTTCTCTCAGCGCCTGTTGTTTGTGATCCAATAACTTTCGTTCTCTGTTTTCGCAGTCTTTCCACCCCAAAGCCTACTTCCTTATGTAAATCTCAACTCAAAAAAAACAAAAAAAAAGACTACCTTCTCTGTGCTCATTCGTTTATTCATTCTTATTCGGTCGTTCGTTCTTCGACCACGTGTTTCTCCCCCATTTCCCCAGATAGATTGTCAAATTTCAATTCGTTATTTTATCGTCCATGTGATATTGTTTGATTATAGTTAGTTTTAGTTTGAATTTCCTGTAACTCGTAATTAATTAATCGTTTTCTGCCCTTGTGTGTGGCCTTGTAGTTGTACCCCCGTCGGTGTTTTGTTAACTTAAGTGTGTTTTGCTTGGCTCTTGGTTTTTTCCCTTCTACCCCGAACATAATACTGTCTAACGTTCTAATTCCCCACCACCCCCCCCCCCCCCCCCAAAAAACAAAAAAAAACAAAAACATTTATTTTCTTTTCTCCACGTGTACTGTTGTCTCATCCTGTATTTTCTGTCCAGGTGTGCTGTTCGCCCCACCCCCATTATCTCCTTGCCATCCACCGTTTGCCCTGTTCACGTGACTCGTGGTGGTCCCTCTCGGCTCTCCCCCCGTTGGTATTTTTGTGCATATAAGATTGTTCATAGTTCTGTTTAAATATGTTTAACCTTTCCCCTTCTGTTTTTTATTCAGTGGTATATTACAACACGCTGTTTTTCTTCCTATTTAAAAGGCTTTTCTCAATTTCCTCTCCAACTCATTCCACTTCAAAAAAAAGAAATTCAATATCTTATACGTCTCCCTCACTACATGGTCTAAATTCACATTCATTCCATCCCTCCTCCATCATCCTGAACCGGATTGCTAACTTGAAAATCACAACAAACCCAATTTGTTATCAATGTTCGTCTTTCATTAATCATCCACTTTCTAAACTCCCCTCTTGCCCCTCCCATCCAAATCCCCCCCCTTGCACCTACACTCCGAAACTTCCCACTTGCCCCTCCACTCTTAAACTCCCCCCTTGCCCCTCCACTCCTGAACTCCCCCCTTGCCCTTCCCCTCCTAAACTTCCCCTTTGCCCCTCCCCTCCTAATCCCCCCCCTTGCCCCTCCACTCCTGATCTCCCCCCTTTCCCCTTCCCTCCAAAACTCCCCCCTTGCCCCTCCCCTCCTAAACTCCCCCCTCACTCCTCCCCTTCAAAACTCCCCCCCAATCCCTCCCATTCAATTCTCCCCCCATACCATTCCTCTCCAATTCTCTCTCCTCCACCCTCCTCCTCCAAGCTGCCTCCTCCCCACTTCGTCTCCCTTCTATCTCATACCTCCACCCCCCCAAACCTACTTTCCTCTGCCCCCCCCTCAAACAACCCCTCACTGTGCCGCATCCCTTCACCAGCAAACCTTTCATCCTCCTCATCCTTCCCTTTCTTGGAACTCTTCTGCAACATCTGAAACACTATCAACTGCTCTCCCTACCTCCCCCTCTCATCCTTCATCTTACCCTACTCCTCCCCTCCCCTGTCCTGTACCCGATGCTCCCCCTCTCTCTTCATTAACGGTATGGACCTCAAACATCCAGGGCCTTCGCTCAAACCTGACTGATCTCTCCATACAGGTTGCTTCTGACAATCCAGACTTGATCTGCTTAACAGAGACTTTCCTCCTTCAAGATGTCTCTGATTCCTTAATATCTCTTCCTGGTTACTCCCTCCTCCGGTATGATAGACCTGAGCCTCGGCCTGGTGGTGGGGTGGCTATCTTTGTCAAAAACTCTCTTCCTCACTCTCCTTGCACTGCTCTCTTTCCTCCTCACCCGCAGGAGTACCTCTGGTTACGGCTTCCTCTCCGCTCCCACCTTTTGTTCATATGTGTTCTGTACCGTCCCCCAAACAGTGATGACTCCATCTACATTTCAATGTCTGACAACATGGACCAACTTCTATCCACTCATCCCAACTCTCTCTTCCTCATATGTGGTGACTTCAACTGTCATCATGCCACCTGGTTGGGTGTGGGTTCCTCTCTCACTAGTCATGGCACCTCAGCAAAGGACTTCTGTGACTCACTGGGATTGACACAATCTGTCAATTTCCCGACCCGGATCTCAGCCAATGGAGTATCTTCTCTTCTAGACTTGGTTATGACAAACTTCCCTGCTAATGTCTGCTGCTCTTCTTCTGCTCCAATCGGTTCTTCTGATCATGTGCTTGTCAAAGTGGACATCTCTCTGGCCATTCTCAGAGAGCCTCCTCAGCGTCGACGAGTCTGGCATTTCACTCAGGCTGACTGGGACGGTCTTCAAGCAGCCATCAATCGTCTGGATTGGTCTCCCATCTCCACTGCCTCTGACATCAATTCTTCCTGGGAATTCTTCCAAAGCAAACTGATCTCTCTCATGCACAGATTTATCCCATCTCGCCTTCAATTGTCTTACCCTTCCTCCCGTCCATGGTACACTGAATCTTGTGGTGAGGCAGTTGCCCTGAAACAACTTGCCTTTGCCTCTTGGAAGGCTAATCCAACTGAAGGAAATCTCAGTTCCTTCCACCAAGCTCGGAACAAGTGTGTGTCTACCCTCAGGAGTGCCAGGAAGCACTATCTCTCCTCACTCAAGAATGAACTCTCAAACCTGTCTCCTTCCTCCAAATCCTGGTGGCGTCTGGTCAAATCCGTTTCTGGTGTTTGTTCCCCCTCCATCCCCTCCCTTACCTCAAATGGCCACACAGTTGACATTGCACGTGACAAAGCCGAATGCCTCAACTCTGTGTTCGCCTCAAAATCCTTAGTCCCAAACCCATCTCTCTCTGTTCCCACCTTTCCCAGTCGAACCCAAATGCTCCTGGACTCTGTGTCCTTCTCTCCTGACAAGGTGGAGGAGTTTTTGTCAAACCTCGACTCTGATTCTGCAACTGGACCAGACGGCATCAGCCCACGGGTCCTAAAATCCTGCTCTGCCGCTCTATCTCACCCTCTCTCTGTTCTTTTCACCCTATCTTTTGCTCAAGGTCATCTGCCAGCATCCTGGAAATCAGCTAACATTACCGCTTTACACAAAAAAGGTGCAAAAACAGATCCTTGCAACTACAGACCAATCAGCCTGCTCCCAATTATCAGCAAAGTCATGGAATCCATCATTGCTTCGGATATGAAATCTTTCCTCTTCTCCAATGGCTTGATCTCTGATCATCAATTTGGTTTCAGACCAGGTCACTCTACTCTGGACATGCTGCTTCTGCTGTCTCAACAATGGATGGAGGTCCTGAATGCCAAACAGGAAATCAGAGCTGTCTCCCTTGACATATCAAGGGCCTTTGATACGGTCTGGCACCCAGCTCTGCTCACCAAACTCTCCTCCTATGGTATCCATGGAAATCTCCATGCATGGCTTGCGGACTTCCTCTCTGGTCGTAGTCAACGTGTGGCCCTGAATGGATTTCTCTCATCTCCCCTTCCTGTTCAGGCTGGAGTTCCCCAAGGAAGTGTGCTGGGCCCTGTGCTTTTTCTGGTCTTTATCAATGATCTCTCTGACTCTCTGGAAAATCCTCTCTATCTCTTTGCTGATGACTCCACTCTCTGCCGCTCCATTCCTCTTCCCTCAGATAGGCAGTCTGCAGCCTCCTCACTCTCTGAAGACCTGGACAAAATCACAGACTGGTCAAACAAGTGGAACATGTCTTTCAATCCTGCCAAATCTCACTCTCTTACTATGTCTCTCCGAAAAGATCGACTGGACAACCCTCCCATCTACTTTCTCAACAATCCTCTCCAAGAAGTTCTGTCACTCAAGCTTTTGGGTCTCACTATCTGCCATGATCTTTCTTGGGAAAACCACATTTCCAAGCTGGCCTCCAAAGCCAGTCGCCGACTGGGCATCCTCCGTCGTGCGAAGTCCTTCCTCGGCACACCTGAGCTCCTCACCACATACAAGGCTTTCATCCGCAGCTCAATGGAATACTGTTCTCCCCTATGGGCTGGTGCTCCTGCCTCACACCTGGCTCGGCTTCACGCTGTTGAATCCAAAGCTTTCAAAATCATTGGAATCTCCCGCGATGAAGCTATCTCTGAGGGCCTTTCACTCACTCACCGCAGGCAGGTAGGTGGTCTTTCTGTCTTCTACCGACTCCTCTCCGGCCTTGCTCCCCCAGCTCTCTCTGTGCTCTGTCCCCCAAATATTCCTACAGGTCGCACAAGATCTGCCAGCAACCCTCTGATGTTTAAACTGCCGAAATCTCGGCTCTCTGCTCACCTTCACTCTTTCATTCCTCTTTTCTCCCGCCTGTGGAACAAACTCCCACACTCCCTTCAATCCCTCTCCTCCCTCCAGGTCTTTAAAACAGCTGTTCACCACCATCTCTTATCTTCCCCCATCCATAACCTTGATCTTTTCTACCCCCACTAATTCACCCCAGATCCACCTTGTTTGAAATTCCAACTTATTTCCTGGAAATCCTGGCAGTGTCCATATGTTTATACCTCTCCCACCCCCCCCCCCCCCTTCACATGCCTCCCCCCCTTCACATGCCTCCCCCCTTCACATGCCTCCCCCCCAAAGCCCTCTCCCTCCCACAGATCTCTCGATGTCTCCATGTCTCTCGGTCCCTGCTCTCAAATGTTGTGTTTGTGTCCTTCCCCCTCTCTCCCCATCTTGTCTACCGCTCCCGATGTTATTTGTTTTATGTGTCTGTTTGTCTTTCTGTGTGATTAATTTTCGCTCTTTCACGAGCCTCGATCTTGTATACAAAAAAATAAAAAAAATAAAAATAAAATAAAAAAAGTAAACACACAACTTTGAATTAACTAATTAATTTTATACACTTTACTATCTGCGTTGAATTATTTATTGATATAAACTTTGTCATCTCCACTGCTGATATACACAACTTTTAATTATTTCTCCAGTGTCCAAGACTTGCCCCACAAAACGTTACACTTTACCACCACCAAGATACCACATTGAATTATTTAATTGATTTATACCTTTTGACATTAGACCTTTCCTACATACTACCTTGAATTATTTACTTTCATCCACTTTCTTACCTGTGCCAACAACAAACCACTTCAAATGAGTACTGGGCATCCACAACCATCCTTGACCATGTTGTGGAACGTCAGCCAAGGCCCTCGCTTTGTTTTCCCTGCCCTCACCTTTTTTCTTTCTTTTTTGTATACAAGATCGAGGCTCCTGTAAGAGCCAACATTAATGACAAAACAACAAACGGAAACATAAGACAAAATAAAGGGAGCTGGAGACAAGATGGGGAGAGAGAGAGGGAAGCACACAAGTACAATATTTGAGAGCAGGGACATCGGGAGATCTGTGGGAGGTAGAGGGCTTGGGGGGAGGTTAGGGGGTGGGTGGAGAGGTAAAAAAACACATGGACACTGCTAATACTTCACGGAAAGAAATCAGTATTTCAGAAAAGTGGATCTGGGGTGAAATTAGCGGGGGTAGAAAAGATCAAGGTTTTGGATGGGGGAAGATAAGAGATGGTGGTGAACAGCTGTTTTAAAGACCTGGAGGGAGGAGTGAGATTGAAGAGAGTGGGGGAGTTTGTTCCAGAGGCGGGAGTAAAGAGGAATGAAAGAGTGAAGGTGAGCAGAGGGTCTTGATTTTGGCAGTTTAACCATAAGAGGGTTGCAGGCAGATCTTGTGCGACCTGTAGGAATATTTGGGGGACAGAGCACAGACACAGATTTACCTACTTTTCCACCTTTATTCGCTTTTAAATTTGTTTTCTCCGCAACCGCTTGAGTGATGACTTGAAACTTTCAACATATGAGTGCCTGCCTATGGAGAGTTTTAAAAAACAAAAAAAACAAAGTCACATGATGATTGGATGGGAAATGTGGCCAGCATTCCAAAAATCCATTTTCTGCAGGCATGGGCTGCAGAGTGTTTCACATACCAGGAATAAACGGCCTCGACCTCGCTTCGCGTGGCCTCATCCAAATTGTTACTTGCGAAAATCGAAGATTTTTCAAGTATATTGTTTTTTTATTTGCATACACTTCAGCATCTCCACTACTAACAGACAACATTGAATTATTTAGTTATTTATCTACCTTTTACCATTCTACAACCTATACTCTCCATCATAAAAAACTGAACAAGTATAATTTATTATTCCGTGTACCTGTACATGTGGATGTACAATGTACGTATGGATGTAAAAACCAAACATATAGAATTGATTGTTGAACGATTGCTCCAGCTTACATTCCAAGTGCCTTTTTCGGCACGAGGGATGTGCTGAACACCTGATTGCAAGTTTCCACGTCATGTAATTGCCTTGTGCAATAATCGGTCAGCAAGTTCAGCTCATGCACCTTCATGTTTTTTGAGGTGACACGAGACATTCTGAGCAAATTTGAAACAGTCTTTCTGAGACAACAGCATGTGGATCATCCAAAAACACACTGATTACAATATTTAACCCTCTATGAGTAATCCATAACATAATGAGGAAGCAAATCATTGGACACTTTCAAGGAGGGTCTTCCATTAGCCATATTGCAAGGGTTTTTCACATGAAGAGAGGAAATGTTTATGACCACAGAAGACGTTGTCAAGTGACTGGATCAACAAGAGATATGCCGAGAAGTGGCTGTTTCCAGGATAACGACTCCCTCTCATGACTGATACACTCACATAACCCATCTTACTATAATTCACCAAATGTCCGTCTGTCCGTTCGAAGGTACTGCAAAAACGGCTCAACCGATCGCAACGATATTTTGGGTGGGTATTCCTGGGACCACTGGGAGTAAAATAGGCCATATTGTTTTTCCAATTTTTCCAATTTTTCCAATTTTCCAGTTTTTCCAAACACGATGGAATAATATTTACCGATATGAACAGTGATGTGGCTTTTATTGAAATTCTACAAATACTGTTTAGATTTTGATGACAATTATGAACCTGCCACAAATGCGGAAGTGGACAGATGACGACAATGCGCGGGTTTGATAATATCCAAATACAACCGTCATTCAATCTTAATGTTAAATCGTTAAACATTAATCGTGTTAATCGTTTTTTAAAGTATCAATTGATGATTGGAATTGAGTGAATACAATTACGATTTTGAATTCGTAATTGTGTTCACCCAACCGTACGGAAATTCACATCAGGATTTAAATATTTGTTTATGTCACGAATGTTGTTAAAAGTCAGAGCTAACAGAGTCAGAGCTTTATTTTTTATATTAATGTTATTTCATTTGTGATTGGAGTTATGCTGTTTGCAATGAAAAAGGAGATATCGAGCTCAAGTGAATGACGAAATGCAGTGACAGTTTCTACTTTCTAAACGTGAATTCGCGGATCGCCATATGCAGATTCGCCATTGACTGAGTATGGAACAAAGGTACACGTTTGTTTGCCAATGGGTACGTTTTCCATGGAAGTCCTTCACGAACTTGCTGTCCATGTCTGACGTGCAACTGAAGGTGCTACAGGAATGTGGAATTTATTGGTTTCATGCTTTAGCATTCGCCGTTTCTGCATTGTCTGTTTGCTTCTGGCCTCCCACCTGTGCATAGCACGGGTACCTCACGAGTTTATATAGTCGATTTTGCAGCATTAGTACGGCGGATAAGCTCTCATATTATAACAATTGTGCATTTTATGAGAAAAGCATGAAATTTCTAACATAGTTAGTGCATACCATAAGGTTTATTTTCAGATGTGGATGGAAGTCAGATTTGACCTCTGAGGACCATGAGAGGTCAAATCCAAAATGGCCGCCAGTCCACCGGGTCTAATGTTCAAACACGCTTAGTTTTGGAACCAAACAGTGTAGAAAAACATTATAGGTGTCATTTCCAACTAAATTGGGGATGCCCATTCATTTGGTGATACTTTTGAGATCGCCAGAACTCAAGGACATGCATTTAGGTCAAGGTCAAATTACGTTACATATCTATTTTTATGATACTGCAGTTGGAACTGCTATTGGAAAAAGTTCATTTGAACTTTTAAAACTTTATTTTTTCAGGTACAGGGATAGGTACAGAACACCCAAAGACCAGAAATGATGAAAAAAAGTGTTTACACTGCAAGGAATGATGCAATAACCTCTGAAAAAATAACTGTAGTTAACCAAGTATGTCCACCAAAGCTTACATTAAATCAAGTGCAATGATGAAAATTGGTAATGATCAAAATCTAACAGTCTCCAGAACAGAAGCACAGTGCAGTGCACTTGAGTGCAGCTTTGGCACTTGCAGCGTCCAGTGCACCCTTTCTTGCAGACACAGTGGATCAATTAATGGCACGATTTTGATGCTTCAGGGAGAGTGGTCCAAAGAGGCTGCCACCCAGTTGTCTCCTTTGTCCAGCCCCAGTCAGATGGGTCTGGCATCTCTGGATCCATGACCAATGCCTGGTTACAACAGTTGGCCTGGTAGCAAGTGCGCTTGATGTGCTGCTTGAGTGCTGCCTGGGTTGGAGGAATGTTCTCTGGAGTTCTACACTTCTGTGTGAAGAGCTGTTTCCTGGCATCATTCACTTCCGTGCTCTCACTGGTTCGGTCATACATCAGCACCACAAATCGCTCTAGCAGTAACATTGAGCCTTCACTGACCTCACTTGGCATGCCTAGGAGTTAATTGAAAGCATCATTCACCTCTGGGAAAGACTTCCAAGTTTCCCAGGCAGTCTTCTTTCCTCTGCCAGCGAATGCAGAATGCATTTTACATCTAAGGTTTATATTCAGATCTGGCGATTTCAAAAGTATCACCAAATGAATGGGCATCCCCAATTTAGTTGGAAATGACACCTATAATGTTTTTCTTCACTATTTGGTTCCAGAATTAAGCGCGTTTGAACATGAGACTGGCGGCCATTTTGGATTTGACCTCTCACGGTCCTCACAGGTCAAATCTGACTTCCCTCCACATCTGAAAATAAACCTTATGGTATGCACTAACTATGTTAGAAATTTCATGCTTTCCTCATGAAATGCACAATTGTTGTTGTTATCCGCTGTACAACATAAGTGTCAACACTGTCTTCGGGCATCTCCCTGATCCAGGGATCCGTGCTCATCATCCTGTTCAACTTGCACCGCGACATATCCAAGCACACTTGCAGTGGTCAAGTCAGCCTGTCTGATGGACACGGAAGCAATGGGCAAGTGTTATTGTCATTGATGAATCAAGGTTTCTTCGTAAAAGGCATGATGGATGGATCTGCATGGGTACACAGAATACGCAATGTGTGATACGCCTCAATCTGTGTCCAGGAATCGCAACTTTTAGACTTTGGAAGTGTCATCAGGTGCGTGGTATTGCTGAAACCTTTCGCATCAACTTGATCCACATCCATTGCAGTCTGATGGCAGATCGTTACATTAATGAGGTCTTGCAGCAATGTGTGTTGTCCCCTTTAACAACTTGGTCCTTGAATCCTCTTTATGCACAATAATGTTCATGCTCACAGAGCCATTCGAACAAGGAGCATTCTTGTCAATGTGATGTTAATGTCGTGACACCCTCGCCTGCCATCTTGCCAGAAAGAGATCCCATTGAGCATCTCTGAGATATCATTGATCGACATGTTTGAACCATGACAAGACAGCCTACAGACCCTTGATGAGCTGGAATATGAGCTGATTTGGGTGTGGAATGCCATTCAACAAGCTCAGGTTCAAGCGATCATATGGTCAAAGTGACGATGCAATGCAGTGATTGCTGCCGGAGGTGTACATATCCGGTATTGAGATTGTTACTTTCATGTATAATCCCTATTTGAAAACAACTACAGATACATTCAAAGTACACCACCCCCATGCCAAATAAATAAATAACATATCCTCCAGCGCGCAGCATTGCTGGGGCGCCATTAGAGCCCGGCGATGCCACCATGCAGCTCATCGAGACAGTATTGGGAGGCAGAGGTGGACAATAATTGAATGATTAATTGCGTAATTAAAATAATTAGTGAGATATCCGTGCCACGCATGGGTGGGAGGCCAGAAGCAAACAGGCAATGCAGATACGGCGAATGCTAAAGCATGAAACCAATAAATTCCACATTCCTGTAGCACCCTCAGTCGCAGGTCAGACATGGACAGCAAGTTCGTGAAGGACTTCCATGAAAAACGTACCGGTTCACAAACAAACAGGTAGGTTCACGTACAGAAACATCGAGCATGGGTCCGTGACGAATCTGCATATGGCGATCCGCGAAATTCACGTTCAGAAAGTAGAAACCATCACGGCATGTCGCCATTTACTTGAACTCGATATCTCTTTTTTCTTTCCAAACCACATAACTCCAATCACAAAATAATCACCAAATAAACTTTTAACAACATTGTTAATGTTTCCTTCATTGTAAAAACTACCAAGTCAACAGTTAAAACGATTTTGAGCCGATAAGTGTTACGGCCTTGGCAAGATCGATGGAGACAGTGATCTGTTGGCTTATACACCGCCCACATAGCTATGTGGAATTCTCTCATATAGAGATTAAACCCACATCGTTTGAACTTTGGCCGAGGTCATTATTTACTTTTAATGATGTTTATATACGAATCAAAAAGAAGATAATTGGTTTTGGGTTGTCCTTTCCGCATATCTCGTGGGATTGTGAGTTGGAGAGACAACCGTGATGGTGGGGAGGGGGTTGGCATTCTCTCAAGCAGGGATTCAACCCAGGTCCTTATAAAAGGTCTTTGTCCGAGGTTACCGAGTCCGATCGGTGCAGCCGATCGGTGCAGCTGTGCAGCGATCAGTGCAGCCGTTTGTGCGGCACCCGGGAAAATACCGTTATGCAGGAGTCCAAACCTGAAAATGCTGGAGACCAAAGCTGAAATTAGAAAAACAATATAGCCTGTTATACTCCAGGGGATCCCAGGATTACCCACCCAAAATATCGTTGTGATCGGTTCAGCCGTTTTTGCGGTACCTTCGAACGGACGGACAGACAGACGGACGGACATTTGGTGAATTGTTGTAAGATTAGATAATAATCATAAAATAATTAATTTCTTAATAAATTGGCCAAGAGAGTACCAAAACCACCATGTTTCATCCGAAGCTGTAACCTTTTGAAAATTAATTAGGTATTTATAATCGAAAAAATAAAATAATTAATCAATTAATCAATAAATCAAAATATACTTTATAGCCAAATCACTTGGTCACTGTCGTGTCCGAAGATCAGCTTCCTAGCTCAAAAGGTGCCTGAGATATTTCCCAGATGAGAAAGAAAATAAATGTGATTAATAATGAAAATAAATAAATAATAATCATAATGTAATTAAATTATTAATCAATTGGCTAATTGAATACCGAAACCACCACCGTTTCATCCAAATCTGTAACTTTATTATTATTTTAAATTTTTTTAAAATATATACAGAATTGAGGCTCTTGTAAGAGCTAACACATTAAACATGAAAACATGCACGGACACATAAAACGTACAATAAAGGTTGCGGGAGACAAGAGCGGGAGAGAGAGGAAAGTATACAAGCACAAAAACAGCAGAGAACAGGGACGTTGGTAGATCTGTGGAAGGGAGAGGGGGAGGGGTGCACGGTATAAAGCAAATTAACTCTACTAGGAATTTCAGGAATGAAGTCGGAGATTGAAAGAGGCAGATTTGTGGTGATTTAACGGGGGTAGAAAAGATCAAGGTTTTGGATGGGGGATGGTGGCGAACAGCTGTTTTAAAGACCTGGAGGGAGGAGAGGGATTGAAGAGAGTGTGGGAGTTTGTTCCAGAGGTGAGAGAAAAGAGGATTGAAAGAGTGAACGTGCGCAGAGTCTTGATTTTGACAGTTTCACCAGAAGAGGCTTGATGGCAGGTCTTGTGCTTCCTGAAGGCATATTCGGGAGACAGAGCTGGGGGAGCTAGGCTGGAGAGCAGTGGGTAGAACACAGAAAGACCACCAACCTGCCTGCGGTGAGCGAGTGAAAGGCCTCAGAATCAGCTTCATCGCGGGAGATTCCAATGATACTGAAAGCTTTGGATTCAACAGCGTGAAGCTGAGCTAGGTGTGAGGCAGGAGCACCAGCCCAGAGGGGAGAGCAACATTCCATTGAGCTGTGGAGGAAAGCTTTGTATGTGGTGAGGAGCTCAGAAGTGCCCAGAAAGGACTTTGCATGACGGAGGATGCCCAGTCGGTGACTGGCTTTGGAGGCCATCTTGGAAATGTGGTTTTCCCAGGAAAGATCATGGCAAATAGTGAGACCCAAAAGTTTCAGTGACAACTTCTTCGAGAGGATTGCTGAGAAAGTATATGGGAGGGTTTTCCAGACGGTCTTTTTGGAGAGTCAAAGTAGGAGTGTGAGATTTGTCAGGATTGAAAGACATGTTCCACTTGTTTGACCAGTTTGTGAATTCTTCCAGTGCTGCGGAGAGTGAAGAGGCTCAAGACTGCCGATCTGACTGTTGGTATATGGAGCGGTAGAGAGTGGAGTCATCAGCAAAGAGATAGAGATGATTTTCCAGAGAGTCGGAGAGATATTTAATGAAGATCAGATAAAGCACAGGGCCCAGAACACTGCCCTGAGGAACTCCAGCCTTGACAGGAAGGGAAGATGAGAGAATTCCATTCAGGGCCACACATTGACTGAGACCAGAGAGGAAGTCCATAAGCCATGCATGGAACTTTAATAAATAATCAACAAATTGGTCAAATAATTAATTGATTCATCAATAAATGAAAAATACGCTTTACAGCGAAATCACTTGGTCATTATCGTGTCCAAATATCAGCTTCCTAGCTCAAAAGGTGCCTGAGATATTGCCCAGATAACAAAGGAAATAAATAAGTTATTATTAAATCGATAATAATTAAGTAATTAATCAATTAATTGATTCATCAAAAAATTAAAAATAACAGTTTTTGCAAAGCACTTGCTCACTATTGTGCCGAAATTTCAGCTTCCTAGCTCAAAGGATGGCTGAGATATCGCCCGGACAAACAAACAAACAAGCAAGAAAACAAACAAACGGAGTGAAAACTGAGTACTCCCTTTCGGCGCACGTCATCGATGGGCCCCCTTTGGTGCCAGGCAATGACGTCATGCAGCGTCTGGAGATGGAATAGGAAAGGAGCAGTGCACAATATTCACCAGAACACTATGCGATTCGCCAGGACATCATGACGCGATTAGGTCACAATGAAATGGACATGTAATTATTCAGCACGATAATGGCGAGTGTGGGTGGGAGAGAGGGTAGGGGTAGGAATCAGGATACCAGGCTGGTTGAGCTTTTCCCTGCAAGGGTTTCTGGACGTGTTGGGCATTGAAATTGAAAAGCGATGGAATTATTGGCCTCATGGTAGTTTCCTCTTGCCTGCGGGCTGGCGGCGACACTGCCTGAACCCACATCGCAATATATACTGTGTAGCTGCCATTGGTGGCTCAAAAACTGCCTTCATGGCCAATGAGTGGTAGCTTAAAACCATGCCCAGTTTCTGAAGTACCTACACTAAATATATGGGCTCTCCAGGTGCTACAGTTTGACTGTGAAAGATTAACAAACAAACGCACAAACACTTGAAATTATTCACAAGATTTATTTCAGTCAGTTTTGCACTTAATTTGTGTCCCATGATGTCACATTAATAAATTGCATCAACAATTTGCAACTCACAACATCACAATTTGTCAACATCACAATTTGCAACTGGACCAGACGGCATCAGCCCACGGGTCCTAAAATCCTTCTCTGCCGCTCGATCTCACCCTCTCTCTGTTCTCTTCACCCTCTCTTTTGCTCAAGGTCATCTGCCATCTGCAAGGAAATCAGCCAACATTACCGCTTTACACAAAAAATGTGCAAAAACAGATCCTTGCAACCACAGACCAATCAGCCTGCTCCCAATAATCAGCAAGGTCATGGAATCCATCATTGCTTCTGACATCAAATCCTTCCTCTTCTCCAATGGCTTGATTTCTGATTATCAATTTGGATTCAGACCAAGTCAATTCTACTCTGGACATACTACGTCTGCTGTCTCAACAATGGATGGAGGCCCTCAATGACAAACAGGAAATCAGAGCCGTCACCCTTTACATAATCACGTGCCTTCGATGTGGTCTGGCACCCCGCTCTGCTCACCAAATTCTTCCTATGGTATCCATGGAAATCTCCACGCATGGCTTGCGGACTTCCTCTCTGGTCATAGTCAACGTGTGGCCCTGAATGGATTTCTCTCATCTCCCCTTCCTGTTCAGGCTGGAATTCCCCAAGGCAGTATTCTGGGCCCTGTGCTTTTTCTGGTCTTCATCAATGATCCCTCCGACTCTCTGGGAAATCCTCTCTATCTCTTTGCTGATGACTCCACTCTCTGCCGCTCCATACCTCATCCCTCAGATCGACAGTCTGCAGCCTCCTCACTCTCTGCCAACCTGGACAAAATCACAGACTGGTCAAACAAGTGGAACATGTCTTTCAATCCTGACAAATCTCACACTCTTACCACGTCTCTCCGAAAAGACCGTCTGGTCAACCCTCCCATCTACTTTCTCAACAATCCCTTTCAAGAAGTTCTGTCACTCAAGCTTTTGGGTCTCATGATCTGCCATGATCTTTCCTGGGAAAACGACATTTCCAAGCTGGCATCCAAAGCCAGTCGCCGACTGGGCATCCTCCGTCGTGTGAAGTCCTTCCTTGGCACACCTGAGCTCCTCACCACATACAAGGCTTTTATCCACAGCTCAATGGAATACTGTTCTCCCCTCTGGGCCGGTGCTCCTGCCTCACACCTAGCTCGGCTTCACGCTGTTGAAACCAAAGCTATCAGAATCATTGGAATCTCCCGCGATGAAGCTAACTCCGAGGGCCTTCCACTCACTCGCCACAGGTAGGTTGGTGGTCTTTCGCTCTTCTACCAACTCCTCTCCAGCCTAGTTCCCCCAGCTCTGTCTGTGCAAGATCTGCCAGCAACCCTCTTATGGTGAAACTGCCAAAATCAAGACTCTCTGCTCACCTTCACTCTTTCATTCCTCTTTTCTCCCGCCTCCGGAACAAACTTCCTCACTCTCTTCAATCCCACTCCTCCCTCCAGGTCTTTAAAACAGCTGTTCACCACCATCTCTTATCTTCCCCCATCCAAAACCTTGATCTTTTCAACCCCCGTTCTACCCCCGTTAATTCACCCCAGATCCACTTTTTTGAAATACCGACTTCTTTCCTGGAAGTCCAAGCAGTGTCCATGTGTTTTGTACCTCTCCTATCCCCACCCCCCACCCCCCTTCCCATGCCTCCTCCCCCCAAGCCCTCTCCCTCCCACAGATCTCCCGATGTCCCTGTTCTCTACTGTTGTACTTGTGTGCTTCCCTCTCTCTCCGCATCTTGTCTCCCACTCCCTTTATCATATGTTTTATGTGTCAGTTTTTTTGTGTGATTAATGTTAGCTTGAGAGATCTCGCAGGAGATTTCGCGAGATCTTGGAGACGACGTCACGGATTTTCGAGGCTCCACACGGTCTCCACGTTTTCAAAGTTAAGTCATTGTTCACAATTGTATTTTGTCGAAACTGTATTTATCTTTCGGTGTGTGAACCTATAGTGTGCCCCTTGGAAGCTTCTCGGTGTTTATCTTTCATAAATTAATCGTTTCTGTTTGCCGTGCGCGTGTGCGGCCTTGCAGCCTCAGGCTTCCCCCGTCGAGGTTTGTTCCTCCCCTCGCTGTTTTTGCGAGGTTTTTTTTATTTTCACTTCTCCCCCAAACTTCCCCGAACATCTACTCTTTGCCTAACGTTGTAACACCGACCCCCACCCCCCCCCCAAAAAAAACAAACAACTTATTGCCCTTTCTCCTCGTGTGCTTTTGTCCCATTGTGGGCCTCTATCCACGTGTGCTGTTCGCCCCGTCCCCATTATCGCCCTGCCTTCCACCTTTTGCCCTGTTCAAGTGACTCGTGGTTGTCCCTCTCGGTTCCCTCTCCCCGTTGGTATTTTTGTTAATATAAGATTGTTCTTCACGGTTCTGTTTAAATATGTTCAAACTTTCCCCTGCAGTGTTTTATTCAGTGGTTTATTACAACACGCTGTTTTTCTTCCTATTTAAAAGGCTCCTTTCAATTTCCTCTTCAACTCATTCCATTTCAAAAAAATATTTAATCTCTTATAATTATTTCTCACTACATGCGATAAATTCTCATTCATTCCACCCCTCCTCCATCGTTCTTAAACGGATCGCTAACTTGAAAATCACAATAAACCCAATTTTTTATAAATGTTCATCTTTCATTAATCATCCACTTTCTAAACTCCCCCCTTGCCCCTCCCCTCCAAATCTCCCCCCTTGCCGCTCCCCTCCAAATCTCCCCCTTTGCCCCTCCCCTCCTAAACTCCCCCCTTGCCCCTCCCCTCCAAATCTCCCCCCTTGCCCCTCCCCTCCAAATCTCCCCCCTTGCCCTTCCCCTTCTAAACTCCCTCCTTGCCCCTCCCCTCCTAAACTCCCCCCTTACCCTTCCCCTCCTAAACTCCCCCCTTGCCCCTCCCATTCAAAACTCCCCCCCAGCCCCTCCCCTTCAAATGTGCCCCCCAACCATCCCTCCCAAATTCTCCCTCCTCCCACCTCCTTCTCAAAGCTGCCTCCTCCCCACTTCGTCTCCCTTCTATCTCATACCTCCACCTCCCCCAACCTTCTACTTTCCTCTGCCACCCCTCAAACAACCCGTCACTGTGCCTCATCCCATCACCATCAAACCTTTCGTCCTCCTCATCCTTCCCTTTCTTGTAACTCTTCTGTAATCTCTGACACACTATCAACTGCTCTTCCTACCTCCCCCTCTCATCCTTCATCTGACCCTACTCCTCCCCTCCCCTGTCTTGCACCCGATGCTCCCCTTCTCTCCTCATTAACGGTATAGACCTCAAACATCCAGGGCCTTCGCTCAAACCTGATAGATCTCTCCATTCAGGTTGCTTCTGACAATCCAGACTTGATCTGCTTAACAGAAACTGCCCTCCTTCAAGATGTCTCTGATTCCTTAATATCTCTTCCTGGTTACTCCCTCCTCCGGTATGATAGACCTGAGCCTCGTCCTGTTGGTGGGGTGGCTATCTTTATCAAAAACTCTCTTCCTCATTCTCCTTGCACTGCCCTCTCTCCACCCCACCACCAGGAGTTCCTCTGGCTACAGCTTCCTCTCCGCTCCCACCTTTTGTTCATATGTATTCTGTACCGTCCGACAAACAGTGATGATGAAGGAGCTGGGGCTCCCACGTCGATCGGAAGAATGGACGCGACAAAAAGCTGGAATTCATCCGAGTTGCTTTAATCAAACCAAACACTCAGGCACTCTGAAAAGCCCGTTTATCGGGCAGCAATATATATACATATTATCCCGGAGCGTTTGCCCAGGAAAGGCGAGAGGGGGCGTGGCCCAGCGTCCTGGCTGCGGCCTGGCAAGTTGAGCGCGGGCCTGCCCGGGCGTCCTGGACGAGCCCGGCATGGTGATCGCTCCGCGTCCTTGATAGGTGCAAGGCGATTGTGAAAACCCAGCGGTAGCCGCTACACACGTCCCCCCAGAATCGACTTGCACCGGCAGGGTCAATTTGAGGGGGGTCCTGATGACCCGGCCGAAGCGACCCCTGGCGGGTCGTGGGAGGGGGTCCGGTGTGGTGGTGGGCGGTCGAGTGGGGGGCACCGTGGACGGGGGGCGGCCTCGCCGCGGCGGAAGGGCCACCCGTGGTGGGTGGTCGACGTCCACGTGCGCCGGCTTGAGGCGGTCCACCACAATCCGGTCCGACCTGCCGCCGATGTCGATGACGAACGACTTGTCGTCCCGTCGCAGCACCCGGAAGGGCCCGTCGTACGGCGGCCGGAGTGGCCCCCGATGTGCGTCGTGACGCACAAAAACATACTCCGCTGTGCGAAGTGCTGGGGGGACGTAGGACTGGGGGTCACCGTGGTGGGATGTTGGCACGGGGGCAAACCGTCGGGCGGCCTCCTGGAGGTCCGAGCGCTGGTGAGCTGCGGACCAGGGACTGGTAGCGTCGGGCACGAATTTGCCCGGGACGCGTAGCGCCTGGCCATAGACAAGCTCGGCGGTGGATGCCTGGAGGTCCTCCTTGGGGGCCGTGCGGAGGCCCAAAAGGACCCACGGCAGCCGGTCGGCCCAACCGCCGTCTTGAAGGCCGGCCATGACCGCGGCCTTCATGGAGCGGTGGAATCGCTCACACAACCCGTTTGCTTGGGGGTGGTAGGCCGTAGTACGGTGGAGCTTGACCCCCAGGTTGCGGGCGACCGCGCCCCACAGCTCGGAGGTGAACTGTGGTCCGCGGTCTGACGAGATGTCCGCCGGTGCACCGAAGCGGGCGACCCAGGTGGCGATGAAAGCCTGCGCCACGTCGGCGGTGGTGGTGGAGATGAGGGGAACGGCCTCCGGCCACCTGGTGGTCCTGTCCACCATGGTGAGCAGGTGTGTGAACCCCCGTGACGGGGGGAGGGGGCCCACCAGATCCACGTTGATGTGGTCGAAACGTCGTTCGGGCACGGTGAAAGGTGCCAGCGGGGCCTGGGTGTGTCGGTGGACCTAGGCCCGTTGGCAGGCCGTGCAGGTGCTGGTCCAATCGCGGACGTCCCGACGAAGGCCGTGCCAGACGAATCGCGCTGACACCAGCTTCTGGGAAGCTTTCCGGCCCGGGTGGGAAAGGCCGTGGAGGGAGGCGAAGATGCGGCGTTGCCAGGTGATGGGCACGATGGGGCGAGGCTGGCCTTGGGAGATGTCGCAGAGCAGGACAGTGTCCGCGAAGGGGATGTCGGCCAGGCGGAGACCCGTGTCCGCCGCCCGGAGGGCTTGCACCGTGGTGTCGGTGGTTTGGTCCGCCGCCATAAGCGCAAAGTCCACGCCCAGGTGGACCACGTTCGCGCTGGCCCGGGAAAGACAGTCGGCCACGGCGTTGTTTTTGCCGGCGACGTGCCGGATGTCCGTGGTAAACTCCGACACGGCGGAGAGGTGGCGCTGTTGGCGGGCCGACCACGGCTCCGTGACCTTGGCCATGGCGTAAACCAACGGCTTGTGGTCGACGAACGCCGTGAAAGGTCGGCCCTCCAGGAGGTGGCGGAAATGGCGGACGGCCAGGTGTAGACCGAGGAGCTCCCGGTCAAACGTGCTGTATTTGAGCTCGTTCGGCCGGAGCTGCCGGCTGAAAAAAGCGAGTGGCTGCCAAACCCCGTACACCCATTGCTCATGTACGGCGCCCACCGCGTAGTCGGAGGCATCCGTGGTGAGGGCGATGGGAGCGTTGAGCACCGGGTGAGCGAGCAGTGTTGCGTCGGCGAGGGCCCGCTTTGAGCTTTGGAAGGCCGCATCCATTGCTGCGGACCAGGCGATGTCGTGCTTGGCCGGCTTGCCCCGGAGGGCTTCGTAGAGGGGCCGCATGAGTTGAGCAGCGCGGGGCACGAAGCGGTGATAAAAATTCACCATTCCCAGGAATTCCTGCAGGGCCTTTATGGTGCGGGGACGCGGGAACGTGGTGATGGCCTCGACCTTGGTTGGCAGCGGCACGGCCCCGTTCTTGGTGATGTGGTGGCCCAAAAAATCAACGGCCGTCGTGCCGAAGTGGCATTTGGCCGGGTTGACGATGAGGCCGTGCTCACTGAGGCGCCCGAACAGTGTTCAGAGGTGGAGGAGGTGCTCGGCCCGGGACGTGCTGGCGACGAGGATGTCGTCCAGGTAAACGAAAAGGAACGGCAGGTCACGCAGCACGCCGTCCATCAAGCGCTGGAACGCCTGAGCCGCGTTCTTGAGACCAAACGGCATCCGCAAGAATTCGAATAAGCCGAACGGCGTGATGACTGCCGTTTTAGGGACGTCGGCCGCCCTGACAGGTACCTGGTGATATCCCCGTATGAGATCAATTTTCGAAAAAATGACCCGTCCCGCCAGACGGGCGGAGAAGTCTTGGATATGCGGGATCGGGTACCTGTCGGGGGTGGTAGCGTCATTGAGACGGCGGTAGTCGCCACACGGGCGCCATCCACCCCCCGGCTTTGGCACGATGTGCAGTGGCGAGGCCCACGCGCTATCGGAGCGCCGCACGATGCCGAGGTGCTCCAACGCGTCGAATTCGGCCTTCGCCACGGCGAGCTTGGCTGGGTCGAGGCGGCGGGCCCTGGCGTAGACCGGCGGGCCCGTGGTTGGTATGTGGTGCTCGATCCCATGCCGTACTGCGACGGCCGAAAACGTCGGCCGCGTGAGGGCCGGGAACTCCGTGAGCAGGCGAGCAAACTTGTTCGCCGCCGGGACGGCGCATGCCAGCTCGGTCGGCGCGGTGCTGCTCAATGTGCATACCAGGGAGCTGAAGGTTTCGGCGTTGATTAAACGACGCCGTTGGACGTCCACCAGCAGTCCGTGTGCGCAGAGGAAGTCGGCGCCTAGCAGAGCCGTGGGCACGTTTGCGGTTACAAACGTCCAAGCAAAGCGTTGGCCGCCGAAGCAGAGGGTGACGTTGCGCGGGCCGAAGGTGCGGATGGTCGATCCGTTGGCCGCAACCAAGGAGGGGCCGCAAACCGCGGATTGCCTGTCCTGGTCAGAGGCGGGTATGACGCTCAGTTGGGCGCCGGTGTCGCACAGGAAGCGCCGTCCGGATGCTTTATCCGTGATGAACAGTAAGTTGCCCATGTGGCCGGCGCTCATGGCTGGTAATGAACGCCGGCCCGGCCGTTTCCCGGCCTGCCGAAGGTGCACGGGGGTCGGCATGTCCGGGCCTTCTGTCCGAACCTGGCATGATAGTAACACCACGCTTGGTCAGGTGGAGGCCCCGGTCGTCGTGCTGGAGGTGGTCGGCTCGGTGTAGCGGCCGCCAATTGCGTCGGCAGTTCGGTTGTCGACCGTGCCGGGTGCTCGGGCGCCATGGGTGTTGCGTCGGACGGCGGTGGGTCCCATGTCGCCGCTGCGATGCGCTGTCCTGCGGCGGAGATCTTGTCGGCTTCTCTGGCAAGGGCCCGGGGATCTGTGATCGTCGTGCTTGCCAGGGCGAGGCGTACCGGGTTAGGCAGCTGACGGAGGAACAGCTCCCGGAACAGGAATGCCGGAGAGTGCTCGCCGAGCAGTGAAAGCATGTAGTCCATTCGCTCGGAAGGGGCGTGTCGCCGAGCTCGGGCAGGTCGAGCAGGCGCCGTGCGCGCTCCGCCGATGGGAGGGCGAAAGCGTCGAGGAGAAGCTTCTTAATCGCGCCGTATTTGTCAGCGGCTGGCGGGCTCTCGAGGAGGCTCATGGTGCGGGCCGCGGTGGCTGAACCGAGCGCTGCTACCACATGGTGGAGGCAGGTGTCGTCGGCGGTGATGCCTCGCAGGGCGAACAGGGAATCCGCCTGTGCGAACCAAACCGCCGCGTGAGCCTCCCAGAAGATAGGCAGTTTAAGGGCGACTGCCGTGTCCATGTCGGTAGGTCACCAATGAAGGAGCTGGGGCTCCCACGTCGATCGGAAGAATGGACGCGACAAAAAGCTGGAATTCATCCGAGTTGCTTTAATCAAACCAAACACTCAGGCACTCTGAAAAGCCCGTTTATCGGGCAGCAATATATATACATATTATCCCGGAGCGTTTGCCCAGGAAAGGCGAGAGGGGGCGTGGCCCAGCGTCCCGACCGAGGCCTGGCAAGTTGAGCGCGGGCCTGCCCGGGCGTCCTGGACGAGCCCGGCATGGTGATCGCTCCGCGTCCTTGATAGGTGCAAGGCGATTGTGAAAACCCAGCGGTAGCCGCTACAATGACTCCATTTACATTTCGCTGTCGGAAAACATGGACCAACTTCTATCAACTCATCCAAACTCTCTCTTCCTCATATGTGGCGACTTCAACTGTCATCATGCCAGCTGGCTGGGTGTGGGTTCCTCTCTCACCAGCCATGGCACCTCAGCAAAGGACTTCTGCGACTCATTGGGACTGACACAATCTGTCAATTTCCCGACCCGGATCTCAGTCAATGGAGTATCTTCTCTTCTGGACTTGGTTATGACAAACTTCCCTGCAAATGTCTGCTGCTCTTCTTCTGCTCCAATCAGTTCTTCTGATCATGTGCTTGTTAAAGTGGACATTTCTCTGGCAATTCTCAGAGAGCCTCCTCAGCACCGACGAGTCTGGCATTTCACTCAGGCTGACTGGCACGGTCTGCAAGCAGCCATCAATCATCTGGACTGGTCTCCCATCTCCACTGCCTCTGACATCAATTCTTCCTGGGAATTCTTCCAAAGCAAACTGCTCTCTCTTATGCACACATTTATCGCATCTCGTCTTCAGTTGTCTTACCCTTCCTCCCATCCATGGTACACTGAATCTTGTGGTGAAGCAGTTGCCCTGAAACAACTTGCCTTTGCCTCTTGGAAGGCAAATCCAACTGAAGGCAATCTCAGTTCCTTCCACCGAGCTCGGAACAAGTGTGTGTCTACCCTCAGGAGTGCCAGGAAGCACCATCTCTCCACACTCAAGATTGAACTCTCAAACCTGTCTCCTTCCTCCAAATCCTGGTGGCATCTGGTCAAATCCGTTTCTGGTGTTTGTTCCCCCTCCATCCTCTCCATTACCTCAAATGGCTACACAGTTGATACCGCACGTGACAAAGCCACGCTTTGTCAACCTCAACTCTGTGTTTGCCTCAAAATCTTGTATCCCAAACCCATCTCTCTCTGTTCCCACCTTTCCCAGTTGAACCCAACTGCTCCAGGACTCTGTTTCCTTCTATCCTGACAAGGTGGAGAAGTTTTTGTCAAACCTCGACTCTGATTCTGCAACTGGACCAGACGGCATCAGCCCACAGGTCCTAAAATCCTGCTCTGCCGCTCTATCTCACACTCTCTCTGTTCTTTTCACCCTCTCTTTTGCTCAAGGTCATCTGCCAGCATCTTGGAAATCAGCAAACATTACCGCTTTACACAAAAAAGGTGCAAAAACAGATCCTTGCAACTACAGACCAATCAGCATGCTTCCAATTAGCAGCAAAGTCATGGAATCCATCGTTGCTTCGGATATTAAATCCTTCCTCTTCTCCAATGGCTTGATCTCTGATCATCAATTTGGATTCAGACCAGGTCATTCTACTCTGGACATGTTGCTTCTGCTGTCTCAACAATGGATGGAGGTCCTCAATGCCAAGCAGGAAATCAGAGCTGTCTCACTTGACATATCACGTGCCTTCGATATGGTCTGGCACCCAGCTCTGCTCACCAAACTCTCCTCCTATGGTATCCATGGAAATCTTCACTCATGGCTTGAGGACTTCCTCTCTGGTCGTAGGCAACGTGTGGCCCTGCATGGATTTCTCTCATCTCCCCTGCCTGTTCTGGCTGGAGTTCCCCAAGGTAGTGTTCTGGGCCCTGTGCTATTTCTGGTCTTCATCAGTGATCTCTCCGACTCTCTGGAAAATCCTCTCTATCTCTTTGCTGATGACTCCACTATCTGCTGCTCCATGCCTCATCCCTCAGATCGGCAGTCTGCAGCCTCCTCACTCTCTGCAGACCTTGACAAAAATCACAGACTGGTCAAACAAGTGGAACATGTCTTTCAATCCTGACAAATCTCACACTCTTACAATGTCTCTCTGAAAGGACCGACTGGAAAACCCTCCCATCTACTTTCTCAACAATCCTCTCCAAGAAGTTCTGTCGCTCAAGCTTTTGGGTCTCACTATCTGCCATGATCTTTCTTGGGAAAACCACATTTCCAAGCTGGCCTCCAAAGCCAGTCGCTGACTGGGCATCCTCCATTCGTGCGAAGTCCTTCCTCGGCACACCTGAGCTCCTCACCACATACAAGGCTTTCATCTGCAGCTCAATGGAATACTGTTCCCCCCTCTGGGTCAGTGCTTCTGCCTCTCACCTAGCTCGGCTTCACGCTGTTGAAACCAAAGCTTTCAGAATCATTGGAATCTCCTGCGATGAAGCTAACTCCGAGGGCCTTTCACTCACTCACCACAGGCAGGTTGATGGTCTTTCTGTCTTCTACCGACTCCTCTCCGGCCTTGCTTCCCCAGCTCTCTCTGTGCTCTGTCCCTCAAATATTCCTGCAGGTCGCACAAGATCTGCCTGCAACCCTCTTATGGTTAAACTGCCAAAATCTAGGCTCTCTGCTCACCTTCACTCTTTCAGTCCCCTTTTCTCCGGCCTCTGGAACAAACTCCCCCACTCCCTTCAATCTCACTCCTCGCTCTAGGTCTTTAAAACAGCTGTTCACCACCATCTCTTATCTTCCCCCATCCAAAACCTTGATCTTTTCTACCCCCGCTAATTCACCCCAGATACACTTTTTTTTTTAAATTCCAACTTCTTTCCTGGAAGTCCTTGCAGTGTTCATATGTTTTATACCTCTCCCACCTCCCCCCAAGCCCTCCCCCTCCCACATTTCTCCCGATGTCCCTGCTCTCAAATGTTGTGTTTGTGTCCTTCCCCCTCTCTTCCCATCTTGTCTACCGCTCCCCTCATTTTTTTGTCTTTTATGTGTCCGTTTGAATTCTTGTGTGATTAATGTTAGCTCTTTCACGAGCCTCGATCTTGTATACAAAAAAAAAAAAAAAATCTCGTGTTTGGGTTTTCTTTGTGGCAGAGTATAATATTAATAACACCTTGCATTATTTATTTATATACACTTTAGCATCTCCAAAACCTAAATACCACCTTAAATTACTTATTTATTTTTATACGTTTTACATCCACACGACCTACATTTTTTTTTTCTCTTGTTCAAATGTAAAATCTACACTGCTCATTTTGAAGGCGTGGTTGGGCGCTGTGTTCAGGACTGCGCATTCAGGACTTGGTACATATACTTTGGTGGGCTATCTGGTCTGGGATTCTGCCAGGATATCTTAGTTTTTCCAGGATATCCTTGCCATTGTTATCTATCTGGCCTGGGTTTTATTCTCTATCTGATTCTAAACTGTGGAATTCGTGTTTTGCAGACAGGGTGTTGCATCAGTGGGCCGTCCTTTAGAAGGACTTTGATCTGGAGGACCAATCTACTAACGTTATCTGGTTACAAGATGTCTTTCGATAAATAGTGTGGGAGGGGTGGGAGTGGGTTATAGCTGGCATTAGTGGGCAAATTCCAAATAATTACTGCACTAACCTGCATGGGCTATTACATCAGCGCCACAAACAGACCTTCAAAAAAATGATGCAACCAGTGGCTATGTGCAGAATATGGCTGGATCAGGTACAATTTGTTGGCAACGGTTGGGTGAGCCTTACTTTAATTCCTAATGATATCACAGCGTGTCTTGTGATGGTAATAAGGGCCTGGAAATGCTATATTTAATCCAGTGCTTCCTTCTGTCTTATGTCCCATGGAACATTTTCCGACTCATCCACCATATAATAATACACAAAGAAAATTTGTGTTTGTACAGATGTCTGTCCCTCTTCACAAGGGTATGTTTTAAAGGCCAATCTTTTAACAAGAATGTGTGTCCGCTACGGTCTTTTTTTGGACGATAAAACAAACTCGAAAAACATTTTCCATAAAAGAGTAATTATTTCTCTTCTATTGGAATTGTAGACGGTGGCGTGCAAACCGAGCCTCAAGGGCGGTGTACAGAAGTGTTTGTTTTTTAAATACCAATAAATACTAGGCACAGGGAGGTGAAATTCGCTGCACGTGATGTGCAATGCGCGCAGAGTAAAACTAGAAAGGCACTCAGTAGAGAGCATATCTCCGCCTGGTGAAAGTTTACGTTTGTATCCCACTGATAGGCCGGATCTGGATTCGGACCTGAACCAAAATCTAATCGGCTTGTTCTCGTCACCAAACCAACTCATCCACCAAGTTTATTCATAACTCGTCCATAACTTTTTTAAATATCATGTTATATATCGCTTTTCGCCCGATCTCTCAATGGTGAAGAATCACTTAGAAATTAAATAATTATTGTAGCCGAATCCACATTCAGATCTTCACCAAAATCTAATATACTTGTCCTTGTCAGACACTCAACCGGTCCACCAAATTTCGTCCAAATCCATCCACAACTGTTTGAGATATCCTGCTATATGTTGGTTTCAGCCATGTCTCTCAATGGTGAAGAATCACTTTAAAAATTCTAATAACTGGATCCGGATCCGGATCTTCACCAAAATTGAATCGATTCTTCCCTGTCACACACACCCAACCTGTCCACCACGTTTCGTCCAAATCCGTCCACAACTGTTTGAGATATCCTGCTATATGTTGGTTTCAGCCATGTCTCCCAATGGTGAAGAATCACTAAAAAATTAAATAACTCTCATATCCGAATCCATATTCAGATCTTCACCAAAATCGAATCTATTTGTGCTTTTCAGATACCCAACCTGTCCACCACGTTTCGGCCAAATCAATCCACAACTGTTTGAGATATCCTGCTATATGTTGGTTTTAGCCACGTCTCCCAATGGTGAAGAATCACTTAAAAAATTCTAATAACTGGATCCGGATCCGGATCTTCACCAAAATTGAATCGATTCTTCCCTGTCACACACACTACCTGTCCAACAAGTTTCGGCCAAATCAATCCACAACTGTTTGAGATATCCTGCTATATGTTGGTTTTAGCCATGTCTCCCAATGGTGAAGAATCACTAAAAAATTAAATAACTCTCATATCCGATTCCATATTCAGATCTTCACCAAAATCGAATCTATTTGTGCTTTTCAGATACCCAACCTGTCCACCACGTTTCGTCCAAATCCGTCCACAACGTCTTGAGATATCCTGATATATATAATTTTTGGCCATATCACTCAATAGTGAAGATTCACTTTAAAAATTCTAATAACTGGATCCGGATCCGGATCTTCACCAAAATTGAATCGATTCTTCCCTGTCACACACACCCAACCTGTCCACCACGTTTCGTCCAAATCCGTCCACAACTGTTTGAGATATCCTGCTATATGTTGGTTTCAGCCATGTCTCCCAATGGTGAAGAATCACTAAAAAATTAAATAACTCTCATATCCGAATCCATATTCAGATCTTCACAAAAATCTAATCTATTTGTCCTTTTCAGATACCCAACCTGTCCACCAAGTTTCGTCCAAATCAATCCACAACTGTTTGAGATATCCTGCTATATGTTGGTTTTAGCCATGTCTCCCAATGGTGAAGAATCACTAAAAAATTAAATAACTCATATCCGATTCCATATTCAGATCTTCACCAAAATCGAATCTATTTGTGCTTTTCAGATACCCAACCTGTCCACCACGTTTCGTCCAAATCCGTCCACAACGTCTTGAGATATCCCACTATGTATCGTTTTTGGCCCTATCTCGCAATGGTGAAAGATCACTTTTAAAATTCTAGTAGCCGGATCCGAATCCGGATATTCACCAAAATCGAATCATTTCGTCCTTGTCACATACGCTACATCTTTGCCAAATTTCGTCCGAATCCGTCCACAACTTTTTGAGATATCCTGTTCACAAACGGACAGACAGGGGTGAAAACATAACTTCCATCACCTTTGGTTGCGGAGGTAACAGGTGTTCATTTACATCCGTGGATGTCCAATAAATACAGATATGAGCACACCTTACACTAGGCCGAGGCTTCAGACTTTGTCACGCTCACGAGGGTGTAGCATCGAATAAACGGTTCCAACCCGTCATTTTTGACAGGCTTTGGGTAGTATTGGATATCTTTTGCCAAAATGACACAATTTAAAGCAGAATGATGGGACAGGGGAGCTAAGAATGGTGTGCTGATTGCATCCACAGTGAAAGTTTGAGGAGGCGTTTTTGCAGCTCAGTGTGGGAGTAAGAACCTTTCTGAAAGTTAACCTTTTTCACTGATTGCATGTAATCTTTACTTTATTGAAAACACAAAATTCTTTCCTACCATTTCCTATTCCTGAATGCTAATTGCAATGGCTGACACTAATGCATCCAATACACCGAATTTGTCAGTCTTCTTTCTTAACGAGAGGTTAATGGGAGGTTTTTTTTTTTTTTTAAGCTTTCACAAATTTTCTGACGATTTTATGCTGATGCACAGGATTTTTGTGTTGAATTTTCCCTTTATTAGCTTCGAGTATATTGTGTGTGTTATAAATGCCACTTTTCATTTTGTAAGCAATCACGCTTGTGATTGGTTGTCCCATTTACGTCGGTCACATGAACTGTCATAATAAAAACTGTCAACATTTTAAAATATCGTATTTGCGTCACAATTGACCCAGACTATTCACCCCAAGTATAAGTGGGCACCATCTGCACCATCCTGTCGTACCATGTGCACTTCACATGCAACATACCCTCGATATGACGCTGAAATCAATGCCTAAAATCCGAGTGTGTCGAACATCTCGATACCGAAAAGTTCACCTAGCTGGCGATGGCCAACACTCGATCGGAGTGGCAGCACAAGCAGAAGGTACGCGCCCCTTTGAACCACAAACTGGGTAGAGTCAACCCGTCGAGAGACACCTGTTGTGGCTGCTTTTCAGACACCTTTCTTAGCGAGACTCAGTCAGACTCAACGAGACTCACTCAGTTCAAATCGAGATTTATTCCGATATTGCGGAGAGAACTTTACACAAAATACAGACAGGATACGACGCATCGTTCGGTTGAAGTATTCTCTCCTCGCAGCCTTGGAGTGTCCTGTTATATAGACCCCGGCTGCTTTGATCTTGTTCGGTTGGAATTTCGAGGTCACCACACAACTTGATCAGGTCAGTCTTTTTGGTGCCAAAACCCATCTGCGTTCCATCATGAAGCGACTGAGAAGTATACCATAGATAACTATCACATACAGCCGAAAAAGAAACCATTGTTCTAGCCGCTACAGGTCAACCTACTTTGACCTGTCCAATCTCTCTAATTGACGAATGCATTCAAAACCCGGGCTGAGTCAACACTCTGCCCTAGGCCTTTCCACTAAAGGGCAAAGGTTATTTTACAGATGGTCGGCTACTTGCTTCAGGTTCCCTGCACATTTCTTTGCATGCTTTAAGAACAAGATTCACATTGAAGTACAATTTAACTAATATTTATAAATTGTATTATAAATATGAATTATATATTTATCTAGAATTCCACACAACCAAGACACAACAAAAGAGGTGGATACATAACCTTTTCCGATAAAACATTCACACATTTCGAGAAGTTTACTCGAACAAGGACTCAATTTCAATACACCAGATGCTGAAGCTGCAAACTTTGTTGCAGCCGCAGCGCCCACAATTTTTATGGAGCCAAGGATCGGATCCATACGTGTCTCACCAACATGCCGGTAGAAGTTTAGCAACAACATCTCTTATCTTCTCTCTTATCAACATCTCTTATCTTCCCCCATCCAAAACCTTGATCTCTTCTACCCCTGTTAATTCACCACAAATCCACTTTTTTTTTGAAACACCGACTTTTTTCTTTCCTGGCAGTTCCAGCAGTGTCCATATATTTTATACCTTTCCCACCCCCTCCCCCACCTTCCCATACCTCCTCTCCCCAAGCCCTCTCCCTCCCACAGATCTTCCGTTGTCCCTGTTCCCTGCTGTTGTACTCGTGTGCTTCCCTCTCTCACCCCATCTTGTCTCCCGCTCCCTTTTTTGTATGTTTTGTGTGTCCGTTTGTTGTTGTTTTTTGTGATTGATGTTAGCTCTTACACGAGCCTCGATCTTGTATACAAAAGAAGAAGAAAAAAAAAAAACCACGACATCACCAAAGAGAAACTCTGCATGTTGTGCAGCACCTACTTCACTTATGGGACAAATTAAACCTGCTGTCCATTCTTCAATGTTCCCATTAAACATTCCGAATTCTCTTCCATAATGTTAGCTATTCCTGCCAGCACATGGTGGCTAAACTTTGAAATCCCTCTCTTGTTTGAGTATGGAGTTGCCTAATTGGCACCCTTCCCAGACTATAACTGCCAAACAGCAGACTCATGATGTATTTTGTTTCGGCAAACAAATCAGACCACATCGACCTGTAAAATACACTATTTAATTTGTAAATCATAATGAAACTATAAACAAAATGGACAGAAAAAGGGAGTTTTAAATGACAACAACAAACACCTTAAATCATGGCATGGTGTGCCAATTTGACAATGACATTTTCGGATTCACATCTTTCATCCGCAGCCTCCCCCAAACCAAAACGCTTCCATATGCTGTTGCTGTGCTGCGCACGTTCGAGTTATCACGTTCCCGACTGTCGAATATAACTTTCCCACAGGAGAGAGACAATATAACATAATGAGAATTGAACGATGTAATGTTAGAATCATGTGCAGCCTCTCTGCGTGGCATGCCAAGAGAAGCGCGGGACAAATGGCGTAATTTGTGCAGTCAAAGAGCCGTTCTGTGACGTGCCAAGCTCGAGCTGTCTACCTGTGGTATCCACTGGACTGCTTGTCCTCGTGTTGTTCATCTTCCGTTTCCCCCAAGACATTTTAACGGCTGCTCTGTGTGCTCAGCCTGCGAGCTCAGCACCTCATGCTATGCTTTATATCCTTCTTTATATTCTCCTTTATTTGAGCATTTTATTTTCCTTTTCTTTTTGTGATTTGTGATTCATTGTGATTTGTGACACGGCACTCAGTCTCAGTCTGTGACCAGTGCAGGCGGCCTGTGTTGGTCGAGCAAAAACCTTTTGGAATCACAATCTCAAAGCTATAACAAGAAAGAGCAATCAGAGATTGCAAACCCTCACCAGGATGTATTTTCAGTGGTTTTTAAGGCTTTTGTGTTAAAACAAATATGGCGGCCCAACCACGTGACCGATGATGTCATCATATTTTTTTTTCTCCCCAATTTATTCCTAGATTATGCTCAAGAAATTTAATCTTGATCGGATGTTTTGTATTTGTCGAATTATGACGTCATAATGGAAGCACATATGACATCATCATTCACAAATTTTATTCCCCATGGAAAGTTCTTTACAATGAGCCATGTCTCAATTTTTTTCTATTCAACGCTTACAGTGATATAGAGGTGCAAATGTTTTCGGTTTTTCCAATATGGCGGCCGAACCACGTGACCGATGACGTCATCATTTTTTTTTTCTCCACCAATTTATGCCCACATGACGCTCAAGAAATTTCATCTTGATTGGTTGAGGTTTTGTACTTGTCGAATTATGACGTCATAATGGAGGCACCTATGACATCATCATGAACAAATTTTATTCCCCATGGAGAGTTCTTTACAATGAGCCATGTCTCAATTTTTTCTATTCAACACTTACAGTGATATAGAGGTGCAAAGTTTTTCGGTTTTTCCAAGATGGCGGCCGAACCACGTGAGCTATGACGTCATAATTAACATAAAAAAATTATGCAGGTGGAGTTGCACCTATGGTGAAAATTTCCTGTCAATCGGACCAACGGTTGCAGAGAAAATCATATTTATTCTGTGCGGACAAAGAGACAGACAAACAGACAAACAAAGACTGAAATGCAATACCCTTTGAGCATTTTATTTTCCTTTTCTTGTTGTGATTTGTGACACGGCGCTCAGTCTCAGTCTGTGCCCAGTGCATGCGGCCTGTGCTGGTCGAGCAAAAGCCTTTTGGAATCGCAATCTCAAAGCTATAAATATGTAGCGAGAACATGGAAAGTACCTTTGGTTAAAAGGTCAGCCGAGGAAGAGTTTTTCTACAAAAATGAATTTGGATTTTAATTACGTGTGTGTGTGTTTTTGAAGAGGTTGTTGTGATTTTGAAACTCACTCCCACCCCCCAAACTGTACAAAAAAAAAATGTAATGAGTCAATCCATTGGGTTGCACCTGTCCGTGTAATTGTGTTCCATGTGCACCATAAATATTTCTAAAATAATATTTAAAACATTTAAAATAATCTGTAAAATATTTCCATCTGTGTGAAATGATTTTAGTGATATGTTGAAGGCCATCATATATTTACTACCTGAGCATAACATGGCGGATTCTTCACTCCCAAGCACCGGATGTTACTTGCAGGCTCTTAACCTTCAATTGCTGTGTTTCACCTCCTCAAGCCTCATTTCTCTTCTGTCCTCACTACTCCGAACATTTTCTCTCTACCATTATCTTTTCATTTCCTTTCCTGAATTTTCTTCTTTGACAGACAGGAGTAAGTTATAAATAGATTTGGACCACTTGAACGTTTGATCCCCAAAATCAAACCACTGGGAACATTTGATTCCTCCTCCCCACCCGCCTCCTTCCATCACACTGCCAAGATGACAAGACCACATAAACCATTGCATACGTAATCGTATTACCTTCATAGTTTATTATTCAAATCAAATAAAAAGGCGACGTAACCGAATAGTCATAAAACATCAAAACATACCCAAAGAAGTAATATAATTTTATTTTAAAGACAAAATCATTCATTTTATTTTTTATTTTCATGCCTAATTTTGCTTTCTGTAATTCTTATGCATACAATGAAACTAAAATAAGTTATTCAAATCAAAAATTTTCAAGTCCAGAGATCTGTGTCTGAATTATCAACAATATAAAAAAGCTCAATGGATATTTTGGTATAACCTTTTTCAAAATGTGATTTCCATCTGAAGCAACTTTGAATTTAGATTTCTTATAATGGATTAATTTCTAATCTTACTTTAATTCACCAAATGTCTGTCCGTCTGTCTGTCTGTCTGTCTGTTCGAATGTACCGTAAAAACTGCTGAACCGATCTCAACGATATTTTGGGTGGATAATCCTGGGATCTCCAGGAGTAAAATAGGCTATTTAGTTTTCCCAATTTAAGCTTTAGTCTCCAGCATTCTCAGGTTTGGACACCCGCATAACATTCACGTTCGCATAACGTTCATTGTTCTCATTGTGACGATGTTGTTTTCCCGGGTGCCGCATCAACGGCTGCACCGATCACTGCACAGCTGCACCGATCGAACTAGGTGACCTCGGACAAAGACCTTTTATAAGGACATGGGTTGAATCCCTGCTTGGGGGAATTCTAACCCATTTCAACTGAAGGAAACATGTATTGGGATTACATACGACATAGTGATTGTCAACACGATTATCGATCACGATTCACGATCATCACGATCATAGTGTATCGATCACTGTGGGACATTTGGTGAATTATAGTAAGATACTGTTTAGATTTTGATGATTTGCGTGTGATATGATTGAACGGATGTTTATATGAATTGTTTAAAATAAAAAAAGCCTTCAATTTCTGATACTAGAAACGGTACCCGTCCTATGGGCGGAGCTTCAATTGGGAGGCCCAAATGAAAAGGCTTAATATCAGAAATTGAAGGCTTTTTTTCTTTTAAACGATTTATATAAACATCCGTTAAATCTCGATCGGTGCAGCCGTGCAGTGATCGGTGCAGCCGTTTGTGCGGCACCCGGGGAAATAACGTCATGCGGGAGCAAGTATCAGCAGGATGTGGCAGTGTGGGAGTCCACGTTTCTGATCCTCCTTCATGCCGAAGCGGCCCACCACTTCTCCAAGCATTTCGCTCTTCAGATCCGCCATGACAGATTTAAGCTTGATACTGAAGACGCGTGCAGTTAGTACTCCCGATGTCGTATGTACTCCCGATATGTGTTTCCTTCATTGTAAAAACTTCCAAATCAACAGTTAAAAGGATTTTGAGCCGATAGCTGTTACAGCCTTGGCAAGATCGATGGAGACAGCGATCTGTTAGCGTATTCACCACCCAAATAGCTATGTGGAATTCTCTCATGTAGAGATTAAACTCACGTCATTTGAACTTTGGCCGAGGTCATTAAAATTTTTATGATGTTTATATACGAATCGAAAAGAAGATAATTGGTTTTGGGTCGTCCTTTCCGCATATCTCGTGGGATTGTAAGTTGGAGAGATGGTCGTGATGGTGGCGAGGGGGTTGGAATTCTCAAAAGCAGGGATTCAACCTGTGTCCTTATAAAAGGTCTTTGTCCGAGGTCACCGAGTCCGATCGGTGCAGCTGTGCAGCGATCGGTGCAGCCGTTTGTGCGGCACCCGGGAAAACAACATCGTCACAATGAGAACATCGTCACAATGAACGTTATGCGAACGCGAATGTTATGCGGGAGTCCAAACCTGAGAATGCTTGAGACTAAAGCTGAAATTGGGAAAACTAAATAGCCTATTTTACTCCTGGAGATCCCAGGATTACCCACCCAAAATATCGTTGCGATCCGTTCAGCAGTTTTTACGGTACATTCGAATGGACGGACAGACAGACAGACGGACATTTGGTGAATTATAGTAAGATTTTACCTTTTCATTTGGGCCTCCCAATTGAAGCCCCGCCCGTAGGGCTGGTACCATTGCTAGTTATATTCTAATTACTGCTGCCACCAAAGGTGGACGGAGGTTCTGTTTTCACCCTTGTTTGTCTCTATGGGCAGGTATCTCAAAGTTCTGAACGGATTGGGATGAAACTTAGTGGACAGGTTGCTTGGGTGTGTGACAATGAAGAATTGTTTAGATTTTGGTGAAAATCTTGATCTGGATCCATATACAGGAACTATATATATATACTATTTTTTTTTTTTTTTTTTTTTTTTTTTGTATACAAGATCGAGGCTCGTGAAAGAGCGAAAATTAATCACACAGAAAGACAAACAGACACATAAAACAAATAACATCGGGAGCGGTAGACAAGATGGGGAGAGAGGGGGAAGGACACAAACACAACATTTGAGAGCAGGGACCGAGAGACATGGAGACATCGAGAGATCTGTGGGAGGGAGAGGGCTTTGGGGGGGAGGCATGTGAAGGGGGGAGGCATGTGAAGGGGGGGAGGCATGTGAAGGGGTGGGGGGGTGGGAGAGGTATAAACATATGGACACTGCCAGGATTTCCAGGAAATAAGTTGGAATTTCAAACAAGGTGGATCTGGGGTGAATTAGTGGGGGTAGAAAAGATCAAGGTTATGGATGGGGGAAGATAAGAGATGGTGGTGAACAGCTGTTTTAAAGACCTGGAGGGAGGAGAGGGATTGAAGGGAGTGTGGGAGTTTGTTCCACAGGCGGGAGAAAAGAGGAATGAAAGAGTGAAGGTGAGCAGAGAGCCGAAATTTCGGCAGTTTAACCATCAGAGGGTTGCTGGCAGATCTTGTGCGACCTGTAGGAATATTTGGGGGACAGAGCACGGAGAGAGCTGGGGGAGCAAGGCCGGAGAGGAGTCGGTAGAAGACAGAAAGACCACCTACCTGCCTGCGGTGAGTGAGTGAAAGGCCCTCAGAGATAGCTTCATCGCGGGAGATTCCAATGATTTTGAAAGCTTTGGATTCAACAGCGTGAAGCCGAGCCAGGTGTGAGGCAGGAGCACCAGCCCATAGGGGAGAACAGTATTCCATTGAGCTGCGGATGAAAGCCTTGTATGTGGTGAGGAGCTCAGGTGTGCCGAGGAAGGACTTCGCACGACGGAGGATGCCCAGTCGGCGACTGGCTTTGGAGGCCAGCTTGGAAATGTGGTTTTCCCAAGAAAGATCATGGCAGATAGTGAGACCCAAAAGCTTGAGTGACAGAACTTCTTGGAGAGGATTGTTGAGAAAGTAGATGGGAGGGTTGTCCAGTCGATCTTTTCGGAGAGACATAGTAAGAGAGTGAGATTTGGCAGGATTGAAAGACATGTTCCACTTGTTTGACCAGTCTGTGATTTTGTCCAGGTCTTCAGAGAGTGAGGAGGCTGCAGACTGCCTATCTGAGGGAAGAGGAATGGAGCGGCAGAGAGTGGAGTCATCAGCAAAGAGATAGAGAGGATTTTCCAGAGAGTCAGAGAGATCATTGATAAAGACCAGAAAAAGCACAGGGCCCAGCACACTTCCTTGGGGAACTCCAGCCTGAACAGGAAGGGGAGATGAGAGAAATCCATTCAGGGCCACACGTTGACTACGACCAGAGAGGAAGTCCGCAAGCCATGCATGGAGATCTCCATGGATACCATAGGAGGAGAGTTTGGTGAGCAGAGCTGGGTGCCAGACCGTATCAAAGGCCCTTGATATGTCAAGGGAGACAGCTCTGATTTCCTGTTTGGCATTCAGGACCTCCATCCATTGTTGAGACAGCAGAAGCAGCATGTCCAGAGTAGAGTGACCTGGTCTGAAACCAAATTGATGATCAGAGATCAAGCCATTGGAGAAGAGGAAAGATTTCATATCCGAAGCAATGATGGATTCCATGACTTTGCTGATAATTGGGAGCAGGCTGATTGGTCTGTAGTTGCAAGGATCTGTTTTTGCACCTTTTTTGTGTAAAGCGGTAATGTTAGCTGATTTCCAGGATGCTGGCAGATGACCTTGAGCAAAAGATAGGGTGAAAAGAACAGAGAGAGGGTGAGATAGAGCGGCAGAGCAGGATTTTAGGACCCGTGGGCTGATGCCGTCTGGTCCAGTTGCAGAATCAGAGTCGAGGTTTGACAAAAACTCCTCCACCTTGTCAGGAGAGAAGGACACAGAGTCCAGGAGCATTTGGGTTCGACTGGGAAAGGTGGGAACAGAGAGAGATGGGTTTGGGACTAAGGATTTCGAGGCGAACACAGAGTTGAGGCATTCGGCTTTGTCACGTGCGATGTCAACTGTGTGGCCATTTGAGGTAAGGGAGGGGATGGAGGGGGAACAAACACCAGAAACGGATTTGACCAGACGCCACCAGGATTTGGAGGAAGGAGACAGGTTTGAGAGTTCATTCTTGAGTGAGGAGAGATAGTGCTTCCTGGCACTCCTGAGGGTAGACACACACTTGTTCCGAGCTTGGTGGAAGGAACTGAGATTTCCTTCAGTTGGATTAGCCTTCCAAGAGGCAAAGGCAAGTTGTTTCAGGGCAACTGCCTCACCACAAGATTCAGTGTACCATGGACGGGAGGAAGGGTAAGACAATTGAAGGCGAGATGGGATAAATCTGTGCATGAGAGAGAGATCAGTTTGCTTTGGAAGAATTCCCAGGAAGAATTGATGTCAGAGGCAGTGGAGATGGGAGACCAATCCAGACGATTGATGGCTGCTTGAAGACCGTCCCAGTCGGCCTGAGTGAAATGCCAGACTCGTCGACGCTGAGGAGGCTCTCTGAGAATGGCCAGAGAGATGTCCACTTTGACAAGCACATGATCAGAAGAACCGATTGGAGCAGAAGAAGAGCAGCAGACATTAGCAGGGAAGTTTGTCATAACCAAGTCTAGAAGAGAAGATACTCCATTGGCTGAGATCCGGGTCGGGAAATTGACAGATTGTGTCAATCCCAGTGAGTCACAGAAGTCCTTTGCTGAGGTGCCATGACTAGTGAGAGAGGAACCCACACCCAACCAGGTGGCATGATGACAGTTGAAGTCACCACATATGAGGAAGAGAGAGTTGGGATGAGTGGATAGAAGTTGGTCCATGTTGTCAGACATTGAAATGTAGATGGAGTCATCACTGTTTGGGGGACGGTACAGAACACATATGAACAAAAGGTGGGAGCGGAGAGGAAGCCGTAACCAGAGGTACTCCTGCGGGTGAGGAGGAAAGAGAGCAGTGCAAGGAGAGTGAGGAAGAGAGTTTTTGACAAAGATAGCCACCCCACCACCAGGCCGAGGCTCAGGTCTATCATACCGGAGGAGGGAGTAACCAGGAAGAGTTATTAAGGAATCAGAGACATCTTGAAGGAGGAAAGTCTCTGTTAAGCAGATCAAGTCTGGATTGTCAGAAGCAACCTGTATGGAGAGATCAGTCAGGTTTGAGCGAAGGCCCCGGATGTTTGAGGTCCATACCGTTAATGAAGAGAGAGGGGGAGCATCGGGTACAGGACAGGGGAGGGGAGGAGTAGGGTAAGATGAAGGATGAGAGGGGGAGGTAGGGAGAGCAGTTGATAGTGTTTCAGATGTTGCAGAAGAGTTCCAAGAAAGGGAAGGATGAGGAGGATGAAAGGTTTGCTGGTGAAGGGATGCGGCACAGTGAGGGGTTGTTTGAGGGGGGGCAGAGGAAAGTAGAAGGTTTGGGGGGGTGGAGGTATGAGATAGAAGGGAGACGAAGTGGGGAGGAGGCAGCTTGGAGGAGGAGGGGGGAGGAGAGAGAATTGGAGAGGAATGGTATGGGGGGAGAATTGAATGGGAGGGATTGGGGGGGAGTTTTGAAGGGGAGGAGTGAGGGGGGAGTTTAGGAGGGGAGGGGCAAGGGGGGAGTTTTGGAGGGAAGGGGAAAGGGGGGAGATCAGGAGTGGAGGGGCAAGGGGGGGGATTAGGAGGGAAGGGGCAAAGGGGAAGTTTAGGAGGGGAAGGGCAAGGGGGGAGTTCAGGAGTGGAGGGGCAAGGGGGGAGTTTAAGAGTGGAGGGGCAAGGGGGAAGTTTCGGAGTGTAGGTGCAAGGGGGGGGATTTGGATGGGAGGGGCAAGAGGGGAGTTTAGAAAGTGGATGATTAATGAAAGACGAACATTGATAACAAATTGGGTTTGTTGTGATTTTCAAGTTAGCAATCCGGTTCAGGATGATGGAGGAGGGATGGAATGAATGTGAATTTAGACCATGTAGTGAGGGAGACGTATAAGATATTGAATTTCTTTTTTTTGAAGTGGAATGAGTTGGAGAGGAAATTGAGAAAAGCCTTTTAAATAGGAAGAAAAATAGTATGCGGATGTATGGCCAAAAGTATGCGGACACCCCTTCTAATTTGTGGATTCGGCTGTTTCAGCCACACCTATTGCTGACATGTATATATAATTAAGCACACAGCCATGCAATCTCCATAGACAAACATTGGCAGTAGAATGGGCCATACTGAAGAGCTCAGTGACTTTCAACATGGCACTGTTGAGGAATTTTGGACAGTATGTAATTGATGAATCAATAATTCAATGTCCAAAACCTTTTGTCAGAAGAAGGATCACAAATTTTAATTTCCGAGGAGAATATCACTTTTTGTTTACAAGGAAATACACAGCAAGAAACATTAAACACTTATCAAACCAAGAAGAACGTACTGTAAATCACGAAAAGCACACTGCCAGATACACAACAAAATCCTAACTCAAAGTCCTAAGTGAAAATCCTGGTACAGTAGAGATGTACAAAGAAAACATCACACCAAAAAACACCAGCATGCATAGTATACAATATCAACATACAGTATCGACAGCCCAAGTGAAAATCCTAAGTACAATATCAACATACAATATTTACAAACCAAGTGAATCCTAAGTACAATGTTTACAAAATAAGTGAAATCCTAGCATTTGAAGTTGTCCACATGTCTTTTATACCGGCTGGAAACAAAGAAACAAGAAGGCGTCATGCGTAGCACGATACTTGCAAAATCGCCCCCCCCCCCCAATTTTTTTTTCCAATGATACAGCAAATTGTCCATTTCATGAAGATTAAAATTTACAATATTGATCAAAGCTCGGGTCAACAGGATGAAAAGTGACGATTTTTCAGATGAAAAATGATGATTTTGGAAGGTTGACCTTGAGTTGACCTTTGACCTTTTGACCTCACAAATAGTTAGTTTCCCTATTTAGTGACTCAATGTGCAAATGCTGTTCAATTTTCAAGTCAATCGGATGAAAATTGAGGATATTAAAAATTTGGCCTATGTTGACCTTTTGGCCTATGTTGACCTCAAAAATAGATGGTGGTCGAATTCAGTGACCATATATATAAATCCTCTTAGAAGTTCAAGTCAATCAAATGAAAATTGGTGATTTTAGAAATTTGGCCTATGTTGACCTTTTGGCCGATGTTGACCTCAAAAATAGATGGTGGTCGAATTCAGTGACCATATATATAAATCCTCTTCAAATTTCAAGTCAATCAGATGAAAATTGAGGATTTTAGAAATTTGGCCTATGTTGACCTGTTGGCCTATGTTGACCTTTTGGCCTATGTTCACCTAAAATATAATTTGTGGTTGAATTCAGTGACCAGATATGCAAGTCCTCTTCAAATTTCAAGTCAATTGGATGAAAATTGAGAATTTTAGAAATTTGGCCTATGTTGACCTTTTGGCCTATGTTGACCTCAAGAATACTTGGTGGTTGAATTCAGTGACCAGATATGCAAGTCCTCTTCAAATTTCAAGTCAATTGGATGAAAATTGAGGATTTTAGCAATTTAGCAATGTTGGTGACCTTTGGCTTATGTTGACCTATTGACCCCAAAAACAATAGGCTTCTTGCTTTTGACCAACTCTACCATTTGGTGAAGTTTCGTGAAGATCGGTTAAAATTGTGACCTGTAGACCAGTGACAAACAAACAAACAAACAGACAGACAGAACCACAAACACAACCGACCAATATACTTGAAAAATCTTTGATTTTGCAAGTAATAAATTGGGAGGAGCAAGTGGAAGGAGGAGCAAAGATGGGATTGGTCGCATGAAGAAAGGGGAGGAGAGTAGTAGGATTGGTTGAGCAAAGTATAGGTGGGAGGGATAGGGCAGTAGGGATTGGTCGAATGAAATATGTGGGTGGGAGGGAGCAAAGATCGAGGGATACAATTTGATTGGTCGAATGAAATATTGGGGTGGTAGAGATATCCCACTGAGTGGGGAGAGATTTAGGAATGCATATTAAAATATCCCTAATGAGGAAGATATGTTCTTCTTTTGTTCGCACCAGACTCTGCGGAGCCAACACTCTCCCAATTCTGCTTGGAGACTTCACGGACATGTGAAAGTCGTTCACTTTATACTATGTGAATGTAAACTACAAAAACTTTATATGTTTACTGATTAAACTTTTAAATAGAATCTTAGAAATAGCTGAGTTTTGCAAGCACATCAAATTCCAAATCTGCATGTTATCCGTAATTCATTCATCTTTAACATTATTGTTTTCACTGGACCTGAGTCAGTTGATGTAAGGGTTATCATATTATATTGTAAATTGACACAATAGTAACATGAGAACTTAATGAATCTTCAAACAGGCATGCAATTAAATAAGAAAGTCCTTATTTAATTAATAGGTATTTACTTCCCAATTTGTCATATTTGAGAAACCATACCTAGTTTTGTCAAGATTTAAAACTCAGAAGTCCAATTTGTTGCATGCGGAAGTTTGTTGGCTCAGGGAAATCACTCGGTAGCTATGACAACCACATTCTTTGTCAAACTGCCACTAATCTTTTCCTCATAAGTCAAAAGATCATTATAATGAATATATATATTGTTGCGGATATGGGATTTGCATCCATCCATATCCGCTTGTAAATATTCCCCTATTTCCTCAATACTTCCCAACTATCCCCAATCCCCCATTCCCTAGTCCCATTTTCTGTAAACAACACTCTGTAGACCCGACCTCCCCCTATTTCCCCCATTAAATGTCGTGCCCAGGTTCACCGCATCTCATGTAAGACAACTATAGGACATCTTGCTAGTTATTCTTAGTCTATGTCAGTTAAGGACTCGTTTCCATTAATTCTGACCCTTCGTTGCACCAGAATGTGATTGTATGGCACCGTTAGGAAGTTTAGGACCTCCCGATACCTCCCCGCAGCTCTTCCTCACGGTTCAGCAACAACAACAACAACAACAACAACAGCAACGGCAGCGGCGGGCGCGGGAAGTGCGCATCCTCACTCCGGCTTGATTGGTAGGGGGTGTTGGGAGGGCATCAGGCCTTCCCAACGAGCCGCCATCGAACATGTGCTCGACGGGGTTACCAAATAGGGGCTCCCTGTCAGCTCCTCGTCAAGGGCGGAGCCCGGTAACCCCCGCACCCAATGGAAGCGGCGGACCGGCCCCAGTGGGGCGGAGCCAACCAGCCGAGGGCGTGTCACTCCCCGCTGAACATGCGCAGGAAGAGGGAGGTGACGTCAGATGCGCGCTGAGCTTGGAGCAAGCAAGACGTACCCTCCGAGCGCTGTGAGGCCTCCCCGCATCTTCTGGACTGGACCGTGCTTTATCCTGTCCCCGAGCCAAGGTGCACCTTGTGCTATCGACCTACCTGTCCCTTCCTGCCATCAATCCCTGTGTAAGTCCGCCTTGTTCCGTTTGTCTGTCTGGGCTAAGATAAGATTGTATTTAAGTGCCCATCTCTTCTGTGTCTTTTACCTCACTGCCTTGTAATCTACCCCCTTTTCTCCACCACTGTAATTATACCCTCCTCCGGAGGTCTTGAGAACTGTACCCCTTTCGTCGTTTCCTCTTTCCCAGTCGTGGTGTCCTTTCTATCATTGATTTGGCATAGCGCGATTTGGTCAACGTCTGGGTGGAATCGGGGTCTAGTCGGGGAATAACTGTTCGGTCGCGGCAATACCACCGCTCGGTAAATAACATCTAAACCGCGTCCGTAACAATATTATAGAACATATGGATATATTGTATCGTATAAGAAAAAGTATAAACTTGTATATATACCGTTACAAAAGGAATAACATGTATGAGAGCAAGTGGTTTGGGAGAAACGTGGATCCCACCCCCCACAGGTTAACGCAACAAGAAGTGGGAGGGGACACACCCCTCCACCCTGCCCAAATAATTTACAAGTATTTGCATTTCACTCTCAAACAATGTTTTCGTTACAGACTCCATACTGAGCCGATTATCACAGCCACAATGAAAAACAAGTTTGCCGAGCATATGGCAAATAAGCATTGATGGGAATTAGTTTGACCAAACAATGGAATTTGTAATTAACTTTTTTTGAATGCTAATTTACTTCAGACAACCTGGTGCCAGTCAGACAACCTGGTGCCAGTCAGACAACCTGGTGCCAGATGTATAATTCTTTGCCTTGAAAACAATATCTTTCAAATTAATATCTTTCTACCACCTATTCATTGAACTCAGTACAAAACGCATTTTATACCTATATTTGAGTGCATTAAAAACATAAGGCAACGAGATTTTCTGAATCATTATTCGATATTGTACAGAATCATCCATCAGGGGAAGACTCAATCCAACACCAACACTATTTTCAAAACACCATATCTTTAACTTTATTACCCTTAGTCATAAAGAAATATTATATAAAATATACATAAAAAATGATTTTACCATTCTGTGGTTCTCTACAGAACTATGACAAAAGGTGGTCTAACGTTGCCTCTATTAAGAGTTTACTTTCTCTAGCAAACAAATTTGGTCAGGGTGCCAGCGATAATTCACCGACAGGAGATAAATTTCAACTTCTGTATGGAAGTCACAAAAGGTGAGCAGTTTATAAACACACGATCTTGACAGGTTGTGGCTCATATAAATCACTCGATTCATAGATAAATTCTACACTTCCACAGCACCATCATAGGATGCCACCTGTTCAACAAGTCAGTTCGTCAAATTTCTGCCCTGCTAGAGCTGCCCCGGTCAACTGTAAGTGCTGTTATTGTAAAGTGGAAATGTCCAGGAGCAACAACAGCTCAGCCGCCAAGTGGTAGGCCACACAAGCTCACAGAACGAGACCGCCGAGTTCTGAAGCGCGTAGCTAGTAAAAATCGTCTGTCCTCGGTTGCAACACTCACTACCGAGTTAAAAACTGCCTCTGGAAGCAACGTCAGCACAACAACTGCTCGTCGGGAGCTTCATGAAATGGGTTTCCATGGCCGGGCAGCCACACACAAGCCTAAGATCACCATGCACAATGCCAAACGTCGGCTGGAGTGGTGTAAAGCTCACCGCCATTGGACTCTGAAGCAGTGGAAATGCATTCTCTGGAGTGATGAATCACACCTCACCATCTGGCAGTCCGATGGACGAAACTGGGTTTGGTGGATGCCAGGAGAACGCTACCTGCCCGAATGCATAGAGCCAACTGCAAAGTTTGGTGGAGGAGGAATAATGGTCTCGGACTGTTTTTCATGGTTCGGACAAGGCCCCTTGGTTCCAGTGAAGGGAAATCTTAACTGGACAGCATACAATGACTTTCCAGATGATTGTGTGCTTCCAACTTTGTGGCAGCAGTTTGGCGAAGGCCCTTTCCTGTTTCAGCATGACAATGCCGCTGTGCACAAAGCGAAGTCCATACAGAAATTGTTTGTCGAGATCGGTGTGGAAGAACTTGACTGGCCTGCACAAAGCCCTGGTCTCAACCCCATCGAATACCTTTGAGATGAATTGGAATGCCAGCTGCGAGCCGGGCCTGATCACCCAACATCAGTGCCCGATCTCACTAATGCTTTTGGGGCTGAATGGAAGCAAATCTCCACAGCAATGCTCCAACATCTAGTGGAAAGCCTTCCCAGAAGAGTGGAGGCTGTTATAGCAGCAAAGGGGGGAGGGGACTAACTCCATATTAATGCCCATGATTTTGGAATGAGATATTCAACGAGCAACATAAGGGTGTGATGTTCGGGTGTCCACATACTTTTGGCCATGTAGTGTATATATACATGTATATATTGTTACGGTTTTCCGCCGCCCTTCTTACCCTTACTAAGGGGGGATTAAGCCCCTTGTTCTTTCTGAGTCTGGCGTAACCGAGAGACTTGAAACGCCTCTTCCGGGCAAACGCCTAAATAAATATGTAAAAACGTACCTAAATACCCGCGCCGCCACGGAAGCGGGGAAACAAACCTCACACGTGCCACGTGTAATTTGAGTACACCGAGCGGATTGCGTACCACGTGGTCCGTGCAGGCACCGTTAATGTTTTGGACCCCGATTCGAGCGGTTTCACTCGTACCACGCTTAGTCAATGGTGGAAATCACAAGAACAATCAAATGGAAGGAAGAACACCGGTTAAATTATTATTCCCAATATTATGTACAATGATCGGTAGAAGCAAAGACACAGAGCAGCACTTAATCAGTCTTATCCTTACCCCCAGACTCGGGCCCGTTCACACTCACACAGGGAATTGCAGGCAGGATGATGTTCAGGCCAACGCGCCGACTTGGTCGTCCAGGAACGACCCCGTCCGGCTCTCCTCGGTCACAGCACGTGCCGCGAAGAAGGCAAGCACGCGGTGGAAGGATCCTCGTAGCGCGTCTCCCGAACAAAAGCAGATGATGGGGCAGGAAGGCGGGAAGGAATGTACGCATCTCTCAGCGCGGCTGGCGGTTCCACAACGCGTTTTGCAACCAGCGCGCTATCACTCGCATAACTCAATGCACTATAGCGGCTCGTCTTCAAGCTTAACCGAGCGTCACTTTCATACGAGCACGTATCCTGGTTCATGCGCGTCTTTCGCCGATCCCGTATCTTTCAAAGTCCTCTACTGCTGACCGTGCTCCTTCAACTTCTCACTCAATGCTAACTCAGTCCTCGTACCTCAATTGCTCGTACTGCTTGACGCTCTACTTCGCGCACTGCTCGAACTCCTCCTGGTGGCTTTGCGCAACGGCTTATATCGACACGCCCTGAGCGTTCTCGAACCTTCCAACCACGCCCTGTGATGCAGTGCTGCCGCCACACCCTTTGAGCCCTGATTGGCGGCTCGTGCTTACCGTCAGCTTCTCTGCCGCCCTCATGCGGTCCCTGCTCGATTTGCCAGGCCGGCCTCATGTTAATTCGCGCCAAAAAGCCAAAGGCAGCACAAAGAGGCAAGAGGCAATGGAGGCGGGATAAGGCAATGGAAGTACGAGAATGACCTATTCTCCTTACTCTACTCAATGCAGAACTAACGCAGGAAAAGGACTATGCTCACAAATACGAAGAGCTAACTGCACTATCGCGAGGCTACGTGTTGTTTGTGTGACTAACTATGAGGGGGAAATTTAACCTTTATTATGCAAAACTCAAAACCGCAACACTACCCCTCTCCCTCGTCAGACTCGTCCCCGAGTCGAACCTACAAAAATGGAACGACCGGTTTTGAGAAAGATCTGGAAATTAACTTTTACTTTTACATGTGACATATAGATGTGGTTCCCCCTAACATTTACTCTAACCCGTGTATGCGACAGTTTTAAAACACTAAATATGTCCCACCTATTGCGTTGAGTAGCTACTCCAACAGAATCACGCCCACAATTAACCGAATCCAGAATTTGTCAAACTAAACATATAGCCGGTGGGCAGCATTTTTATATACATGCACAAACACCTACTCTTATTTACAGTTCTATGACCCAGGACCTGTCCTTTTTGGAAAGAAGATTGGAGGGGAGAGAAAGCACAGCAAAATACACAAAACACTCAAAAATTCACATTTCATTTGCTGCTTGCTTCTTGCATCTTCTGTGTGCATATATCAAACCGGCAAGCCCCCGGACATGCATACAGGCCATTCCTGCTCTTCAGGGCTAATTAAACTTACAAATCTTCTCGTCCCTAGCACACCATAATAAAAAAATGCACAACACATGTGTTCATTTTATTTCATTGCCAAGCAGGGCCAACCCTATATGGTCCGACTGCGTGACATTAATGCCACTCAAAACAAGTGGTCCGGAGATGCAGGGTGAATTTGCAGCAAGGTGCTACACAGCAGAGGTGTAAGGCCACAAAACTTGTGGTCCATAATGTGTGTGATGTGCAGCAAAGTGTTTGTGGCAGCAAGGTGCTGCACAGGTGCAGCAAAGTTAAAACAAAAGTATATGGCAGCAAAGTGCTGCGCAGTTCGGCTGAACAGGTGTAGCAAAGTGCAGCAGGGATGCTGCACAGGTCGATGGTGCTGCACAGTTCCACCTCCAAAATGGTCCTGGGGTGGGGGGAGAGACAAAGCACGACCAGCAAAGCGGAAAGGGCACAAAGGTACACAGCAAAACAAGGTAATGCAGCACAAGAGGCGCGGAAGAGCGAGCAGAGCGGGCTCGTCCCTAACCGTCCGTACCCCCCATCGTCAGCTTACACTACCCTAGCCCTTCCGTGTATTTACAAATTCGTCACTACGTTTTGTCTCCCATATCCCCCTCTAAGCCAAATTCGTCTCCCAATCCCTCCCAGGAAGGAAGTCCCATTAACACAATTAACACAATGGAACAAACACAATGTCCCATTAAATCATTATGCGTCTTACACTCAAACAGTTCACTTGGTCTTGGTGTGGAGCTTCGTCCTCCTCGGTGCATGGCTGTGGATGGCGCGAAGGGAATTCCTCAATTCCTAACTACACTAACTTACATTAACTCTTAAACTACCCGGGGTCGTACCCTGCCAATCGGCCTTCTTAAACTATGTGGTTCTAAAAACCGAATTCCCATTGCCCACTCTGTGATGCCATCCAAATTTGGGTCTCACTCCCCAATTTTTCGTACTGTGCCTTTGCACAATTTCGGGGCTGGGTCGTGTGGCTCCACTAGCAGGTCCAACTACCTGCGCACCTCCACCACTGAAGTCACCACCCGAGCTTACCTGCTCCTGCGACTACCTAAACTGGGGAAGGCCCCTCCTGGCACTTTACCCTCTGATGCCCACCTTGGCATTGGGCTACCCGGGTCCTTCCCTTGGATCCTCGGGCCCCACTGAACAACTCACAACTACCCTAACTGGCTCCCAGAGCCTACCTGCGGCCTCACCTGGCCGACAAACTACCAGTGGCGGAGTGCCCCAATAACCATACGCACCAATTAAGCCACACGTCCAGCCATTTCACTGACTCATGCACCCTCCAAAGCACTACTCTGCCACTACCTGCACCACAGGTGTCAATATCCTTACAAATTTTGCCTAAGCCCTCTACCTGGCTTTACACTACCACCCCCACCCCCCCGGGCTTTCGTGAAGGGGTTCCACCTTTCCAAAGGGGGAGGACGGAGGGGGGAGGGGGAAGGGGGAGGGAAGGGGAGGGCCAGTCAACAATGACCTTGCAGTTCTCATGGTCGGAGAGCAGCACAACATTCGCGACATCGTCCTGAATCTTCGCAACAGCACTAAGCGGATTTTGGAGACTCACCAATCCTGTGACGCCCTCCAGTACCGGCGTTGCCGGGTGGGGGAAGGGAGACCCATACATTCCAAACCCGTACATTCGCCCTCTCGACTCAAGCTCACTCGGACAAAAGCCTCGCACAAATTACACCGTGAAGGCCCAATGGCCATGTCTATGCCACAAATCAAGTACGTGAGCGAGTCGGGCGCACTGAATTGAAAATATATAGAATGCTCATACTCCGTGAAAAGTGACTTGGTCTGTAGTTCAGAAAGTGGATGGGAGGGTTGTTAGGGTTAGGGTTAGGGTTAGATACCTGGGAGAGATACCAAGGAATCAGAGACATCATGAAGGAGGAAAGTTTCTGTTAAGCAGATCACGTCTGGTTTGCCAGAAGCAACCTGTATGGAGAGATCAGACAAGTTTGAGCGAAGGCCCCGGATGTTTGAGGTCCATACCGTTAATGAAGAGGAAGGGGGAGCATCGGATACAGAACAGGGGGGGGGGGCGGTAGGGTAAGATGTGGAAGAGGAGGAAGACTGGAAGAGGTAGGGAGAGCTGTTGAAGGTGTGTCGGAGATTACAGAATAGCTTGGAGAAAGGGAAGAATGGGGCAGACAAAAGGTTTGATGGTGATTGGCAGAGGTGCAGTGAGGTGTTATTTGATGAGGGGGAAGAGCGAGGCAGAAGGTTGAGGGAGATGAAGGTGAAAGTTGGAAGGGGGAAGAAGCGGGGAGGACGCTTTGAGGGGGAGGGGTGAGAGGGGAGTCTAGGAGGGGAGGAGCGAGGGAGAGTCTCGGAGGGGAGGGGTGTGGGGGGAGATTTGAAAGGAATCGGTGATTGGAAAGATTTGGAGGGGAGGGGCAAGGGGGAAGATTTGAAAGAGATGGGTGATGGGGATGATTTGGAGGGGATGGGCAAGGGGGTAGATTTAGAGGGGAGGGGTGATGGGAAATGGGATTTTGGGGTGATGGGATTTTGAAAAATGTACGATTAATGGGAAACGAACATTTATTGCAAAATGAGTTTCTTGAGACATTCGAGTCAAAAATACGTTCGAGGACGCTGGAGGGAGGATGGAGTGCTGGAGAGTTTAGGGAATGAATGAAAGATGCACTATAAGAGATGGAATTTTTTTTTGGAATGAATGGATTTGGTGAGCAAGTCGAAAGCATCCTTTTATAGAAGAAGAAGAAAAAGGTGTTATAGAATATGACAGAATACAGGTCTTCAGGGTTCAGATGAGACATTTTTTAACAACGTGATCACAAACGAAACAACGTGGTCGAAAAACGAACGAACGAACAAATAAGAACGAATAAACGAATAAGAACGGAAGGAAATGTTTTTGGGTTTTTGTTTTTTTTTGAGATTTTAAAACAAGGAAGTATGGGATGAAAAGACCGTGAAAAACAGAGACCGGAAAATAATTGCAGCGCGATCGGAGAACCGCTGAGACAAAAACGAAGCCTCAAGCCAAGGTTGGACACAGTAGCCTAGTACTACACTTAGGCCTCAGAATACGCGATAAGAGAGACCGACGATTCTGTACACAGGTATGAAAAACCAACGCCAAGAATACTATTCAAGACACCCCAATAGGTACATACAAGACCAGTTTCGACAAAAACACAATTGAGAAAAGTTACTTAACTTCGAAAGCGAGCGTGCATGGACAGCTTTGAAGAGGTGATATAATATTTCAACAATATTGATAGATAAAGGTGATATAATATAACAAATATCATGAAATATTTACATTTTGAAGTCCATTGTATAATTTAAATAAACATAAATGCAAATTTCGCATGTGGAAAAAGTAAGTACACCATTGGCTCTAATCGGTGGTATTGCCCCCTTTGGCAGAAACAACCTCAAGTAGGCATTTCTTATAACTGTCTACCAGTCTCTGACATCGACTGGGAGAAATTTTTGCCCACTCCTCCATGCAGAATTCTTTCAGCTGTGCGATGTTTGAGGGGTTTCTTGCATGCATAGCTCGTTTCAAATCTCCCCACAACATCTCGATGGGATTTAGATCCGGGCTTTGACTTGGCCATTCCAGAACCCTCCATTTCTTTCTTTTCAGCCATTCCTTGGTGGATTTACTGGTATGTTTAGGGTCATTGTCATGTTGCAAGGTCCACCTTCGGTTGAGCTTCAACTTTCCGACAGATGGCCTCACATTATCCTCAAGCACCCTCTGGTACAATGAAGAATTCATAGTGGATTCTATGATGGTGAGCTGCCCAGGCCCTGATGCAGCAAAGCTGCCCCAAACAATAATATTTCCACCACCATGCTTTACAGTTGGTGTCAGGTTTTTGTGGTGAAATGCTGTCGTTGGTTTTCGCCAAACATGTCTTCTGGTACTGTGGCCAAATAGCTCCACTTTTGACTCATCTGTCCAGAGCACATTGTTCCAGAAGTTCTGGTCTTTGCCTCGGAGTTCATTGGCAAACTTTAGTCTTGCCCTGATGTTCTTTCTGGACAGCAAAGGTTTCCTCCTGGCACACCTCCCATGTAGATCAAATTTGTGCAGCCTCTTTCTAATGGTAGACACGTGCACTTTGACATCAACAGTGGCAAGAGCTACCTGTAGGTCCCGTGATGACATTCTGGGGTTCTTAGAGACTTCTTTCAGCATCTTGCCGTCTGCTCTCGGGCTGAACTTGCTGGGGCGGCCTGGCCTGAACAAGTTGGCAGTTGTTTGGAATCTTCTCCACTTGCAGATGATCTTCTGGACAGTCGAATGATTGATTTCAAATTGTTTGGAGATCTTTCTAAATCCCTTCCCAGACTCGTAGGCATCTATAACCTTCTTTCTGAAGGCCTCAGAGAGCTCTTTTGATCTTGGCATGGTGACGCCGCACACTTCAAAAACAAAGAGCAAACCAAACGAAATGTCTGAGATTTAAATAAGACAGGTTCCTGCAAGATCCTCTCTAACGATGTTCTAATCATTTGCACCTGAGCTGGTGCACCTGATTCTAATTTTAGGTATTTTAAGTAGTGATAAATGCAGGGGTGTACTTGCTTTTTCCACATGCGAAATTTGCATTTATGTTTATTTAAATTATACAATGGACTACAAAAAGTAAATGTTTCATGATATTTGTTATATTATATCACCTTTATCTATCAATATTGTTGAAATGAAGATCAAATAGCTGTATGTTGAAATATGTTGAAAAAGTCAAAACTTTACATGGGGTGTACTTACTTTTTCACGTGACTGTAGGTTCCAGGTTTAATGTCCTGTGGAGTGTCTAGTTGCTTCTTTTTTTTTTTTTTTAATGGGATTTTGCCTGCCACAAAGCCTACAAGGCCACTCGAGATGGGGCTGCACAAACAAAAGCAGAACAACCAGCCCCTTGCACTGAAACAAGACAAATGTAGAAAGTTGTCTCTTCACAGAACAAAAAGGGCTGGGAGGGGTTAGCTAGTCTGCTTCGAGACAACAGTGCCTCTACCCCCATTACTGCTTTGACCCAAATGAATTGCTTTGACAACTTTCATTTTGTTATTCAGCATGTACACATATGAATCCATCATGTACCCTCTAACCTTATTAAGCAACACAGAAATACTGCTTTGTTCATAAACAATGCCTTACCATGAAATTCAGAGTCAAAATGATTGCGTATTCCTAAAGGACCCCCTCGTAGCAAATTGAAAAGGGGGGTATTTATTCAATTGTTAATCTACGTCTCATGGAGGAGCTTCTGCCTTGCACATCAATCAGGTGCAGGACAGTCATGATTAGACACCATTGTACTTCAATGTGAATTACAAGGCCATTAGTGGACAATACACAAATTTGAACCTGGATTCTGAGCGCCATGAGCAATCATGGTGGTGAAATGCGATTGGAATGATGAAATGGGAACATTAAACAGTCGAACCCAAATAATGATCATATTAAGCCAGAAGAAATGTGATTGACCCTAATAGTTTGCAATACTGTACTTCTTTTTGGTTCATTTCCATGGCTCTGGTCAGAACAATAGTAAACTTTGCTGTCCTCGTGTATAAATCCCCTTGTAAGTCTTGTGAACACAATAAATTTTAATGGCATTCTTTAGGCTGTGTTCTTTAATCTGGGCAGCTAAATTAGTTTGCTCTGCACTTCACCAAGTTTCTTCCGCAAGGCAGAGGAATGATCGCAGGGGAGTGATGACAGCAAGTCGGAAAATTGTTTTGGAGACACGAATGGTGAGCTGGATTGTTGCAAAGTGCAGGCCTATAATAGGAAACACACGATTTATTTTAATGAGGGCAATCAGAAATGGCAGCCGTGTTGGCAGGCCTTCATAATCCTGAGCTTACCAGGAGCGACTTTCCTTGATGTGCTTCGCCAAGAGAATTTCACCTGGCTGTTCGTGGGCCTAGCCAAAAGCATATCCATTGCTTTGCATCGTGAGGCTGTAAGGCCTGCTCGTGCCAGTGAGCTCACATTCACTCAGATTTGTTGCACTGTTGCTGAATTAAAGATGGCATCAGCAATGTTAGAAATGCCACGAGGAAGAGAAAGTCTCAATTGTACACGGTCGTTGCTCAAGTGTTGCCAACAGTAGAATACCTTTCTGCACAGACGTAGTTTGACTTCTCTATTTGGGGGGGGGGGGGGGGGGCAAGGGCTTCATATCAACAAGCATTCTGAGTATTGCGCTGCAATACATGTCCCCTACCGGCAGTCTGTCGTCTGGAAAACCGCATGGTCGCTCCATGGAGCAGCCTGCACGTATTGTACTGTGTGAATTATATAATTACCAACTCACGGTCTGAGGTAACGCGGCTAAAAATTATCCAATTTGCACCAAATAAAGTTTATGAATGGTTGCACAGACCCCTACTTCTCACTAGAAGTGGAAACAGAATGTAAATTGGAGTTAAAACAAGGAATATTAACAGCTTTGACTTACCGCACTCCAAATTATAGTCCGGAAAACTGTTGGGGAAATTACCAAAGTTTAAAGTGCCATAACTTTGTCAAAAATGATCGAAACGTCGTGAAGTTCGAACTTGATCTGTAACTTATCATGAGGAAACCATGTACTAAGTTTGAAATCATTAGCATTAAGAGTTTAGAAAAAAAGTCCGGAAAACTGTCCATTGCGTGACGGACTGACGGACTGACAGACGGAGGGACGGCGTGCAAACCTATAGTCCCCTCCGGTGTACACCGGTAGGGGACTAATAATAGGTAGCTAGGTGTGACTTCCAAAATTACTGTTTCTTAGTGTAGTTACAGTGCACGTGAAATCACAAATACAGTTTACGTTCATTTTTGTTACTCACGTTTAAAAATGGGATGTTTTTATCTTAATCGTAAACTAATGAATAAAATGAAGGTGGGGCATTGCCCCCCCCCCCCTCCCCCAAAGTCCGCCAGTGCCTCTCTGGCAAATTTTGATTCAACAGCACACAGGCCCAGAGAAGCCAAAGTCATGAAAGCTCTGGAATAATCAAAGAAGCACAGTCTGCCAAGCAGCAGGCCTACAAATAGCAGCAGCAAGCCATCTCTTTTCTGTCAATGCAAGTCTTCTGGCTCTGATAGAGCTATTACCAGAATTCGCTCTGTAATTTTTTTTCTTCTTTTCCACAGCTTCTATTAGAAGTCAGTGATTATCCACTGAAAAAAGGCACATGATTGATGAAATAATGAAAAGGTGTTCGTGTTGTTGATTGGACAGTATTATCTACAATGAGCATTCTGTTCTGAGAATAGCATTGAGCATTTGTTGTGAGAGTACTTTTGCAAACTTCCAAGTAAAACATGCTCACTTGGTTGGAATGTTCAAAAAAAGTTATACTGTATAAATGAGATATTCACAATAGTCCAACAATCACTCACACAATTTATTTTCCTTATTTAGTTGCTTCTTCTTATTAAGAAAACATACTTACATGCTTTTCTTTTCCTTTTTTTTTTACCTGTGACATGTCACAGTTCTACAAGTGCTCGCCGTGGTTGTTGTTGTTGGTGTGGTTCTTGTTGGGGGTCGATTCCTGAAACGTGCACCCATTGGTCGAACAGCTGCCAGACCACACCCACATTTGTCGCTCGACTTCACGCACCATGGCACCCAGAAGAAATAATATGGCCACCATCATCGTTTTTCTGGTTGGCCTAAGACATCAGACCTGTAGGCCTCTGCTGATTATACACTGCCCGGGTTTGTTGAGTCAGATTTCCATTAGCTTTGTTTTGGTCGAGTATTACTCTCGATGGGGGATTCCAAAAACTCTAATCAATGTCGAATAAAAATTATTAGTAAGGTTTAATCAAGCTCGGCAGCACGCACGGTAGGCACCTCCCTAAAAAAGATAGCATTGCATAATTTTTGATCGGCCCCGTATTGGGGTTAAACAATCTGCGACCGTATGACAAATCAGCTCATTCTGATATAACTGTGGTGGAGGGTGACATGGTTGAGTGGTGTCGAGTTAATCTTTTAATAGCTCATTAAATGTGTGTTCCCAATCAAGCTGTTCATCTTTTAAGAGTGTTTTAAAATGCGTGTTTCTCAATCCACCCATTACCGGATTTTGTCACAGGTTGTGACCATGGTGTGGTCATTCTTGTTTAAACACCAGTGTGTTTGATGATCATGAGTATTTCGTTTGTACAACTTTTTGAATGTTCCTCATCACTTCATCTGTCAGGCATGATCATCATTTGCATGCTGTGCTTGGAAATTGCATATTGCGTTATTGCATTATTGGAAATTGAAATTGCATTGCCTTTGGCTAAGCATATCAAATACTGACCCTTCCTGGAGTTTATTACTGCTTCATGTGAGATTAACTTTTCTTTGGAGGATGTGAACTTTATGGCTTCATTTTGGCTCCTCAGGCCAATTTACATATACCATGTGTAAACTTTTGAATGCAGTCATATCTAAAATAGACTCTTTATTAAGCCTCCCCCATCGGATAGGGTGAGTTTTATAGCTGTTAAAGGTCAAGATGTTAGACCCCTAGGAGTACTAAATCACCATTTAGAGAAGGGGGGGGGGGGGTTCTTCCTTTTTTTCTGCCAATGTCCGAGCTGTATCTTGGATCCAGCTGGGAATTTTGAAATAAAATTTTGCATCAATGATTGGAATAAAAAGTATGCGGGTTGACATAATTATTATAACCTTGACCCAATTTTAAGGACATGACCTAATTAGAGAGAAATTTTCATTTTTTTACCATAATTTAAGTAAGAGTTGTCCGATCAGAACAAAATTGCCCTCTCTAGATAGCCTAGAGTAAGGTGCATTTATGCTTTATTTATATCATATCCCTCCAGGTTAAAGGTCAAGGTTAAATGGCAGTCTGAAAAAACATACATTTTTTGTCATCACTCAATTTTACCAATATGGAATCTCACAGACTACTTGTCCTTCCAAGATGTTCTTGCATAATCATAGTGTACCGGCACTGCAGAAAGCAGATATCTAGTTACTGTTGCTTTCACAGACTTTTGATAAAAAATGTAAGTTTTCACATAATCGTTTCTATCCCAATGTATTTGTAATCTATCTCGCATGTTAAATGTACTGTCAAGAGAAACTAAGTTGTTTGACTTTAACATTCATTATCAATCAACACATTATACAGGGCGATGGTTTTATTCGAAAACCCTAAATCATTCCCAACACAAAAACTATATCTGTTAGGAACCTAATATTTTGCGGAAATGTAGCCGAATGTTACAGAAAGACGTAACGTGTTCCTGAGAGTTATCTATACTAGGGCATGCCCGTACTATATATATATCTAAAATTATATCCCCCCCCCCCTCTATTTACATGAAATGGTTTGGTCCATTCGCAAAGCCAAAGCGAACGGCTTGCGAGTACGGTGGCAATCCCCCCCCTCTATTTACATGAAATGGTTTGGTCCATTCGCAAAGCCAAAGCGAACGGCTTGCGAGTACGGTGACAATCCCCCCCCTCTATTTACATGAAATGGTTTGGTCCAAAGCGAACGGCTTGCGAGTACGGTGACAATCCCCCCCCTCTATTTACATGAAATGGTTTGGTCCAAAGCGAACGGCTTGCGGAGTTTGGTAAAGAAATCGCCATAGCTCGGTAACTACTTCTCCGATTAATATGAAACCTTGAAAAGGCACATCCTCAGGTCCCCAGCAATATACCTGGCAAGTTTCAAGTATATTGGACCCGTGGTTGTCGAGAAACAGCGGTCACAGACACACAGACACACACACATACACACACACACACATACACACACACATACACACACACATACACACACACACACATACACACACACATACACACAGAGATTACTGGAATTATAGATAGATATATAAAACACAGTGTGTGTGTGTGTGTGTGTGTGTGTGTGTGTGTGTGTGTGTGTGTGTGTGTAATGTTACCGATAGACTCCTAAACGGAGAGGCTTACGTGCTTGATATTTGGCATAGACATGGCCATTGAGCCTGGGACGAACATGGCCGAACTCAAAATATTTGACGATCCATATTTTTTATTCATATTTACCTCAGCGCATTTCAGCGCACGGAATCAACGGAATCAGAGCAGGTGGGCGCTGATTCGCTCAGAGCGATCACGTGATGACGCTATGACACTATGACGCTATGAATGCTATGACGCTATGAAAAAAAAAATCGCTATGAAACGCTATGACGCTATGAACGCTATGACGCTATGAAACGCTATGATGCTATGAACGATATGACGCTATGACGCTATGAAAAAAAAAATCGCTATGAAACACTATGACGCTATGAACGCTATGACGCTATGAACGCTATGACGCTATGAACGCTATGAACGATATGACGATATGACGCTATGAAAAAAAAAATCGCTCGCTTTACCAAGGGGCTCGCTCTCCCCCCGTTCCCCTCCCCTCCCCTCCCCCGCCCGGCAATGCCGGGTACTTCTGCTAGTATCACATATCCCATGATTTATCACATGACCCAGCAGTGACGTTTAACGGTTTTCCCTCAGTCACGCCATGATGCTCACTGTGGAAGAACGCATGTTTCTCGTCAAACATTACATCAATAATGCATCCTGTAGGGAATGTCAAATTGCATTCAAAAGTCGCTTTGGTGGTCGTACAAAACCTTAAACATCAGTGATATGGAAACTGGTGAAGCAGTTCAGAGAAACAGGTGCGTGAAAGTTAAAAAGTACATGCGTTAACCAAGTGTTGGTACACCAGAGAAAATGGATGAACTGTGGCAAAGAATGGAAGCAAGCCCGTGTAGCGGCTACCGCTGGGTTTTCACAATCGCCTTGCACCTATCAAGGACGCGGAGCGATCACCATGCCGGGCTCGTCCAGGACGCCCGGGCAGGCCCGCGCTCAACTTGCCAGGCCGCAGCCAGGACGCTGGGCCATGCCCCCTCTCGCCTTTCCTGGGCAAACGCTCCGGGATAATATGGATATATATTGCTGCCCGATAAACGGGCTTTTCAGAGTGCCTGAGTGTTTGGTTTGATTAAAGCAGCTCGGCTGAATTCCAGCTTTTTGTCGCGTCCATTCTTCCGATCGACGTGGGAGCCCCAGCTCCTTCATTGGTGACCTACCGACATGGACACGGCAGTCGCCCTTAAACTGCCTACCTTCTGGGAGGCTCACGCGGCGGTTTGGTTCGCACAGGCGGATTCCCTGTTCGCCCTGCGAGGCATCACGGCCGACGACACCCGCTTCCACCATGTGGTAGCAGCGCTCGGTTCGGCCACCGCGGCCCGCGCCCTGAGCCTCCTCGAGAGCCCGCCAGCCGCTGACAAATACGGCGCGATTAAGAAGCTTCTCCTCGACGCTTTCGCCCTCCCATCGGCGGAACGCGCACGGCGCCTGCTCGACCTGCCCGAGCTCGGCGACACGCGCCCTTCCGAGCGAATGGACTACATGCTTTCACTGCTCGGCGAGCACTCTCCGGCATTCCTGTTCCGGGAGCTGTTCCTCCGTCAGCTGCCTAACCCGGTACGCCTCGCCCTGGCAAGCACGACGATCACGGATCCCCGGGCCCTTGCCAGAGAAGCCGACAAGATCTCCGCCGCAGGACAGCGCATCGCAGCGGCGACATGGGACCCACCGCCGTCCGACGCAACACCCATGGCGCCCGAGCACCCGGCACGGTCGACGACCGAACTGCCGACGCAATTGGCGGCCGCTACACCGAGCCGACCACCTCCAGCACGACGAGCGGGGCCTCCACCTGACCAAGCGTGGTGTTACTATCATGCCAGGTTCGGACAGAAGGCCCGGACATGCCGACCCCCGTGCACCTTCGGCAGGCCGGGAAACGGCCGGGCCGGCGTTCATTACCAGCCATGAGCGCCGGCCACACGGGCAACTTACTGTTCATCACGGATAAAGCGTCCGGACGGCGCTTCCTGTGCGACACCGGCGCCCAACTGAGCGTCATGCCCGCCTCTGACCAGGACAGGCAATCCGCGGTTTGCGGCCCCTCCTCGGTTGCGGCCAACGGATCGACCATCCGCACCTTCGGCCCATGCAACGTCACCCTCTGCTTCGGCGGCCAATGCTTTGCTTGGACGTTTGTAACCGCAAACGTGCCCATGGCTCTGCTAGGCGCCGACTTCCTCTGCGCACATGGACTGCTGGTGGACGTCCAACGGCGTCGTTTAATCAACGCCGAAACCTTCAGCTCCCTGGTATGCACATTGAACAGCTCCGCGCCGACCGAGCTGGCATGCGCCGTCCCGACGGCGAACGAGTTTGCTCGCCTGCTCACGGAGTTCCCGGCCCTCACGCGGCCGACGTTTTCGGCCGTCGCAGTACGGCATGGGATCGAGCACCACATACCAACCACGGGCCCGCCGGTCTACGCCAGGGCCCGCCGCCTCGACCCAGCCAAGCTCGCCGTGGCGAAGGCCGAATTCGACACGTTGGAGCACCTCGGCATAGTGCGGCGCTCCGATAGCGCGTGGGCCTCGCCACTGCACATCGTGCCAAAGCCGGGAGGTGGATGGCGCCCGTGTGGCGACTACCGCCGTCTCAATGACGCTACCACCCCCGACAGGTACCCGATCCCGCATATCCAAGACTTCTCCGCCCGTCTGGCGGGACGGGTCATTTTTTCGAAAATTGATCTCATACGGGTATATCACCAGGTACCTGTCAGGGCGGCCGACGTCCCTAAAACGGCAGTCATCACGCCGTTCGGCTTATTCGAATTCTTGCGGATGCCGTTTGGTCTCAAGAACGCGGCTCAGGCGTTCCAGCGCTTGATGGACGGCGTGTTGCGTGACCTGCCGTTCCTTTTCGTTTACCTGGACGACATCCTCGTCACCAGCACGTCCCGGGCCGTGCACCTCCTCCACCTCCGAACACTGTTCGGGCGCCTCAGCGAGCACGGCCTCATCGTCAACCCGGCCAAATGCCACTTCGGCACGACGGCCGTTGATTTTTTGGGCCACCACATCACCAAGAACGGGGCCGTGCCGCTGCCAACCAAGGTCGAGGCCATAACCACGTTCCCGCGTCCCCGCACCATAAAGGCCCTGCAGGAATTCCTGGGAATGGTGAATTTTTATCACCGCTTCGTGCCCCGCGCTGCTCAACTCATGCGGCCCCTCTACGAAGCCCTCCGGGGCAAGCCGGGCAAGCACGACATCGCCTGGTCCGCAGCAATGGATGCGGCCTTCCAAAGCTCAAAGCGGGCCCTCGCCGACGCAACACTGCTCGCTCACCCGGTGCTCAACGCTCCCATCGCCCTCACCACGGATGCCTCCGACTACGCGGTGGGCGCCGTACATGAGCAATGGGTGAACGGGGTTTGGCAGCCACTCGCTTTTTTCAGCCGGCAGCTCCGGCCGAACGAGCTCAAATACAGCACGTTTGACCTGGAGCTCCTCGGTCTACACCTGGCCGTCCGCCATTTCCGCCACCTCCTGGAGGGCCGACCTTTCACGGCGTTCGTCGACCACAAGCCGTTGGTTTACGCCATGGCCAAGGTCACGGAGCCGTGGTCGGCCCGCCAACAGCGCCACCTCTCCGCCGTGTCGGAGTTTACCACGGACATCCGGCACGTCGCCGGCAAAAACAATGCCGTGGCCGACTGTCTTTCCCGGGCCAGCGCGAACGCAGTCCACCTGGGCGTGGACTTTGCGCTTATGGCGGCGGACCAAACCACCGACACCACGGTGCAAGCCCTCCGGGCGGCGGACACGGGCCTCCGCCTGGCCGACATCCCCTTCGCGGACACTGTCCTGCTCTGCGACGTCTCCCAAGGCCAGCCTCGCCCCATCGTGCCCGTCACCTGGCAACGCCGCATCTTCGCCTCCCTCCACGGCCTTTCCCACCCGGGCCGGAAAGCTTCCCAGAAGCTGGTGTCGGCGCGATTCGTCTGGCACGGCCTTCGTCGGGACGTCCGCGATTGGACCAGCACCTGCACGGCCTGCCAACGGGCCAAGGTCCACCGACACACCCAGGCCCCGCTGGCACCTTTCACCGTGCCCGAACGACGTTTCGACCACGTCAACGTGGATCTGGTGGGCCCCCTCCCCCCGTCACGGGGGTTCACACACCTGCTCACCATGGTGGACAGGACCACCAGGTGGCCGGAGGCCGTTCCCCTCGTCTCCACCACCACCGCCGACGTGGCGCAGGCTTTCATCGCCACCTGGGTCACCCGCTTCGGCGCACCGGAGGACATCTCGTCAGACCGCGGACCACAGTTCACCTCCGAGCTGTGGGGCGCGGTCGCTCGCAACCTGGGGGTCAAGCTCCACCGTACTACGGCCTACCACCCCCAAGCAAACGGGTTGTGCGAGCGATTCCACCGCTCCATGAAGGCCGCGCTCATGGCCGGCCTTCAAGACGGCGGTTGGGCCGACCGGCTGCCGTGGGTCCTTTTGGGCCTCCGCACGGCCCCCAAGGAGGACCTCCAGGCATCCACCGCCGAGCTTGTCTATGGCCAGGCGCTACGCGTCCCGGGCGAATTCGTGCCCGACGCTACCAGTCCCTGGTCCGCAGCTCACCAGCGCTCGGACCTCCAGGAGGCCGCCCGACGGTTTGCCCCCGTGCCAACATCCCACCACGGTGACCCCCAGTCCTACGTCCCCCCAGCACTTCGCACAGCGGAGTATGTTTTTGTGCGTCACGACGCACATCGGGGGCCACTCCGGCCGCCGTACGACGGGCCCTTCCGGGTGCTGCGACGGGACGACAAGTCGTTCGTCATCGACATCGGCGGCAGGTCGGACCGGATTGCGGTGGACCGCCTCAAGCCGGCGCACGTGGACGTCGACCACCCACCACGGGTGGCCCTTCCGCCGCGGCGAGGCCGCCCCCCGTCCACGGTGCCCCCCACTCGACCGCCCACCACCACACCGGACCCCCTCCCACGACCCGCCAGGGGTCGCTTCGGCCGGGTCATCAGGACCCCCCTCAAATTGACCCTGCCGGTGCAAGTCGATTCTGGCGGGACGTGTGTAGCGGCTACCGCTGGGTTTTCACAATCGCCTTGCACCTATCAAGGACGTGGAGCGATCACCATGCTGGGCTCGTCCAGGACGCCCGGGCAGGCCCGCGCTCAACTTGCCAGGCCTCGGTCGGGACGCCCGGGCATGCCCGGGCATGCCCGGGCAGGCTCGCCCTCAACTTGCCAGGCCGCAGCCAGGACGCTGGGCCACGCCCCCTCTCGCCTTTCCTGGGCAAACGCTCCGGGATAATATGGATATATATTGCTGCCCGTTAAACGGGCTTTTCAGAGTGCCTGAGTGTTTGGTTTGATTAAAGCAACTCGGATGAATTCCAGCTTTTTGTCGCGTCCATTCTTCCGATCGACGTGGGAGCCCCAGCTCCTTCACCCGAATATATCTCTGAGACGTTCAGCACAACAAGCTCATTGTTAATATTCCAGTGCAAGGAAAGCGGTCAAGGCACTGAAACTTCATCCCAAAAAAATTCATGCAGTGCATCAGTTACTGAAGCCAGACAAAGAGAAACGTGTAACCTACTGTGTGTGGCCCCAGTCGATGGTAAGAGAACAAGAGAATGTTTTGGATTTTATGGGTTTTTTTTACAGACGAAGCATGGTTTCATCTTTCTGGGCATGTGAATTCACGAAACACTCGATTATGGCCAAGTGAAGAACCCTATGCAATGTATGAAAGGCCATTGCATTCTGTGAAAATTGGTGTTTGGTGTGCTGCAAGGCGGAAATAGTTATTGGCCCAGTTTTCTTCTCAGAAACAGTAAACTCAGAACAAGAGTTTCTTGGGCACCTTACAGAAGACTATATCAACCAAAGATGGTTTCAGCAAGATGGTGCCACGGGTCCCACTTCACGATACAGCATGAACAAACGTCGGCTACTCTTTGGTGACCGTGTCGCGCCCCAGTCATTATGGCCACCTCGATCCCCAGATCTCATGTCGCCAGATTTGTTTTTGGAGGATATTTGAAGGATATAGTGTACGTTACAAATCCACACACTGTTGGTGAATTAAAAGGAATAATCAGTGACACAATCAGCAATATTCCCAAGAAATGCTACACTCTGTGTCGGGAGGATGCTACGAAGAATGAATCTGTGCCTGCAACATGGTGGTGCACACTTTCAGCACTCCATTGAAGATAATCAATTGTGTGGATCAGGACACTTCTTTCTTTAACATTAGGCTACATTTACACAAGATGTTAAAGGTGGATTTGGGGTGTTTAATGGGGATAGAAAAGATCAAGGTGTTGGATGGGGGAAGATTTGAGATGGTGGTGAACAGCAGTTTTAATGACCTGGAGGGAGGAGTGGGATTGAAGAGAGTGAGGGAGTTTGTTCCAGAAAAGGGGAATGAAGGAGTGAAGGTGAGCAGAGAGTCTTGATTTCGGCAGTTTAACCATCAGAGGGTTGCTGGCAGATCTTGTGCGTCCTGCAGGAATTTTTGGGGGACAGAGCACAGAGAGAGCTGAGGGAGCAAGGCCAGAGAGGAGTCGGTAGACGACAGATAGACCACCAACCTGTCTGTGGTGAGTGAGTGAAAGGCCCTCGGAATCAGCTTCGTCGTGGGAGATTCCAATGATTCTGAACGCTTTGGTTTCAACAGCGTGAAGACGAGCTAGGTGTGAGGCAGGAGCACCAGCCCAGAGGGGAGAGCAGTATTCCATTGAGCTGCGGATGAAAGCCTTGTATGTGGTGAGGAACTCAGGTGTGCCAAGGAAGGACTTCACACTTGGGAGGATGCCGAGTCTTGGGAGGATGCCGAGTCTGGCTTTGGAGGCCAGCTTAAGAGGATATTTTGTAGCAGCATTTTTTTCTGCACCGATCCAAAACTCATTGAGGAGCTGTACACGAGATATTACTTGCAGGGCAAGTATAGTAGTAGAACCTTATAGACACAGGGCCATAGGGTGGATATCTATTTTTTTTTTTGATTTCATGACCTGAACCTAGGGATTTGGCAAGAAGGGTGTGGGATGAAGCCTTATGACCTCCAAAACATCTTGTTTTTTTTCACAAGCGATATCGTGGTACGTTACCGAGAACCGCTGCCCCAAAACACCAGTATACACCAATTGTATGTTACATGTGAAATACCCATTTACACAGTAAAAAAACAACACAAACTATATGATGTCATGTTCACATTGGTCTTGGCAGCAATATTTATTAATTCAGACCCCCAAAAGTAGTAAAAATGTTGTTTTAACGACTTGGTAAAATAACATGCTGTTGATGCATTTATCAGAAAGTCATGTTTTTGGACCTTAAAACCTGCATAATTTTAAATTTTTGTACAATATTTGTGATTGGTGTTGCTACTACGATCCATGGTGGTTTACCAATGCTATTTTGAAACTGTTAATAGGTCCAATAAGTGTGTAAGGGGTGATATTTTAACCCATCAAAGACAATTACGTGGCGTACAAGTGAACCAGTGCGCATTGACGTCATGATAAACTCGAGATGGGCTAGAGAAGCTCCACCGTCTCAATGTATGAACTCCAGAAGCGAAATGTTGGTTTGGTGTCACTTGCTTCTAAGAATTTGTCAAAGGAGGTTTTGAAGTCTTTGAACTTGTCACTGTTGAGAATGACATGGTAGTTTGGATGTGGGAAAGCTTCAGCTAAGTTTGACAAAAGTTCCTTCACTCTACCCGCTTCATGTTCTGGAATAGATTCAAAATATGCATCCAGGACCATCTGCTGCATCGCGTCTGACATCAGCTTATGGGCTCGAACTGCCCTGTTGTAATGCTTGCCGCTGAACACTCCATTCACAGACCCCACTGCAACAATCTCTGACTCAACCAGGATGTCTTGGAGACCACCATCTCGAAATCTCTTTCCAATACAGCCAAGAAAGGACATTGCAGTGTGGAATGCCCCAAGTCGAATTACCAGTCTCTTCATGAACTGTGCATTCTTCCATCTAATGAGCTGTGCCTTGCAATAGATGGCTTGGTCAACGACAATGACGACTGCTTCCAACTGTAACTTGTCGGCGATCTGAACACTTCTCTGCAGTATTGTTAGTACCGTATTCATTTCAGTCGGAGTGGCATCAATGACAGGGAGATACCCTATCACGCTCTTTGGTGGAACTTCAACACAAGACAGTAGTTGGTTGAATCCTGTCCAAGATGGCAGAGTCCCGTCAATGTTGTACTTGGTGATGTTGTATGCTAGGTCTATCGTCTTAGGGTGCTGGAGTAATGGGAAGTACGTTGCTCGATCCAATGGAACGCTGGTTGCGAATGGAGCGGGTCCTTCGTTTTTCCCTCCATAATATGTGGCAAGGTTCACTGCAGGTGGCTGCATCGATCTCTCCCGCGTCCTCTTAACTGTAGTGACTGGTGCTGGTTGTACTACTTCATGGGATTGACTTGGTCGCTGTATTATAATCCCATTGGTATTGTGCGTTGTTCCACGCCCAGACAATGTCTCCTCCCTGAAGTCATTATTGTCCCATACGAGTGTGACATGCTTGCCCGCCTGAATGATTGATGGAAGAGCATCCTCTCCACGATGTAGTTCTTGGTTAGCCAGTGCAGTGTCATGATTTAAGACGACAGAGTTTGAGACGCAGTAACCAAACCCGTTCAGTAGGCTGATTAATTGGGCTGAACCTGAGAGATGACGTACTGTCATTGCAAGTGACAAATGTTTGGGCATCTGTTTCCTTCCCTTTGATTGGAGGTATATGATGTCCTGTGCAATTGTGAGAATTCTTCTATGTATTGTAGATTCTATCTTTACAAACTCATCAGAATCAGGTTCGTCTGACACTCCCACCATCCATGCAATAAAGTTATAGAGACAGGCAGGTACAATTGCTTCTGCGGCATTTGTTGTCAGGTGCTCAGAGGTTGGGGGCCATGGCATATTTGGCTTGATCTCATCTATTGCATTTCTCAATTGTAGCGCAGTGAAGTAGTGTTCTCTAAGGTTATTCTCAGTATACCCAGGTTGCTTTGGTGGGGTTGGTTCAGAGTCGGATGTTTGTTCTGTCTCTGTTGTGTCATCACCTGAACCATGCATGGTTTCTTGCAACACTTTCTTTTCTTCAACCAGCACTTCAGTGGAGATGTCATTAACATACACAAGGTGTCCTTGGCAGCGCATATACGGGGTTAGAAAGCATAGTTGTGGAAATGTTTTCATCAGTCTTGTCTTGAGAAAGCCACTTTTGTAGTTTGATTCTATTCCGTGTGTTGCTTTGATTTGTTTCATGAACATGTCATTAAGTCGTTTCAGTCTGTAGATTTCCTTGTTGTCTATTATAAGATCCTTGACTGTTGCACAAAATAATGTGTATGCTTCTGAGTAGTTGGAGTCTCCTTGTTGCTCTGCATTAGGTGTTGTTGCTAGCTTGCTTAAATACCGGGTATACTCCTTGTAGCAGCAACCATGGTATTTTACCTCTATCGCAACACAATCGCGGTCTTGAATTTGAAGCAGCAGGTTTGTATTGTTGTTGTCTTTAGCAGCTTGCTGCAGTCTTGGTGCCTCAATTGTTGAGCACCTTGTTAGAGGCTCTTTTCTTCGGCCCCTTTTGCCTGTATTGATTGTTCTCTCTTTCTGACAAAGGATGCATATATTAGGCAACACATATTGGGATCTGGCTGAACATTTGGGCTTGCCTAAGCTGGAGCGGAGCTCGTTTCTTGACTGGTTGTGGGCCTTTATGCACCTTGTCAATGTTGACGTTGATGTCATTGCATGTTGAAGCTGCAATAAATACACATAAAAGAAAACAATTAAAATTATGTGAGTTTAAAATGTCTAGACCTCAAGTCATGGTTAGCCCGACTAGATTCCCTCCCCCCCCCCCCCTTCCTCAGACTTCCTTTTAAAAATGTATTTGTTTCACCTCGGCCCTACCTCCTTGCATAAATATTGGACAGTTCCTTCAATTCAAAATCGTTCGACTACACACAAAATCATTTTACATATACCTCACAAAAAAAAAAATCAAACTAAGTTTTGAAGCATTGTCATGATTTATTATTCAAGTTATTCAACCTACCAGTATTGGCTGCATTTTCTTCTCTCTTTTTCATGCTGCTTTGCACCCTGCTCACTCGTTGTTTATCGGTAAATCGTGAATAACACACTTGATGAAACGCTGCATCATGCGGTATAGCTATAGCAGGTATTGTTACCATACTGTTGCCACGTTCGCCGAATTCGTCAGCGTGGTTCTTCACGAAATTTCTCGCAATTTCAGCTTGATCACCTTCTAAATTCTGCCACGTAAGAACAAATTGCAAATATCGCGGCCATGTTATATCACTAAAATGTATTAAACTTGATCTTTTGGCCGGAGAAATGCACATATAACAGCGTTTCTCGCTCCCACCCTCGTCACCGTCGCTGCTACTGGAGGCCGCCATTTTGATTACTCACAGCCGGAAGCCCAGACATCGTTCGTAGCGCGAATAAGCGCGATCCTCATTGGTCAATACATCGAAATGCGTTCGAGGCTAAACGGAGATTTTGGAAATAAAATTATACATTTCAACATTATATTACAGACTAACGTACCAGAATCTGACTTGTGAAAAGTCATGAACATTATTTCTTAATTTTTTCTATATTATCATGCCAATTTGATGCCCACCCGATTTTCAGGTCACGAAATGAAATGAAAAATTGGAACACCTGGCAGTCTATTAATAGAGAATGGACGAATCAACATAGTATGTGGAATTTTAATCTGGGATCTCGGCATCATGAGCTCAATGTCATAAGATGTGATTGCCAAAATGAGCCAACATAATATCCTACTGTGTTATTCGATTTAGCGATTGAACCAATCCCCAGCCAACTTTATACGGTAGCATGACGATTATTTATATTGCATTTCATGACGATTATGTGGCAGCTGCAATTCCACCTGCCCTCAGAGTACGTACTTCACTATGCTGTGTGATTCAATTTGGCCGAGACCTTTCAGCCATTGTTGGATTTAGCCCAAAAAATTATCCTACTAAAGCGCGGCGTTACGCGCGCTGCTTGTGAGCAAGGAGGAAGCGGACAAGCGGTAACATATAAACGTCTTTATTGTAAGACTACACTGTAACACTGTACTGTCCCGGGCTAGGCGCCCGGTGTATATCATGAGGCCACGCCTACCCCTGGTGCGTGGCCACCGCCCACTTGGTGCGCGGAATGATGTCACCACGCCAGTGGGCTTTTGTGTCCGCCACACGCGCCCCCCCAGAATTCCCGCGCACCTGGAGGGCCAGTTTGTGGGGCAGACGAATGACCCGGCCGAAGCGCCCCCTGGCGATCGGCGGCGTCCGGGGTGCAGGGATGCCAGGTGGGATGCCCCTGGCTGCCCCTGGGATGGGTGCAGGACCGGGGGGCGGCGTGGCGGCGGGGCTGGGCGGTGCCGGGGGTCCGCCCGCAGGAGGGCGGCCCCGACGTGGGGGTCGGGCCACTGGCGGTGGATGGTCCACATCGAGGTGGGCCGGCTTGAGGCGGTCTACCGAAACGCGGTCAGGAGTACCGCCGATGTCCAGGGTGAAGTGCTTCGCCCCGGTCTCCAGCACGCGGAAAGGCCCGTCGTACGGGGGCCGCAGTGGTGTCCGATGGGCATCGTGGCGGACGAAGACGTACTCCGCCGTGCGAAGCTCCGGGGCGACGTGCGTCGGTGGGTGCCCGTGGCATGCCGTTGGCACCGGGGCGAACCTCTGGGCGGTCTCTTGTAGAGCGGAGCGCTGCTGTGCCGCGGACCATGGTGCCGTGGAGTCGGGGAGGAACTCGCCCGGCACCCGCAGCGGTTGCCCGAAGACCAATTCCGCCGCGGATGCGCGCAGGTCCTCCTTGGGCGCTGTCCGGAGGCCCAGCAGGACCCAGGGGAGCCTGTCGACCCAGCCGCCGTCGCGGAGGGTGGCCCGGAGCGCGGCCTTCAATGAGCGGTGAAATCGCTCACACAGGCCGTTAGCCTGGGGATGGTAGGCCGTGGTTCGGTGCAGCCGGACCCCGAGCCCCTGCGCAACCGCCCCCCAGAGCTCCGAGGTGAACTGGGGGCCGCGGTCGGATGAGATGTCTGAGGGGGCGCCGAACCGGGCGACCCAGGTGGCGATGAAAGCCTGCGCGACATCGGCCGCCGTTGTCGACGCCAAGGGCACGGCCTCCGGCCACCGGGTGGTGCGGTCCACCATGGTGAGGACGTAGGTGAAACCCCGCGAGGGGGGCAGAGGTCCCACCAGGTCCACGTGGACGTGGTCAAACCGGCGTTCCGGCACCGTGAACGGGGCCAATGGGGCCTGGGTGTGCCGGTGCACCTTGGCGCGCTGGCACGCGAGGCACGTCCTGGCCCAGCCGCGGACGGCCTTCCGGAGGCCATGCCAGACGAACTTGTCGGCGATCAGCCTTTGGGAGGCCCTCGCGCCCGGGTGGGACAGGCCGTGGATGGCGTCAAACACCTGGCGCTGCCAGCCCGCGGGCACGATGGGGCGAGGACGCCCGAGGGAGACGTCGCACAAGAGGGCCACGCCCGCGCCGTCAAACGGCACCTCGGTGATGCGGAGGCCCGTGACGGCGGTCCGCAAGGCCTGGACGTCGGGGTCAGCGGCCTGGTCCGCTGCCATCCAGGCATAGTCGATGCCGAGGTGGACTGCGTGGGCGACGGCCCGGGAAAGGCAATCCGCCACCGGGTTGTCCTTCCCCGCGACGTGCTGGATGTCCGTCGTGTACTCGGACACGGCCGAGAGGTGACGCTGCTGCCGGGCCGACCACGGCTCGGTGACTTTGCCCATCGCAAAGATCAGCGGCTTGTGGTCGACGAAGGCAGTGAACGCCCGGCCCTCGAGCAGATGGCGGAAGTGCCTGACCGCCAAGTGAAGTCCGAGCAACTCGCGGTCGAAGGTACTGTAACGGCGTTCGGGCGGGCGAAGCTGCCGGCTAAAGAACGCCAGCGGTTGCCAAGCTCCACGCACCCATTGCTCATGCACTGCGCCCACCGCGTAGTCCGAGGCATCGGTGGTGAGGGCGATCGGTGCATCGGGCGCCGGGTGCGCGAGCATGGTGGCGTTAGCCAAGGCGAGCTTCGCGCCCGTGAACGCCGTGTCCATCTGCTCGGTCCAGGTAACGTCGCCTTTGCCCGGCTTACCTCGGAGAGCTTCGTGCAGGGGGCGCAGGAGCTGGGCGATACGGGGCAGGAACCGATGGTAAAAGTTCACCATGCCCAGGAACTCCTGCAGCCCTCTGATCGTGCGGGGGCGCGGAAACCCCTTCACCGCCTCCACCTTGGCCGGTAGGGGGACGGCTCCGTGCCTGGTGACACGGTGCCCCAGAAAATCGATTGTGGCGGCGCCGAACCGGCACTTTGCGGGGTTCACAATCAGGCCATGCTGGCCCAGGCGTTCGAAGAGCGTGCGGAGGTGGCGTAGGTGCTCTTCGCGGGACGCGCTGGCGACGAGGATATCGTCCAGGTAAACGTAGACAAAATCCAAGTCGCGCAGGACGCTGTCCATCAGTCGCTGGAACGCCTGAGCCACATTCTTCAGACCGAAGGGCATGCGCAAGAACTCGAAGAGTCCGAATGGCGTGATGACCGCCGTCTTCGGGACGTCCTCCGGCCTGACGGGGACCTGATGGTAGCCGCGTATGAGGTCCACCTTCGAGAAGAAGGACCTGCCCGCCAAACGGGCGGAAAAGTCCTGAATGTGGGGGACGGGGTAGCGGTCGGGAGTCGTGGCGTCATTGAGACGGCGATAGTCCCCGCACGGTCGCCATCCCCCGCCGGGCTTCGGCACGATGTGCAGCGGCGACGCCCAAGCGCTCTCTGAGCGCCGAACGATGCCGAGTCGCTCCAGGGTAGCGAACTCCGCTTTTGCCACCGCCAGCTTCGTCGGCTCGAGGCGGCGTGCCCGGGCGTAGACCGGTGGCCCGACGGTGGGGATGTGATGGGCCACCCCGTGCTTGACGGCCCCCGCCGAGAAGGTGGGCCGCGTGAGGGCCGAGAAGCCGGCGAGGAGGCGGGTGAATGCGTCCGCTGCCGGAAGCGTACAGACCAACGTGGCCGGAACCGAATCGTTCGGCAAGCCGCTTGGCAAGCCGCTCGTTGAGCTGGGCAACGCACAAGCGAGCGAGCTGAACGTCTCGGCCTGGACAAGCCGTCTGCGCTTGACGTCGACCAGGAGCCCATTAGCGCACAGGAAGTCCGCGCCAAGCAGTGCCATGGGCACGTCGGCGGTGACGAACGTCCATCGGAAAACCTGCCCTCCAAACCGCAGAGAGAGGCAGCGTTTTCCGTACGTACGGATGGGCGTCCCATTCGCGGCAAGCAGCGCGGGGCCCCCACCCGCGGCGTGCTTGTCTGACGTGCCGGCGGGAATGACACTCACCTGCGCTCCCGTGTCGCACAGGTAACGGCGCCTGGAGAAGGTGTCCGTTATGAACAGCAGGCTGTTCGAATGGCCGGCGCTCATCGCCACTATTGAGCGCCGGCCCGGGCGTTTCCCGACCCGTTGAAGGAGCACGGCGGATGACACCGCCGAGCTTCGTGGCCGAACTTGGCGTGGAACCAGCACCAGGTGGTGGAGCTGGAGGAGCGCGGCTGGCTCCGCCAGGCCGGTGGAGTTGGCGGGTTTCCCCGCGGTGGCGGTTTTCGCCGCGGCGGTGGGCGGGGCGTGGCGGCGTTCACGAGGTGCATATCAGCATGCTGCTGAACATCAGCGTGCTGTAGAAGCTGATGCTGTGGAACATGCTGCTGAACATCAGCGTCGAGGGCCGTGACGGCCACGCCGACGCTCGCCCGCATGTCCGAAGCGGCGAAGTACCTGTCCGCCTCGGCCGCCAATGCTCGGGGTTCCGTTAGCTCGGTCCCGGCCAACGCGAGGCGGACCTGCGCTGGAAGTTGGCGCCGGAAAAGCGCCCGGAATAGCGAACCGGGGGCTTCGTCGCCCAACAGTGACAGCATATGGTCCATTCGGACCGACGGGCGCGTCTCACCGAGCTCGGGGAGATCCAGGAGGCGGTCGGCCCGTGCGTCGTCCGTAAGGCCGAACGTGGCTAGGAGTAGCCGCTTGAGTGCCTCGTACTTGTGGCCGTTCGGTGGGTGGCGAAGGACGGACACAACTCGAGCGGCCGTGCCGGGCCCGAGGGAGGCGACGACGTGGCAATAGCGCGTGTCATCGCCGGTGAGGCGCCGAAGCTGAAATTGGGCTTCGGCCTGGACGAACCAGACTTCGGCCTGAGCCTCCCAAAATTCCGGAAGTTTGACGAAGTCGGCCATGGCGATGGCGTCGCGTGTGGAAGGATCGCTCCAGCAGATCCAACGTCGAGGGTCACCAGTAAAGCGCGGCGTTACGCGCGCTGCTTGTGAGCAAGGAGGAAGCGGACAAGCGGTAACATATAAACGTCTTTATTGTAAGACTACACTGTAACACTGTACTGTCCCGGGCTGGGCGCCCGGTGTATATCATGAGGCCACGCCTACCCCTGGTGCGTGGCCACCGCCCACTTGGTGCGCGGAATGATGTCACCACGCCAGTGGGCTTTTGTGTCCGCCACACTACTATATTAACTCACGGTTACCAACCGGTGTGTACCCCGGTTTAGAATAGGTACACCGTATCCCTGCGTGTCGTAAGAGGCGACTCAAAGGGTTGGCGTCAGGAAGGGCATCCGGATATAAAAACATTGCCTCAAAAATAGAACCATGGCAATTTGGAGAAGATTGTCATGGGGACCGCAAGGCTAACCCCAGCTCTTGCAGGGAAAATGGCCTTAAAATGCCTGTTGTTGTTGTGTTTTATTAACTCACGGATGCATGTTTGTTTTTTGTCTTACATTTTACAACTGACTGATTGTTCCTGGTGAAAACTGATAGTAGTATAGAAATGTTGGTTCTGCACCATGTTAGTCTTTTCGCCAGTGTTGACGGACAGACGGACGGACAGCCTGACTGACGGATGGACTGACGGACGAACTGACTGACGGACGAACTGACTGACTGATGGACTGACGGAACTGACTGACGGACTGATGGGTGGACTAACTGACGGACTGACGGACTGACTGATGGACTGACTGACTGATGGACTGACGGACGGATGGACTGACTGACTGACTGACGGATGGACTGACTGATGGACTGACTGATTGATGGATGGACTGATGGGTGGACTAACTGATTGACGGACTGACTGACTGATTGACAGACTGACGGACTGACTGATGGGCTGACTGACTGACTGACTGAATGACAGATGGACTGACTGACTGACTGACAACACTCCATCGCATAAGCTCCCCTGAACTTCGTTCCAGGTGAGCTAAAAAGAGAATAAAAACGGCTGCAGAAGCAACCTCAGCATGCTAACCCTGAAAAGATGGAAGCAGAGAGAATGAGAGCTCCACGGTGATGAAAACCGATCACAAGAGAATCCTGACACTGGGGGGAAGGGTACTTTTACAAGTACGACTTCTCAAGATTTTGCTAAGATGGCGATCACCAGCAAGACCCTGAGGTCATGTGGCTTCTCCCCTCCGTGAAGCGCCATGTCGCATCAGCTCGCCAACCCTCAGCCTTCTAAAGGGGAATTCTACCATTTTGCTTACGTAATAAATAGATGATATAGTGTTTTATCTGACAGGATTTCAAAGAAAATAAATTTTCAACCTTTATTTAAAAATCGTGCGAATACATTCTGCTTTTTTGTTCATATCCTTTTCTAACTTGTACAAATGAGCCGCGGACACTAATGAGGCGTAAACGGCGAACTAAAATGAACGCGAACAAGTACGTCTGCTTCGTCTCCCGGCATGCCACGCGCTCCTTTTACCCGCCTCCTCTCCGGGATATCGTTGGCCGCAACTCGAGTCCCTGTATATAGAGAGTTGTGTCAACTCAAATTTGGACGCCATTTTGTGTCTAAGTGTGTCGGATTAGATAAACATGTACATTCGCGATATGGGGTGATATATTCTAAACCTGCCAAAAAAAAATTTACTACACATATTTAGTCTTATTATTACATACAGGTGATATTTGTAAGCTATTGCCGTGAAAAAGAGCTGTGTGGTGATATTAAAAGAGGTATGGCAATGCATATTACAAGCCAACACTGCATATAAGAGCTAACATTATAAGTAAGACAAACCAATGCTGTCGTTCTCTGAATTTTAATAACTTGTAGAAAGGAGTGTGGGCATATCCAATATTTTTAAAAGGGTGCCGAGAGCAATTCCGGTGTAGGACTTCCAGCCGACATATAGTCTAACACACTTAAAACAAATTCTGTACGTAGTATTGCCATATTTCTATAGTGTACAACTTTAGTTTTATCGACATTTATATTCAATTTCCATTGTAATGATTTAACAAGCTGCAAGTCAGCTTCTGTCTCTGACATAAGGAAAACGTCATCGGCATCTAGTAAGATTGAAACGTTCATTTATTACTACACCCTTGCCCAGAACTCTGATGGATATTGCCTGATCGATTAATATGTTTCATAGCTGGCGACTTAATTAACACTTAATTTTCGACTGCGCCAAGCCGTAATTAAACAGAGAAAAAACTTTAAAAAATACCTGCAGTGTGCACGGTTCGTCTAGTCGAACGGATATGGAAAAGCACAGATAAGACGTCGTATTCACCATAACTTGTTTAATTTCACCAGGAACACGATGAGGCCAACACAGTAAACATTCAGTACAAAACTTGGTTCATACATTCAGTACAGAACATGATTCATACATTCAGACCGTAAGAAAACTCTGCCCGTAATACAACACTCTGACCAGACCAACACTTCATCCCACTACGTTCACTCCTCAAAAGTGAAACTCATCACGACTCCGTTCACTCCTCACAAGTGAGACTCATCACTACTCCGTTCACTCCTCACAAGTGAGACTCATCACTACTCTGTTCACTCCTCACAAGTGAGACACCATCACTACTCCGTTCACTCCTCACAAGTGACTCATCACTGCTCCGTTCATTCCTCACAAGTGAAAAAGTACAGTGACATTGCCCGCAGACTACCCAACCGCAGACCAGGCAATGTCACTGTACCGGGACATTTCATCAATCAATGACAATATGCGGTCCGCTAGGACTACCCGAAAAAAATTGAGCAGGGTTCTTCCCACGGAAATGCATTTTTGGTCAGCTCCTTGAAGATTATAAACAAACACAAATCACTTCCCTTTAAAAGGGGTTTCAACGGACAGACAACCAAAAAAAAACCGAGCAGATAGAATTGCTTTTGAACATCGATCATCAAGCGGCGTGGGCCTACCTGGCAGAGTCTCGAGGAGTCGATCGCTTTCCAGCTCTTTCGTCTGACTTTCGCTTCCCAAATTTGTCTTCTGACTTTATCACTTGGAAATCTATACATCTTATATTTCCCAGATTGGTTTGAACAACCAAAAGCAGAACAACCAGTCATTTTGTTTGGCAATAAACAACATTCCCGTACCAAGCTGACGTTCACGCACGGTGAAGTTAGACACAAAATGGCGCCACGAAATCACGTGACCAGAAATCTCGGGTCAGCGCATGGCGCAACTCTCTTTATACAGGGACTCTAGCCGCAACCATTGGTCAGCAAACGAAGGGCGGGGCCATTTGAACAGTTTAACTCCTCCCTTCACTTGGCTTTCATGCGCCGCGGCAAAATGGCACGAAGTGTCGATAATGATAGATGCAAAATAACAAATTTGCCACCACCCCCCTCCCCCTAAAAGTGCCGCTCTCCCTCACTACGCCAGTGGTCACAAGTGGGAATGGGGGTCTGATGGCTTGGAGTGGGAAGATCAGCTCGCCAACCTTAGGGTTGGGAAGTGGAGGTTGAGGACTTGGAGGTGGGGGAGGGGTGGAGAGTTTACTTTAGGACTTGATGTCATATTTTACATTACGGGGAATTTCACGGGTGCCTGCTCATCTGTATTATAAAAGGAGCCGTGTCTGTCTGTTTGTCGTGTTATAACTTGAGAACGGATTAACGGATTGCAATAAATCCAACTACGGTGGATTCGGGTAACTCCCGAATGTGGGGGTGAAAGGGGTGGTCGCCCAGAGCGGCACTTTTGGTGGACAGATAGCCTACAGTTTGTGATGTAAAATTTTTTTTTATGGGTACATGGACACGCATGTCAAAACTACAAATGCCAACACGTGACGTTGGTTATCCCTGCACGGAGAGCAGGATCTACCAGGAATCCTTTTTTTTTCTTCCCCCATAGATTAGCAATCGCAGCAAAGATTGGTATTTCCGTCAGCGAAGCGACGGGTCTTATATTCTAGTCATTATAAGAACCACTCCACCATAAAAAATCGAACATGTAGAATTGATAATGCAATTGTTGAAGGACTGTTCCAGCGTTCATTGTAAGTGGCTTTTGGCACGAGGGATGTGCAGAACACCGATTGCAAGTTTCCACATATTGCAATTTCCTCAAGCAATAATGATCGTTCACTATGTGCAACTCATGCACCCTTAGGTGTTAAGTGGTTAAACGAGGCATTCTGAGGGAATTTGAAACAGTCTTCTCCAAGACACCAGTTTGTGGATGAATCTAAAACACACTGATTACTTTCTTTAACAATCCATTACAACTAGCCGAAACCCGTGGAACATCCACGGAAGGGAGGATGTGGTGTATGGATAGAGTGTACCATTATGGATGGCATAGGGGATTTGCTTGTCCGAGTAAGAGTTAGGAAGAAAGATGAGAATGAAGAGTGCGTATATGAACAACGATCGCCGACACCGGCACAAATGCATGCTCTGGATTCTCCAATCAGTGGACGGCTTGCTTTCGCCTTCGCCTGTCCAATCAGCGGATGGCTTGCTTCGCCTTCGCCTGTCCAATCAGCGGACGGCTTGCTTCGCCTTCGCCCAGCAGACGCCAGTAAGATGGCGTCGTATCGGCAGTTAATCGGATGCTTTTGGGCCCCAACGTCGGCTAATTCAGATTTTTCGAGTATGGCTGTACGTGATAAACAACGAGCGCGGTTCATAGATTGTAAATCCATTAGTGCCGTGGGCATCAGGTCACTGGGTGCGGCGTAAAAGGGATAACAAAGTCGAGTCCTTACGCTATTATTATATAGATGCCACCTCTGTCAGAAAATCATAAGAATTCAATCTTTGGACACCTTCAAGTAGGGTATGTCATTCGCCGTGCTGCAAGGCTCCTTAACATGAAGAGAGGAACTGATTATGACCTCACAAGATGCTAACAAGCCACTAGATCAACAAGAGATATGCCAATAAATGGATGTCCCAGGATAACAACTCTCGCTTAGGACTGATACATTCACATGACCCATATATGTAATCGGTTTCAAACTGCCTAGAGTACTGCAAACACACTCTCTGTACCTCACACAATAAGTGTCAACACCGTCTTGAGGCATCTCAGGAATGCAGGGATTCATTCTTGCTTGCAGTGGTCAAATCAGCTAGTCTGATGGACATGGAGGCAATGGGCAAGTGCTTTTTAGTCCTTCAGTGCAGTGAATGATATTCTCCAGCCAGTGTCCAAGAAACCACAAATTTTGGTCATTGAAGCGTTATGATGTGGGCGGGCATTGCTGAAATATTTTGCACCAAATTGATCCGTATCCATGGCAACCTGACAGCAGATCGATACATTAATGACATCTCACGGTAACGTGCGTTGCCTTCCCTTCAACAACATGGTCCAAGAAAATCATCGTTATGCACGATAATGCTCCTGCTCACAGGGCCATTCAAACAAGAAACGTTCTTGTCCATGCCAACGTTAATGTCTTGAATCCCTTGCCTGCCATCTCAAAACATTCAAATCCTATTGAACATCTCTGGGATAGCATTGATTGCCTTTTTCGAACCTTCCATCGATGAGCCGGAACAGGAGCTAATTGAGGCATGGAATGCCATTTCCCAGGGTCACATTTGAGTGTTGATAGAGGCAATGTGACGAAGGTGCAACGCAGTGATTGCTGCCGAAGGTGGACATATACGGTATTGATATTGTAAATTTAAATTTTGCAATTTTGCAAATTTTGCCAATTTGCAAATTTAAAGTTCAAATGAACCAGACAGCTCAAAGGTAAGACTCGCACTTGGGTCATACTGGAGTCACAAAATTTTGCGACTTTACTCGGACTTGACGAAATTGACTTGAGACTTTGACTTGGAACTTGGTGTCTGGGGACATGTGACTTCCTTGCTACTTACATGCGACTTGAGTTTATAATTATAAATGACTTGTTCACAATATTCGGAAAATAATCTTTGAATAAACATCAAATTTAACGGCGTTTAGACTAAGTTTATATAGTCTAGGTTTTATACCTCTCCCCCCCCACCCCCCCCCCCCGCCCCATCCCACGCCTCCTGCCCCCAAGCCCTCTCCCTCCCACACTTCTCCCTGCTCTCAAATGTTGTGGTTGTGTGCTTCCCCTTCTCTCCCCATCTTGTCTTCCGCTCCCTCTTTTTGTATATTTTGTTTGTCTGGTTGATTTGTTTGTGAAATAAATGTTAGCTCTTTCACGAGCCTCGATTCAATATACAAAAAAAAAAAAAAAAAAAAAAAAAATGGAATGAGGTTAAAGGGAGTGTCAACTCTCCAGACAGCACAGAGCACACTTTGTCCAAGTGGCAAGCAGCAGTATTACCAACCCAGGAAGCACAACTTTATTCAAACCATGTCAGCGACATTCGTGTCGAATCAGGGAAACTTTGCCCCATGCACGTCCGACCCGATAAAATGATTTTGTGTTGATTTTAATGTCATTTGACTTGGATTATTTAAGCTTGATATTTCTCTCTATTTATTATCAATATTGTTGCGAATATGGAATTTGGCCTCCATATCCGCTTGTAAATATTCCCCTATTTTCTCCGATACTCCCCAACTCTCCCTTACCCCATTCCCTAGTCCCATTGTCTGTAAACAACACCCATTAGAGCCGATCTTCCCCTTCATCCCCCCATTAAATGTCGTGCCCAGGTCCCCCGCACCACACGTAGACAACTTTCGGACATCTTCCTAGTTATTCTTAGTCTATGTCAGTTAAGGCCTCGTTTCCATTAATTATGACTCTTCGTTGCACCAGAATGTGATGATATGGCACCAGTAGGAGTTTAGGACCTTCCCATACCTCCCCGCATCTCTTCCCATCATCTCAAGCTCCAACAACAACCACAACAACAGCGGCTTTGCGTCCTCACTCCGGCTCGGTTGGCCGCCATTGAACATGTGCTCGACGGGGTTACCCAGAAGGGGGCTCCCTGTCGGCCCCTCGTCAAGGGCGGAGCCGGTAACCCCCGCACCCAATGAGAAGCCATGGGCCGATGCCATATGGGGCGGAGCTAACGAGCGAGGGCGTGACTCCCCGCCGGATATACGCGGCCCCGCGCCGGACGTGACGTTAGAGATGCGCCCCGAGCTTGGAAGGACAAGACGCCACCCTCCCGAGCGCTGAGCGACCTCCCCGGCATCTCCACCAAAGTCGCGACCCACGAGCGCTGAGCGACCTCCCCGCATCTGCTGGACACCAACGTACGCGATTCTGTCCCTGAGCCAGGTGCACCTGAGCCATCGACTGCCGCTTTCCTGGCCATCAAACCCCGTGTGAGTGAGCCTTGTCCCGTTTATCTGTGGTCTGTCTAGGGTTAATATAAGAGTGTGTTTAAGTGCCCACCTTCCTATGTTTCCCTCTTGTCCTTGTAATCTAACCTTTTCCGCCTTAATATAACCTCCTCCGGAGGTCTTGAGAACTGAACCCCTGCTGTCGTATTGTGTCATTGTAATCCAGCCGGGTGTCTTCTTTTCCTTATTGAGCCAGCATAGCGCGGCTTCGTCGACGTTCGAGTACAATCGGGTAACTTGTACGGATACGGCGGCCATCCCGCTCGGCCCACCATACCATCAAAGTCGTATCTGTAACAATTGGTGTCGAGGAGTGGAATTCGAACCCGGGACTAAATTAGTTAGGCCCAAATTTTGGGAGGGAAAATCGATTCGGAGCGCGTTTCCCGCGCGAAATTATAACGGCGAAATTTCAATTTGTTTTACGAAAATAAAAAACTCGAATTTTGAAAGTCGCGCTATGGCGGGTCAAGACGGCTGGGGTCCGGTAGGGGAGAGTGAAGCAGGGTCGGTCCAGGACCAAATTGAGACACGTGAGGAGAGCGAAACAGCGGGGGTAGCAGACGCGCGAAACGGCGCCTCGCACATAGCTACGGCGGCCGCACCCGCTGCACAAGTGGGAGGGATGGCCCAGATGCAGGTCCTCATGGAGCAATTTATGGCGCAAATGCAGGCGTCCCTCAAACTGCAGAGTAACCAATTGGGGGTAATGGGAAACCAAATGGGGGTAATGAGGGACGAAGCGAGGGCTCAGAGTGAGCAAATGGGGGTAATGAGGGACGAAGCGAGGGGTACCAGTGAGGGATTAGACAATAATTTTAAGGGATTAGACAATAATTTTAAGGGATTAGACATGAAATTTGGGAAATTAGACGATAGATTAGGGGAAATACAGGAGGGGTTAACGGGGGTAGAAAACAGAATGGCCGCTCAAGAGAATCAAATGGAAGGGATGCAAAAAGGGTTAGAGGGGTTAGAAAACACCATGGAAGGCAAATTGAGGGACATGAGGGACCAAGCGGAAAGGGAAGTTAACCAAATGGGGCAGCAGATAGAGGGGGTCAGAATGGGGGTAGAAACCAAACTGGATGCTCACAGGGAGGAAATGGAGCAGATGAGGGTGGCATCTGGGCAGGAGATGCAAGTGATGGGAGAGGAGATCAGAAGAGGAGTGAGTGAGGAGGTCGGAGGAGTGCGCGAGGAGGTGAGGCACTGTAAGGAGCGCATGGAGAAAGAGGTGAGAAAGGGGACTGTAAAATTGCAAGGTGGTATAGAGGAGTTGACGCTGGGAGTAGAACAACTGACAGTGGGACAAAAGGAGTTGGGGGACCAGGTAAAGAAGAACACAGCGGTAATAGAGGGTTTAAAATCGACACAGAAGGAGATGAAAAAGGACGTAGGGGTAATTAAAAAAGAGTGTCAGACGGTACATGAGGACCTGACGAGGAAAATGGACAAGGTGGTAGAGGTAATGGAGGTTAAAGAGCGGGAGGTGCGGGAGCACATAGAAAAAAATAAAGTGGAGTTAGAGGAAGAACTTAAAGGGGCGCACGAAGAGATGAAGGAGATGAAGCAAAAATTAGAAGAAGTGGAAGAAGGGGTGAGCGAAATTAAAAAGCGACGGAGAGAGGATAAGAAAGAGATAAAAGAGGAGGTAAAAGAATTGGTCCAAAGTCTGTGTTTGGATCGTGATGATGTGCTCATTAACCGGATGAGGGATTCGCAGGTGATGGAGGAGAAGCGAAGAGGAAGAGGACCCGGTGTAAGTGGTGACCAATATGGTCGTGCGTATGATGCGCCAGGGGATTTAAGAAGCTTGGGGGTCGAGATAGACCCGGGTGTTCGTGAGAGGCCGTTGGTGAAGTGTGCGACAGGTCTGGTGTGCGAAAGAGGAGGTGTGCGAGAAAGTCCGACTCTGGGGTGTGTGAGGAAAAAGTGCGTGCCAAGGAGTGAGGGTGCTGGCGAGAGTGAGTCGGTCGTAGCGCGTGTGCGAGGGAGCACATGGAAGCGTGGTGTGGTGAGTGTTACAGAGGGTGTGACGGGAGAGTGTGCGCGAGAAAGGTGTGTGACGGACAGGTGCATGAGGAAAGAGTGCGCTGTCAGAAGTAAGGAAGAGTGTCCACCTGTGGTGAGTGTTACAGAGGGTGTAACGGGAGAGTGTGCGCGAGAAAGGTGTGTGACGGACAGGTGCATGGGGAAAGAGTGCGCTGTCAGAAGTAAGGAAGAGTGTCCACCTGTGGTGAGTGTTACAGAGGGTGTAACGGGAGAGTGTGCGCGAGAAAGGTGTGTGACGGACAGGTGCATGAGGAAAGAGTGCGCTGTCAAGAGTAAGGGTGAGTGCGCTGTCAGGAATGGAGGTGAAAGTAGTGAGAGTGACATGGAGCGTGAGTTAGTTGTGACAGGTGAGCGAGGATGTACACCTGGGATGGAAGGATGCACACCTGGAATGGTAGAGCGTGAGTGGGAATGCACGCTGGAATTGGTGGTGAGGCACGTGGTTGGGTGTGCGAATGAGGGCACACCTGTGATTGTCACAGAGGAGGTGACCGAGGAGGGGGTGCGAAGCGGTGTATTGGTGAGGTGTGCGACCAACGAATGTGTGCCAAAGTGTTCGGTGGTCAGGTGTGTGACCAAGGCTGTGAGTGGAATGAGTGTACCTGGGTGTGTAAGGAAAGGTACGAGGAGCATGGGCACGGCTGGATGTGTGAGCAAGGAACGGGCTGCGGGGTGTAAGCATGCAGGTGAAGCATCGACATTAAACGGGTTAGAGGTTAGGTCGACTTTTAGCCGAATCGGGCCCTCGGTGCGTGCTGGGCCTCGCTTTGAACGGCCGCGTCCGTGCTCCACTAGGCGGAGCGGGCGGCCCGATAGAAAGGGTCGTCATGGCGACCACTTTTTGTTGAGGCATTCCGGCAGGTCGAGATCGGGACATTGGATGGCTCCACGCCGAGGTGATGCGTGGGATCTCGGCCCGGGTAAGCCCCCGTCCCTGCACCGAGTGCCGGACGCATCCAGCCGCTGGCACAAAACAACCAGCATCCATTGCTTGGCTTTACGAAGCCGGGCTTTGGACAGGAATTGGCGCACCGAGAGGCAGTAGTGAGTAGACTGGGTGATGAGGTTAGTGTTTTGGACCCAAAATTAGAGAAAAGCAAAATTTGATGATTGGCAGAGGATTGGCAGAGTGATGATTGGTAATGGTACAGTGATTGGCAGATGATTGGCAAATTTTTGATTTGTTGAAATTTGATGTGCAAAATTGGTAGTGAGAGACCCCCGATGTGGTGGGATGGCATCCCTGCCACCCTTCCCCTGAGGTGGGGCAAATGCGCTATAGATTATGGGGTGTATGGCAGTGAAAACTAGCCCGGGTGGGTTAGGTTATATTGATAGGGCTCTAGAGAAGATGACCTTAGGTGACGTTAAGTTTAGTTAGTGACTGATACCTGTAGTGGGGACGCAGGTAGATTAGTATGGATGATAATGACGAGGGAGCGCAATAGTTTAAAGGGACGACTGGGAAGCGCAAGTTTCAGAAGGGAGTAGTTAGCTGAGATGATGCCGTGTGTGTGAGAATTGAACAGGTGTGATTGCACAGGTGTGCAACTGGACAGGTGTGTGGAGCAGTGTATGAGTAGTGAGTGTGTGGATCAGCGCGAATGCGCTTGGGGAGAGAAGGGTGCAGGTGGCACCAGGTGTGAGAGCACAGGTGTGCAGGTACAGGTGTGTGGAGAGAGTTGGAGTAAGTGGTATGGAGTGGTGTGCGTGGTGCGAAGGTGTGGATGGGGGAAGAGTGGACCCCTTTCACGAGTACCCGGGGCGGGTAGTGTAAGTGTTAGGTAGAGGGTACAGGTAAATTGTGGATGGATATTGGCATTTGTGGTGCGGTTGCAGAATGGTGTTGTGGATGGGTGCATTAGTGTTGTGGAAATGGCTGGGCGTGTAGCCTGTTAGTGTGTGTAGTTGGTTGGGCACTCCACCACTGTGAGGATGTCGGCCAGGTGAGGCCGCAGGTGGGCTCTGGGAGCCGGTAGTTGTGAGTGGGTGCCTGAGGATCCCGGGTGTGGATCGGGTAGCCCAGTGCCAGAGAGGGCACCGAGTGGGGAGAGCGCCAGAGGGCCTGCCCCAGTTAGTTAGGTTAGGGTAAGGAGCAGGTAAGCTCGGAGGCAACTGCAGTGGTGGAGGGGTGCAGGTGGGTAGACCCACTGGGAGAGGTACACGCCACAGCCCAGAAATTGTACGAGGGCACCGGGAGATGAATCGGGGGAGTGAGACCCCAAATTGAAGAGCACCACAGTTTGGCCAATGGGAATTGGTTTTTAGAACCCATAGTGTAAGAGGGCCAATGGGTTGGCCGGAGAAAGACCCCGGGTAGTGTAAAGTTGTTAAAGTCATTTAGGAAATAGTTAGGATTGATGAACCTGTCGCACCATACGCAGCCACTTACCTGTGGTGATGATGATGACTCCACACCTGTGTTTTCTTTGTTTTGTTGCAGGAGATGAATCGCTGTGTGGATTTGTGAGACGCATCACGACGTGGATGAGACATTGGGGTGATTCCATCTCTCCCTCCTTAGGAGGGACTGATGATGAGTTGGAGATGGCAAATTATGATGTTGAGTTGGAGATGGCAAATTTTGATGAGAGTTGAAAATGGCAAATTTGATTGGTTAGGAGGGAGAGAAGACGAATTTGGTTTATGGGAGGAACGGGGAAGACAGTAGGGATGTTTGTTGATTTGTAAAGTAGATGTTTATGGGTAGTGTTGTGTTTTGTTGATACAGTAAGGGGTAAGGGAGGGGCCATGTAGGTTACCTGGTGGGGGGGGCGTACGGTAGGAACGTACCTGTCTCACCTGGTTCCCATGTGCCCCCAGTGTGCATCACCTTGCATTGCGTGCACTTTTGCGCCCTTACCACCTTGCTCACTTGTCTTGTTTTTGTCTCCCACCTCCGAGGATCTGGCTTTGGGGTAGAGAGAGAGGAGAGAGAGGTGCTGGCGACGCAGTTGTGGGCCTGCACTTTCGCTGTTCGCTGCCTGGATCGGTACACCATATGGACCGCAATGTTTGTGGCCACCCACAATGGACCGCAGTTCGTTTGCGGCCAAGCACCACCCGGGGATGGACCTATGGGTCAACGTGGCACCTATGCCATACAGGTGAACCACTTTTAGTTAACCACCAAGTGCACCACAAGAAGAGCAAGAGACACCTGCAGGGTTAGGGGTTGTTGAAGTTATTTTTATTCCAATGAACAATGGTGACTGCACCGATTGGTGGTGGGGTGGTGCTTTTGATGCTGGGACAGGGTGCTCTGCACGTTATTAAAGGCCGTCGGCCACAGAGCACTCGTGGGTTGGTGTATCGATGTTGGCAAGCGCGCTCTCTCTATGCATAACATCTGCATGTGTTCCTCCAAAGACAGGTCCTGGATCGTAGTGTAAATATCAGCGTAGTCTTGTAAATAATGCTCCCTACCGGCTGTATGTTTAGTTTGAGAATTCTTTCCGGATTCGGTTATCCTGTGGGTGTGTTTCTGTGAGGAGAAGGGTGCAACGTCGCAGGGGGACATATTTACTCATTTGTGAATATCTGTAAAACTGTCGCACTCAGGGTAGAGTTAATAGTAGAGGGAACTACATTGCGTGCCACACTAAAGTAGGTAAAAATTTATCGGGTCGGGACGCCCCGAGGGTAGAGAAGGGTGCAATGTTGCGAATATGGAATTTGGCCTCCATATCCGCTTGTAAATATTCCCCTATTTTCTCCGATACTCCCCAACTCTCCCTTACCCCATTCCCTAGTCCCATTGTCTGTAAACAACACCCATTAGAGCCGATCTTCCCCTTCATCCCCCCATTAAATGTCGTGCCCAGGTCCCCCGCACCACACGTAGACAACTTTCGGACATCTTCCTAGTTATTCTTAGTCTATGTCAGTTAAGGCCTCGTTTCCATTAATTATGACTCTTCGTTGCACCAGAATGTGATGATATGGCACCAGTAGGAGTTTAGGACCTTCCCATACCTCCCCGCATCTCTTCCCATCATCTCAAGCTCCAACAACAACCACAACAACAGCGGCTTTGCGTCCTCACTCCGGCTCGGTTGGCCGCCATTGAACATGTGCTCGACGGGGTTACCCAGAAGGGGGCTCCCTGTCGGCCCCTCGTCAAGGGCGGAGCCGGTAACCCCCGCACCCAATGAGAAGCCATGGGCCGATGCCATATGGGGCGGAGCTAACGAGCGAGGGCGTGACTCCCCGCCGGATATACGCGGCCCCGCGCCGGACGTGACGTTAGAGATGCGCCCCGAGCTTGGAAGGACAAGACGCCACCCTCCCGAGCGCTGAGCGACCTCCCCGGCATCTCCACCAAAGTCGCGACCCACGAGCGCTGAGCGACCTCCCCGCATCTGCTGGACACCAACGTACGCGATTCTGTCCCTGAGCCAGGTGCACCTGAGCCATCGACTGCCGCTTTCCTGGCCATCAAACCCCGTGTGAGTGAGCCTTGTCCCGTTTATCTGTGGTCTGTCTAGGGTTAATATAAGAGTGTGTTTAAGTGCCCACCTTCCTATGTTTCCCTCTTGTCCTTGTAATCTAACCTTTTCCGCCTTAATATAACCTCCTCCGGAGGTCTTGAGAACTGAACCCCTGCTGTCGTATTGTGTCATTGTAATCCAGCCGGGTGTCTTCTTTTCCTTATTGAGCCAGCATAGCGCGGCTTCGTCGACGTTCGAGTACAATCGGGTAACTTGTACGGATACGGCGGCCATCCCGCTCGGCCCACCATACCATCAAAGTCGTATCTGTAACAATATATTGATAAATATCAATATTATTGATATTTATCTCTGCTCACTTTCACTCCTTCATTCCTCTTTACTCTTGCGTCTGGAACAAACTCCCTCACTCTCTTCAATCCCTCTCATCCCTCCAGGTCTTTAAAACAGCTGTTCACCACCATCTCTTGTCTTCCCCCATCCAAAACCTTGATCTCTTCTACCCCCATTAATTCACCCCAGATCCACTTTTTTTTGAAATCCCGACTTCTTTCTTTACTCCTAGCAGTGTGTATGTGTTTTATACCTCTCCCACCCCCCTTCCCATGCCTCCTCCCCCCAAGTCCTCTCCCTCCCACAGATCTCCCGATGTCCCTGTTCTCTGCTGTTGTACTTGTGTGCTTCCCTCTCTCTCCCCATCTTGTCTCCCGCTCCCTTTATTATGTTTTGTGTGTCGTTTTTTTTTTGTGATTTGATTTTTTGTGATTGTGATTTTTTGTGATACAAGTTCGTCTTTTATTTATTTATTTATATATATATATATATTCGATTATATGAACTCCCACCCTCTTTCTGCTTCCACAGTGTCCTGCCCCTTCCTAATTCCCTAGCGTTCCATCCCCTTCTTGATTCTCCACCTTCTTTCCTGGTTATATCTTTCCTTTTAACGTCTATATTAAATATACAAGTAAACTAGAACGGTGTTCGTTAGAGCGCATACCTCTACCAGGCTGAAGATTTCGTTTTGTATCCACTGATCGGACAGATCTGGATTCGGAACTAAACCAAACTCATCTACTCATTTTGCCACAATCATAATCGGTAACTTTTTGAGATATCCTGCTATATATCGTTTTTTGCCCGATCTCTCAATGGTGAAGAATCACTTTTTTTAATTCTCGTTTCCGGATCCAGATTTTCATCAAAATCGAATAATTTTGTTCTCGTCACACACCCAACCTCTCCACGAAATTTCGTCCCAATCTGTCTAAAACGTTTTGAGATATCCTGTTCACAAACAAACAGACAGACAAACATTCAGGGATGAAAACATAACCTCCATCCATTTTCGGTGGTGGAGGTAATTATTAAATCTCCTTTCCCATTCCACATTGAATGCTTTGATTCTACGTGTAAACTATTTAAACATAAACTGAAGTTACTGACTATTCTCATACATATGTTCAAGTTGGTACTGCAATGGAAAACCAAATACTGCATTGCAGTCATCAGAAGGAACCAGAAGAAGTAAAGAGCAAAGATGGAGTCATCAGGAGGAACCTGGATAAGATTCGGGTTTTAGCCGCTACTCCTCTACCCTCAAACCCATCCAGGCGCAGCCAAGTTCACAGTCCATTCAATGTTGGCGATCTGCCAGAGGTTTGTGTGGTACATGCCCATCCACTCGGGCGTTGCACTGACCCACATGGTCGGGAGTTTGAACTGCAAACATGTTCCCGTTCGAGGATGATCTTCAATCATTTTGTTGTGCAGAGACACAGCTCTTTCTCTCAGGTATCTTTCCAAGTATTATTGACTTATTTGATAACCGCTAAACCTGGTGTTGGCTTAGCGGTTAGGGTGCCGGCCTGGGATCCTAGGATCCTGGGTTCGAATCCCGATCGATCGCTGAATTAACGCCAGGGGGGTTGACTCAGCCTGTCATCCTTCCGAGGTCGGCAAATTGAGTACCAGCATGCTGGGATGAATGATACCGGTGTGTACCCTGGTTAGAATAGGTACACCGTATCCTTGCGCATCGTAAGAGGCGACTAAGGGTTGGCCCCAGGAAGGGTATCTGGCCATAAAAACATTGCCTCAAACAGGGAACCATGATTGTCATGGGGCCCGCAAGGATAACCCCTGCTCTAGCGGGGAAATGGCCTTAAAACGATCATTCATTCATTCATATTCATTATTTATAAGCGTTGTGATGCATTTCAGGTAACAATCCTTATCCCAGACACGAAATATATTTTATTTCGGCCCTAACTTGGCAGTTGACTGGGTTTCTGCCAGGGATGTTAACAAGTCACTTTAGCCAAGTCTCAAGTCACCGTAGCATTACCTCAACTTATGTCAAGTCCCACATTTACTTTGGAGTACAAGCTATCAAGGAATTAAGACACAGGGGTTCATTTACTGCAATATACACTACATGACCAAATGTATGTGGACACCCAAACATCACACATCTCATTCCAAAATCATGCGCATTAGTATGGAGTTGACCCCCTTTTGCTGCTAAAACAGCCTCCACTCTTCTGGGAATGCTTTCCACTAGATGTTGGAACATTGCTACGGGGATTTGCTTCCATTCAGCCACAAGAGCATTAGTGAGGTCGGGCACTGATGTTGGGCGATTAGGCCTGGCTCGCAGTCGGCATTCCAATTCATCCCAAATGTGTTTGATGGGGTTGAGGTCAGGGCTCTGTGCACGCCAGTCAAGTTCTTCCACAACAATCTCGACAAACCATTTCTCGAAGAACTTCGCTTTGTGCACGGGGGCATTGTCATGGTGAAACAGGAAAGGGCTTTCCCCAAACTGTTGCCACAAAGTTGGAAGCACACAATCGTCTAGAAAGTCATTGTATGCTGTTGCATCAAGATTTCCCTTCACTGGAACGAAGTGGTCCAGCTCGAACCATGAAAACAGGCCCCAAACTTTACAGTTGGCACAATGCTTTTGGGCAGGTAGCGTTCTCCTGGCATCCGCCAAACCCAGATTCGTCCGTCGGACTGCCAGATGGTGAAGCGTGATTCATCACTACAGAGAACGGGTTTCCACTGCTCCAGAGTCCAATGGCGGCGAGGAGCTTTACACCACTCCAGCCGACGCTTGGCATTGTGCATGGTGATCTTAGGCTTGTGTGCGGATGCTCGGCTATGGTATCCCATTTCATGAATCTCCCGATAAACAGTTGATGTGCTGATGCTGCTTCCAGAGGCAGTTTCGAACTCGGTAGTGAGTGTTACAACCGAGGACAGACGATTTTTACGCACTACGCCCTTCAGCACTCGGCGGTCCCGTTCTGTGAGCTTGTGTGGCCTACCACTTCGTGGCTGAGCTGTTGTTGCTCCAAGACGTTTCCACTTCACAATAACCGCACTTGTAGTTGACCGGGGCAGCACTAGCACGGCAGAATTTTGACGAAATGACTTGTTGGAAAGTTGGCATGCTATGACGGTGCCATGTTGAAAATCACTGAGCTCTTCATTACGGCCGTTCTACTGCCAATGTTTGTCTATGGAGATTGCATGGCTGTGTTTGATTATATATACCTGTCAGCAATAGGTGTGGCTGAAATAGCCGAATCCACTACTTACAAGGGGTGTCCACATACTTTTGAGCATGTAGTGTATGTTCTGAAAAGTTGTTTACCTCAAGTTTTTTATTTGTCAAAGTCATACAATGGACATTTTTTGCTTTATTCCCAGAAAAAATAAATTGATGTTAAATTTACTCATCATATCTGATGTGTTTGGATTGGTTGCTTCTAAACACCGATGGGAAGGACATATCTGGGGCTTGTGAATGTACCGTGTAAGTTTAAAATGATTATATTCACTATTAATCATGTTGGGAGGGTTGGAGCTGTCGGAGCTGAGTGGTTATTTAATTATTTTTGTTGTTGTTGTTCCGGGGCCACAAGTGTAGTTATACTACATTTTTGCATCTATTGCTAAAAGCTGAACCGTGTGTGTGCGTATGTGTACAATGTGTGCTCTCAATCAAGGATATTTCTCGTATTGTTTCTGGATTATGATATTTCTGGAGTTCGATTTGTATTCAGGAACAGAACAATTACGGCTAACCCCATTTGAAATTGCCACTCATTTAATGCTGAAAATTATGTTTAAGAGACTATTTGAATCACAGATTTTCGACTAACAACGGCAGGTTTAAGTTGCCCGACGAGCAGAAACGAGTTGGTGTTAAAACACACACACACACACACACACACACACACACACACACACACACACACACACACACACACACACACACACACACACACACACACACACACACACACACACACACACACACGCAAAAGGCCTCATTTGCATTCATTCTCCATTCCTGAACTTTAACTTAATGTACACTAAAAGTGCAAATGGTATATGTGTTAGCCGGTACACTCGGGCATACAAATTCACTCGGGGTTACCAACGGGAATAATTTCGCTGTCGAGTCGCAAAATTGAGGTTTTGGAATTTAATCAACACTTCGCAAAACAAAGTCACCGTCACACTACGGTAACTTTACAAAGCCAAATAGTTGAGAAATATACAAGAATAACAAAAAACGAAAGTAGGCAAAAGTAAAAGGCAAAAACAAAAGGTAAAAATGAAAAGTCAAAGGTAAAAGTAGGGATGGCCTGACGCAAAAGGAAGAGAAACAATCCCCGGGTCAAAACCAACCTGCCGGCATGCACATCAATCATCACGGGTGGAGAAAACTCAGATTTACTCACAAAAAACCCGTGCTGTATCTCATCATCACAAACCAACACTAATATCGTCTGAGAATCTCCACCTGGATCATCGTACACCATGTGCTCAGTCGTCGGATCCGAAACCATCCGGCCATTATGCGCAACATTCCGTCAATCAAACACGACACCGTGCTACTTTATACTGCATCATGTTTCTCAATGAATACTACGAGTATATTTACCGTTGGTCTGGCGTCACCCGCGCCCTACTGTACGAGCGTTCACAAAATCATGGCTGACACTCTTCACTCTCAAACGTGTCGCCCACAACCACAATCCCCCTCAGCTTACGTAACGTCTGCTCCCAATTCCTGTAGCCCATTAACTCTCGCGGGATGACGCTACTTTCCGGTGCGGATTATCGGTGTTTTTTTAACCACCCGATTGCATATGTGCCTGTTTTTTTTTTTTACTCTTTCTAGCATTTTACGTCATGCCGACTAAATTTCTTTCAGTTTAGTGTTAAACAGCAGTAGCGACTGTTTAAAAAGGTAATCACATGTGTCGCATAAACTCGTGGTTATGCGTTAGAGCGGTGTATTTTTTATAGCAGCGACGTCTTCAATGTTCAATTTTTTTTTCTAATAAAGACATATTCTGTCATTTTATAACCACCAAAGTGTGTATTAGGTTTCCCCGTTTAATTAAATGTATCGTTTGATACGTATAATGCTTTAAAACTGTTTTATTTTTTTATATATATTTTTTACCTCAGAAGAGATATCAACTCCATGCGATTTAATGTGATTTCTAATATTTTTTACTTCTCGTAGGCTTGCCCCACGTATGCCACAATAGGCTATTTATTAACGTTAACACAGCATTTGTTCAAGGAGGAAACACCCCTTGAGGAGAGGGGATATTATTAGTATTAATATTGTTTTGTAATAACATTAATATTGTGCTTTTGTCATTAGCGTTATTACTTAAATTGTTATTGCAAGCGGCCTTGGAAAAATGCCATGATGAAGCTATTTTAACACAGATATACACCTCAACACGGAGTTCACCCAAGACGGACAACCCCCTTTAGTAGGGGGGAAATTAAGTCACTAGAACCTCCATCGTGTGACCTTTAGTCCTTTAGTCAAGTTTGGTTGAGATTGGATAAGTAATGACTGAAGGTATCGCACTCAGGCAGTCAGACAGACAGACACCAAATTGCATAGTTTAGTATGATGTGTCGCTCATTGTCTATTTCTTCCATGGGAGTGACAGAGCAACTTGGAAAGAATAAAATATATTTCCTCGTTCATGCAAATACAATTGAACAGTCACCTTTTTGTAAGGATTTGCAGACAGGTGAAAGGTAATGCAGACCTATGGATACAGTCAATACTGTCCATACAACTCAGCTATTTCTTTCTGCCTTTTAATCACAGTCACGGTGGGTTGAGAGACTTGTGGGAATCTTCTTTTGGTTCCATTGGCTAATCGATGTGTTTTTGTTGCAGGATCCGCGGAGCAAGCATCGCTTCAAGGTCCATTCATATGGCAGTCCAACGTTCTGTGATCACTGTGGATCCTTGCTGTACGGCCTCATCCACCAGGGAATGAAGTGTGAAAGTAAGATAATGTCTACTACATCGGCGCCTATGCTGTTTGGTTGTTGCAATTATGAATGTGATGATAGGGCATGAAGGAAAGGAAATTGTTAATTTACCTGTCGATATACATTTGCTGAGTAATAGGTATGTTGATGCAGATAATTGCAGGGATAAATTGCCAATAATATTTGATCGACATTGGAAAAAACCCTTGCGCGTAAATTCATGATATTTTGAAAAACAATGGGAAAACCACATTTCCAAGCTGGCCTCCAAAGCCATTCGCCGACCGGGCATCCTCCGTCGTGCGAAGTTCTTCCTTGGCACACCTGAGCTTCTCCCCACAAACAAAGCTTTCATCTGCAGCTTGGAGTACTGCTCTCTCTTCTGGGCTGGTGCACCTGCCTCACACCTTGCTCTGTTTCATGCTGTAGAATCATTGGTATCGCCCGTGATTTAGTTGATTCTGAGAGCCTTTCACTTACTTACCGCAGGCAGGTTGGTGGTCTTTCTGTATTCTACCGACTCCTCTCCGGCCTTGCTCCCCCAGCTCTTTCTGTGCTCCGTCCCCCAATATTCCTGCAGGACGCACAAGATCTATCAGCAACCCTCTTATGGTGAAACTGCAAAAATCAAGACTCTCTATTCACCTTCACTCTTTCATTCCCCTTTTCTCCCGCCTCTGGAACAAACTCCTCCTACACTCTCTTCAATCCCTCTCCTTCCTCCAGGTCTTCAAAACAGCTGTTCACCACCATCTCTTATATCTTCCGCCATCCAAAACCTTGATCTTTTTTACTCCCACCACCCTTAATCCACCTCTTTCAAATTCCGTTTTCTTTCCTGAAGGTCCGAGTCGTGTCCATCTTGTTTCTTATGAGTACTCCGCCCCAGCCCTCTCCCTTCCACAAATCTCCCGATGCCTCTGTTTTATATTGTTGTTGTGCTTCCCTGTCTCTCCCCCTCTTGTCTATCGCTCCCTTCATTATATGTTCTTTGCGTTAGCTCTTACACGAGCCTCGACTTGGTATACAAAAAAAATAGTAAACAATTGAATTTGATTTGTTTTTGGTCTTCTTCGATTTTAATTATAAATTATATATCGGTTTACCAAAAAAAACCCATTAATGATCAACAATGTTTCAGCCACTTGTGCTTTAATTTATATAGATGGCGTTGGGGCAGCACTGCCTAATTTTTAAAATAATTTAATTTAATTTGCCCAACTTGAGTTGCCCGAAATCACTGAGGGCAGCAATGCCTGGGATCATTAATAGTCGTCTTTATTAGCGGGTTGGAGCAGTCTGTTGTATGTCTAACATACAATTTCTAAAAGCCTGTTGCAGTGTTTGAACTTGTCCAACCATAGTGTCTCGATTATGACTTCGCAATACCCCGTGCGATGTCATCACATTGTTCTGTGGACGGGTCCTAGGAAGGTGTACATCTGACGCATCATTCAGTCATTCCTGGGGATTTACTAATGGCAGATAATGTGGAATTCTTGCTATTGTGGTTTGTTTGTTTTTCATGAAAGGAGCGAGGCTTATGGAAAAGCAAGGCAGAACTGACAGTGTGACAACCGTCAAGAGAATGGACAAACAGGATAAGAGGAGAGGGAGGAAACTGGATTGCGCAAGTAAAATGGTTGAGTTAGGAACGGATACTGAGGGAAACAATATTATGAGTCAGAATTGAGGATGATAACAGATGGTGAATGATAAAACTGCTTGCTTGAAGTCCTGGAGGGAAGAGTGAGACAGAACAGGCTCTGGAAAGTGGTCCCATAGATGGGAGAAGTGAGGAATAATAGATTTGAGGTGTGCAGTCAGCCTGGATTATGGAGGTTTAACCAGGAGGGGGTTACTGGAAGAATGTGTTCATCCCGGAGTTGCAAGGGATGGTTGAGGGACTGGGAGAGAAGAGGTAGCCATGTTGCGGAATAGGCAGGATAAAACAGAGACTTCCGACCTGCCTGCAATATGAGAGCAAATGACCTTGAGCTTTCGTCTAATCATCGGAGATTCAAATAATTTTGAGAGCTTTCTATTCCACAGAATGCAGGAGAGACAGATGTGATGTGATAAAGAGGGGACATTATGTGGTGGATGCTGAAGATGGGGACACACAAAGGGGCGGGGATGAAGGACTTGGGTTTGTATATTTGGGAGAGAGGACTGACATGGAGGAATTTGACACCATAAAGAGACGTGAAGGGGATTTGATTGTCGTGAGCAGATAACCTCTGCATACTGGATGTCTCAAAATTTCCAAACTGGACATACGGAGATGAAGATCATGGGAAAGGTCAAAGGAGATTTGGTTGAAGGCACGGAGAATGGTGGTGCTGCACGTTCGGGAGGAGGATTGATGGACCAAGCGCTTTTGTGAGAGACATGTTTGTGAAATAAGGCTTGGAAAACTATTTTTTCTCTTGTGTTGTTGATCACTTTCCTGATTTTTGTTGATTCATTACCTGATGGTGAAGGTCGTTATTAGCATGGTGTGTCAGCACTAACATCAGCAATGATGGCTCATGGTGCATGAACTGACATCCTTCAGCACTGAAATCCGCAATGTTGTCTCATAGTGTGTGAACTGATTTTGTTGCCCCATGAGGCTTTCTGAGCTGGATTTTCAAATTTTCGAGTAAGTTTTTGGAACAAAATCAAGGGCATTGAGAGTTTGCAAGGCAATTGCGAACCAGAATTAATTTGCTATGATGGAGAAAGTACATAAAAGTCAATCTCGATGTGTGGAATATTGGTACAACGTGTCTGCATTGTCGAGACTACACAATGCAGGCAAAGTTTCCCCTCAGTAAAAGTAATCAGTGAGCCAATATTTAATGTCAATGAATGTATATTTTGCTCTTTTTTATAATGACATTTTCACCTTTATAAAACCTGTACTTCCTTTATTACGTTCAGAAAAAGCTGCATTTTTAATGGACTAATACATGCAATGAAAATTGTATAACTCATCTGGAACACCTTAACTCATTGTTATCCAAGGGGAGATGCTTTCAGATTGTGTTTATACATTTCAGCCATTTGATGAACATTTTTCAAAAAGCAATCAGATTCCTCCAGTGTGTGATAGCTCCCTGAAAGTAACCAACATCACTACTAATCAATAACATCAGTCTGACATCAACACTCATCATTATATCAACCTGATGTCACTACCAATCAATATCAGCCTCACATCACTACCCATCAATATCAGCCTGACATCACTACCCATCAATATCAGCATGACATCACTACCCATCAATATCAACCTGACATCACCACCCATCAACAACATCAGCCTGACATCACTACCCATCAATATCAACCTGACATCACTACCCATCAATATCAGCCTCACATCACTACCCATCAATATCAGCCTGACATCACTACCCATCAATATCAGCATGACATCACTACCCATCAATATCAACCTGACATCACCACCCATCAACAACATCAGCCTGACATCACTACCCAACAATAACATCAGCCTGACATCACTACTCAACAATAACATCAGCCTGACATCACTACCCATCAATATCAGCCTGACATCACTACCCATCAATATCAGCCTGACATCACTACCCATAAATATCAGCATGACATCACTACCCATCAATATCACCTGACATCACTACCCATCAATAACATCAGCCTGACATCACTTCCCATCAATATCAGTCTGACATCACCACCCATCAACAACATCAGCCTGACATCACTACTCAACAATAACATCAGCCTGACATCACTACCCAACAATAACATCAGCCTGACATCACTACCCATCATTAACATCAGCCTGACATCACTACTCAACAATAACATCAGCCTGACATCACTACCCAACAATAACATCAGCCTGACATCACCACCCATCATTAACATCAGCCTGACATCACTACTCAACCAAACAATAACATCAGCCTGACATCACTCCCCATCAATAACATCTCCCTGACATCACTACACATCAAAAACATCAGCCTGACATCACTACCTATCAATACCATGAGCCAGACATCACTACCCATTAACAACATCAGTCTGACATCACTACACATCAATAACATCAGTCTGACATCACTACCCATCAATAACATCAGCCTGACATCATTACCCATTATTAACATTAGCCTGACATCACTACACATCAATAACATCAGCCTGACATCATTACCCATTATTAACATTAGCCTGACATCACTACACATCAATAACATCAGACTGACATCATTACCCATTATTAACATTAGCCTGACATCACTACACATCAATAACATCAGACTGACATCACTACCCATCAATAACATCAGCCTGACATCATTACCCATTATTAACATTAGCCTGACATCACTACACATCAATAACATCAGACTGACATCATTACCCATTATTAACATTAGCCTGACATCACTACACATCAATAACATCAGTCTGACATCACTACCCATCAATAACATCAGCCTAACATCATTACCCATTATTAACATTAGCCTGACATCACTACACATCAATAACATCAGCCTGATATCACTACCCATTATTAACATTAGCCTGACATCACTACCCCTCAATAACATCAGACTGACATCATTACCCATTATGAACATTAGCCTGACATCAATACCCATTATTAACATTAGCCTGACTTCATTATCCATTATTAACATTAGCCTAACATCACTACCCATCAATAACATCAGCCTGACATCACTACCCATCAATATCAGCCTGACATCACCACCCATCAACAACATCAGCCTGATATCACTACCCAACAATAACATCAGCCTGATATCACTACTCAACCCAACAATAACATCAGCCTGACATCACTCCCCATCAATAACATCTCCCTGACATCACTACCCATCATAAACATCAGCCTGAAATCACTACCCATCAATACCATGAGCCGGACATCACTACCCATTAACAACATCAGTCTGACATCACTACCCATCAATTCCATCAGCCTGATATCACTACCCATTATTAACATAAGGATGACATCACTACCCATTATTAACATAAGGCTGACATCATTACCCGTTATTAACATTAGCCTGACATCACTACCCATCAATAACATTAGCCTGACATCACTACCCATTATTAACATTAGCCTGACATCATTACCCATTATTAACATTAGCCTGACATCATTACCCATCATTAACATTAGCCTGACATCACTACCCATCAATAACATCAGCCTGACATCACTACCCATCAATATCAGCCTGACATCACCACCCATCAACAACATCAGCCTGATATCACTACCCAACAATAACATCAGCCTGATATCACTACTCAACCCAACAATAACATCAGCCTGACATCACTCCCCATCAATAACATCTCCCTGACATCACTACCCATCAAAAACATCAGCCTGAAATCACTACCCATCAATACAATGAGCCGGACATCACTACCCATTAACAACATCAGTCTGACATCACTACCCATCAATTACATCAGCCTGATATCATTACCCATTATTAACATTAGCCTGACATCACTACCCATTATTAACATAAGGCTGACATCATTACCCATTATTAACATTAGCCTGACATCACTACCCATTATTAACATAAGGCTGACATCATTACCCATTATTAACATTAGCTTGACATCACTACCCATCAATAACATCAGCCTGACATCACTACCCATTATTAACATTAGCCTGACATCATTACCCATTATTAACATTAGCCTGACATCACTACCCATTATTAACATAAGGCTGACATCATTACCAATTATTAACATTAGCTTGACATCACTACCCATCAATATCATCAGCCTGATAGAACTACCCATCAACTAGAACGCCACTCAGTAGAGCGCATACTCCCGCCGTGGGTCAAGATGGAATAGTACGATTTCACAAAAGTTTGAGGGAGTAGTTCAGTGACAACACAAGACAAGACAAGACAACACAAGACAGACACTGCACAGATATATATTTAGAATATATAGAAGATAATGTTTAAAAAAAACAAGGCAATTTCACTTACATTTTCGGATTCAGCGTTCAAATCCATATAAGTGAGTGTATTTTGAGGCATGTGTTACTTCAAATAAAATTGTAACGCAGGGAAACGTTCGTTTCATTCCTTTAGGGATACAACATGTTAAAGCGCGGCGTTACGCGCGCTGCTTGCGAGCAAGGAGGAAGCGGACAAGCGGTAACTTATAAGCGTCTTTATTTCAGGAGCTCACTGTAACACCAACTTGCTCAGGGCTGCGCGCCCCGTGTATATCGTGAGGCCACGCCTCTCTCCTTGGCGTGGCCCATCCCCACTTGGTGTGCGGGGTGATGTCACCACGTCAGTGCTTTCGTGTCCGCCACACGTGCCCCCCCAGAATCCCCGCGCACCTGAAGGGTCAGTTTGCGGGGCAAACGGATGACCCGGCTGAAGCGCCCCCTGGCGACTGGCGGCGTCTGGGATGCAGGGATGCCATCTGGGATGCCTCCGGCTGCAGGACCGGGGGGCGGCGGGGCTGGGCGGTGCCGGGGGTCCGCCCGCAGGGGGGCGGCCCCGAAGCGGGGGTCGGGCCACTGGCGGTGGATGGTCCACGTCGAGGTGGGCCGGCTTGAGGCGGTCTACAGAAACACGGTCAGGAGTACCGCCGATGTCCAGGGTGAAGTGCTTCGCCCCGGTCTCCAGCACGCGGAAAGGCCCGTCGTACGGGGGCCGCAGTGGTGTCCGGTGGGCATCGTGGCAGACGAAGACGTACTCCGCCGTGCGAAGCTCCGGAGCGACGTGCGTCGGTGGGTGCCCGTGGCATGCCGTTGGCACCGGGGCGAACCTCTGGGCGGTCTCTTGCAGAGCGGAGCGCTGCTGTGCCGCGGACCATGGTGCCGTGGAGTCGGGGAGGAACTCGCCCGGCACCCGCAGCGGTTGCCCGAAGACCAACTCCACCGCGGATGCGCGCAGGTCCTCCTTGGGCACCGTCCGGAGGTCCAGCAGGACCCAGGGGAGCCTGTCGACCCAGCCGCCATCGCGGAGGGTGGCCCGGAGCGCGGCCTTCAATGAGCGGTGAAATCGCTCACACAGGCCGTTAGCCTGGGGGTGGTAGGCCGTGGTTCGGTGCAGCCGGACCCCGAGCCCCTGCGCGACCGCCCCCCAGAGCTCCGAGGTGAACTGGGGGCCGCGGTCGGACGAGATGTCTGAGGGGGCACCGAACCGGGCGACCCAGGTGGCGATGAAAGCCTGCGCGACATCGGCCGCCGTCGTCGACGCCAAGGGCACGGCCTCCGGCCACCGGGTGGTGCGGTCCACCATGGTGAGGACGTGGGTGAAACCCCGCGAGGGGGGCAGAGGTCCCACCAGGTCCACGTGGACGTGGTCAAACTGGCGTTCCGGCACCGTGAACGGGGCCAACGGGGCCTGGGTGTGCTGGTGCACCTTGGCGCGCTGGCACGCGAGGCACGTCCTGGCCCAGCCGCGGACGGCCTTCCGGAGGCCATGCCAGACGAACTTGTCGGCGATCAACCTTTAGGAGGCCCTCGCGCCCGGGTGGGACAGGCCGTGGATGGCGTCAAACACCTGGCGCTGCCAGCCCGCGGGCACGATGGGGCGAGGACGCCCGAGGGAGACGTCGCACAAGAGGGCCGCGCCCGCGCCGTCGAACGGTACCTCGGTGACGCGGAGGCCCGTGACGGCGGTCCGCAAGGCCTGGACGTCGGGGTCAGTGGCCTGGTCCGCTGCCATCCGGGCATAGTCGATGCCGAGGTGGACTGCGTGGGCGACGGCCCGGGAAAGGCAATCCGTCACCGGGTTGTCCTTCCCCGCGACGTGCCGGATGTCCGTCGTGTACTCGGACACGGCCGAGAGGTGACGCTGCTGCCGGGCCGACCACGGCTCGGTGACCTTGCCCATCGCGAAGATCAGCGGCTTGTGGTCGACGAAGGCCGTGAACGCACGGCCCTCGAGCAGATGGCGGAAGTGCCTGACCACCAAGTGAAGCCCGAGCAACTCGCGGTCGAAGGTACTGTAACGGCGTTCGGGCGGGCGAAGCTGCCGGCTAAAGAACGCCAGCGGTTGCCAAGCTCCACGCACCCATTGCTCGTGCACCGCGCCCACCGCGTAGTCCGAGGCGTCGGTGGTGAGGGTGATCAGTGCATCGGGCGCCGGGTGCGCGAGCATGGTGGCATTAGCCAAGGCGAGCTTTGCGCCCGTGAACGCCGTGTCCATCTGCTCGGTCCAGGTAACGTCGCCTTTGCCCGGCTTACCTCGGAGAGCTTCGTGCAGGGGGCGCAGGAGCTGGGCGATACGGGGCAGGAACCGATGGTAAAAGTTCACCATGCCCAGGAACTCCTGCAGCCCTCTGATCGTGCGGGGGCGCGGAAACCCCTTCACCGCCTCCACCTTGGCCGGCAGGGGGACGGCTCCGTGCCTGGTGACACGGTGCCCCAGAAAATCGATTATGGCGGCGCCGCACCGGCACTTTGCGGGGTTCACAATCAGGCCATGCTGGCCCAGGCGTTTGAAGAGCGTGCGGAGGTGGCGTAGGTGCTCTTCGCGGGACGCGCTGGCGACGAGGATATCGTCCAGGTAGACGTAGACAAAATCCAAGTCGCGCAGGATGCTGTCCATCAGTCGCTGGAATGCCTGAGCCGCATTCTTCAGACCGAAGGGCATCCGCAGGAACTCGAAGAGTCCGAATGGCGTGATGACCGCCGTCTTCGGGACGTCCTCCGGCCTGACGGAGACCTGATGGTAGCCGCGTATGAGGTCCACCTTCGAGAAGAAGGACATGCCCGCCAAACGAGCGGAAAAGTCCTGAATGTGGGGGACGGGGTAGCGGTCGGGAGTCGTGGCGTCAATGAGACGGCGATAGTCCCCGCACGGTCGCCATCCCCCGCCGGGCTTCGGCATGATGTGCAGCGTCGACGCCCAAGCGCTCTCTGAGCGCCGAACGATGCCGAGTCGCTCCAGGGTAGCGAACCCCGCTTTTGCCACCGCCAGCTTCGTCGGCTCGAGGCGGCGTGCCCGGGCGTAGACCGGTGGCCCGACGGTGGGGATGTGATGGGCCACCCCGTGCTTGATGGCCCCCGCCGAGAAGGTGGGCCGCGTGAGGGCCGGGAAGCCGGCGAGGAGGCGGGTGAATGCGTCCGCTGCCGGAAGCGTACAGACCAACGTGGCCGGAACCGAACCGTTCGGCAAGCCGCTTGGCAAGCCGCTCGTTGAGCTGCTCGACGAGCTGGGCAGCGCACAAGCAAGCGAGCTGAACGTCTCGGCCTGGACAAGACGTCTGCGCTTTACGTCGACCAGGAGCCCATTAGCGCACAGGAAGTCCGCGCCAAGCAGTGCCATGGGCACGTCGGCGGTGACGAACGTCCATCGGAAAACCTGCCCTCCGAACCGCAGAGAGAGGCAGCGTTTTCCGTACGTATGGATGGGCGTCCCGTTCGCGGCAAGCAGCGCGGGGCCCCCGCCCACGGCGTGCTTCTCTGACGTACCAGCGGGAATGACACTCACCTGCGCTCCCGTGTCGCACAGGTAACGGCGCCCGGATAAGGTGTCCGTTATGAACAGCAGGCTGCTCGAACGGCCGGCGCTCATCGCCACTATTGAGCGCCGGCCCGGGCGTTTCCCGACCTGTTGAAGGAGCATGGCGGATGACACTGCCGAGCCTCGTGGCCGAACTTGGCGTGGAACCAGCACCAGGTGGTGGAGCTGGAGGAGCGCGGCTGGCTCCGCCAGGCCGGTGGAGTTGGCGGGTTTCCCCGCGGTGGCGGTTTTCGCCGCGGCGGTGGGCGGGGCGTGGCGGCGGTCACGAGGTGCGTATCAGCATGCTGCCTATGCTGTGTAAGCTGATGCTGTGGATCAGCATCATCAGCAGCATCAGCCTCGAGGTCCGTGACGGCCGCAAAGTACCTGTCCGCCTCGGCTGCCAATGCTCGCGGTTCCATTAGCGCGGTCCCGGCTAACGCGAGGCGAACCTGCGCTGGAAGTTGGCGACGGAAATGCGCCCGGAATAGAGAACCGGGGGCTTCGTCGCCCAACAGTGACAGCATATGGTCCATTCGGACCGACGGGCGTGTGTCGCCGAGCTCGGGGAGATCCAGGAAGCGGTCGGCCCGTGCGTCGTCCGTGAGGCCGAACGTGGCTAGGAGTAGCCTCGTACTTGTGGCCGTCCGGTGGGTGGCGAAGGACGGACACAACTCGAGCGGCCGTGCCGGGCCCGAGGGAGGCGACGACGTGGCAGTAGCGCGTGTCGTCGCCGGTGAGGCGCCGAAGCTGAAATTGGGCTTCGGCTTGGACGAACCAGACTTCGGCCTGGGCCTCCCAAAATTCGGGAAGTTTGATGAAGTTGGCCATGGCAATGGTGTCATGTGTGGAAGGATCGCTCCGGCAGATCCAACGTCGAGGGTCACCAGTAAAGCGTGGCGTTACGCGCGCTGCTTGCGAGCAAGGAGGAAGCGGACAAGCGGTAACTTATAAGCGTCTTTATTTCAGGAGCTCACTGTAACACTAACTTGCTCAGGGCTGCGCGCCCCGTGTATATCGTGAGGCCACGCCTCTCTCCCTGGCGTGGCCCATCCCCACTTGGTGTGCGGGGTGATGTCACCACGTCAGTGCTTTCGTGTCCGCCACAATGTAAAACTGGCCCAAACGTCAAAACAAAACTCGCTCATTTTAAGTCGCGCAAGCTAATGCGACCACTCATTCTTCTGGGAAGAATCCCGTGCACATGCTTATCACACTTATAACTCACCTAAGTCTTTATAAGTTCATCAAATACTGACACCGAGATTGACATTCGCTGAGGTAAGTGTTGATATCTCTTCTGAGGTAAAAAAACAAACAAACAAAAAAAACAGTTTTAAAGCATTATACGTATCAAACGATACATTTTATGAAACGGGGAAACTGAATACACACTTTGGTGGTTTTAAAATGACAGAATATGTCTTTATTAGAAAAAAAATTAACCTTGAAGACGACGCTGCTAACAAAATACACTGCTCTAACGCATAACCACGAGTTTAAACTACATTTACAACAAATATGAAAACTATTTTCATATCACAATGTTAAATATAGAATATATAGAAGACAATGTTAAAAAAAATGAGCCCTGTCTTCCAATGGTAAACAATCCTTCAAAAATTTCCTGGATCCGAAATAATATCCTGAGCTTCACCAAAAACTAATCAATTCTTCCTTATCCCAAGGGCAATCATCCCACCAACTTTCATCCAAATCCGTTCAGAACTTTTCCAGATATCTTGTTCACAAACACACGAACACACACACACGCAGACACACACACACACGGACACGATCGAATGCATTACTCCCTAGCGGGAGTAATAACATCAGCCTGACATCATTACCCATTATTAACATCAGCCTGATATCGCTACCCAACAAGAACATCAGCACGGTTAACGCACCTCCCCACAGCACATTTCACAAAGCCACTAACACTCCGCCGAGTGTGTGATCAAGTCTTTTAAATTCTGAGATAAATATGGATGCTGATCTCCACAAGGAATTTTCCTGAGATAAATAATGATTTATTCCGTGTATGATCTGTTGAAGAAAAAAAACAATATTTAAACACAAACGCTCCTGAAGAAAGTATTGCAAAAGGTTGACAGAAAATCACACGACAGCTTAACGGACAAAGGTGGCGATTATTTTTCATTTCAAAGAATTGTTGATGTTTTTTCTGTGACACATTCATTGCCAACATTAACTTTGTGCAACTATACACCATTGGTTATGGAGACCAACCAAAAGTTTTTACAAGTACAGATACATTCAAAGTACACCGCCCCCATGCCAAATAATTAAATATCCTACAGCGCGGCATTGCCGGGGCGCCTTCGGCGCCCGGCAATACCGCAGTGCAGCTCATTGAGGCTGCATTGGGAGGGAGAGGTGTACGCTAATTGATTGATTAATTGTATAATTAAAATCAATAAAAGATTATCACAAAATATTTTCTTAATCAATTGGCTAAGAGCAGAACGAAACCACTCGTGCTTCATCCGAAGATGTATCTTTTAGAAATTTAATTAAATAAGTCATTAATAAAAAATTAAATTATTAATTGATTAATCAATAAATATTTAATCGATTAATCAATAAATAATTAATCGATTAAATGATTAATCAATAAATCAAAAATATCCTTGATAGCCACATCACTTGGTCACTGTCATGTCCAAATATTAGCTTCCTCGCTCAAAAGGTGCCTGAGATATTGGCGAAATGAGAAAGAAAATAAATAAATGATTAATAATGAAAATAAATAAATAATAATCATTAAAAAATGAAATTATTAATCAATTCGGTCACAGAACACATAAACCACCACCATTTCATGAGAATCTGCAACTTAAAAAAAATAAAAAATTTTAGTCATTAATCGAATAATTAAATAATTAATCGATTAATTGATTAATTAATTAATTAATTAATCAAAAATATCATTTGCAGCCAAATCACCTGGTCATTGGCATGTCCAAATATCAGCTTCCTAACTCAAAAGGTGCCTGAGTTAATGGTCAGAAGAGAAAGGAAATTTGATTAATTAAATAAGTACTTAATTAATCGCTAATAATTAAATAACTCCTCAATTTATTGATTAATCAGAAAAAAAAATACCGTTTTTGACAAAGCACTTTCTCACTATTGTGCCGAAATTTCAGCTTCCTAGCTCAAAGGATGGCTGAGATATCGCCCGGACAAACAAACAAACAAGAAAGAAAACAAACAACCAAGAAAACAAACAAACAAACAAACAACCAAGAAAACAAACAAACAAACAAACAACCAGAGTAAAAACTGAGTACTCCCTTTCAGCGTGCGTCACTGCCGAGCCCCCTTCGGTGCCCGGCAATGACGATTTGCAATGCCTGGAGGTGGCATAGGAAAGGTGCGGTGTACAATACTTGTAACTTTATAATTGCTGAGAAAAATAACTTTCAAAGGTTTTTAGTGTCACACATTGACTTTTAATCCTCAAACGTTTCCTCCCTCCATCAACCCCGCACATCACGTGTCTTTGAAAAACTTGTTCACAAAGTGACTCACACAATTGTAATCAGCCAATGTCAATCAAGTCCTGTACGGAATCGGTACTTGATTAAAATGCCACAAAATTCAAACAGATCCTTTTGTCGTAGTTGATGGAACTATCGATTCTGCTGTATCACATTCCTTGTCCTCAGTTCACTGAATAATATATCACTTGGTTATTCGACAATTAGCACCATTGTCCAATCATTTATTATGCTGAGCTGTGCGTGAGTGAGGCTCTGCTTGGAACTTCCTGAAATTCACAATGATTATGGCAATCACAACAATTTAATGCTGTATGAAAATGATTTCCTGTGCCGACAATGGTGCAACAATTATGCTGAGAAGAGATCAAGCAATAATGGAGGAAGGCAACAGATGGACATCTACACAGGATAAATTCTTGATTTAGCTCTCCATGGAAATTGCTTCCTGTCATTTGACCCAAAATTATTTGCAGCTTTCTGTATGTATGTCCAGTATATATTATGTATATGTATGTCCAGTATATATGTATATATATGTCCAGTATATATGTATATGTATGTCCAGTATATATGTATATGTATGTCCAGTATATATGTATATTGTTACGGACGCGGTTTAGATGTTATTTACCGAGCGGTGGTATTGCCGCGACCGAACAGTTATTCCCCGACTAGACCCCGATTCCACCCAGACGTTGACCAAATCGCGCTATGCTAAATCAATGATGGAAAGGACACAACGACTGGGATAGATGAAACGACGCAAGGGGTACAGTTCTCAAGACCTCCGGAGGAGGGTATAATTACAGTGGTGGAGAAAAGGGGGTAGATTACAAGGTAGTGAGGTAAAGACACAGAAGAGATGGGCACTTAATTACAGTCTTATCTTATCCCAGACAGACCACAGACAAACGGAACAAGGTAGACTTACACAGGGATTGATGGCAGGAATCGACAGGTAGGTTGATAGCACAAGGTGCACCTTGGCTCGGGGACAGGATCAAGCACGGTCCAAGAGATGCAGGGAGGTGTCACAGCGCTCGGAAGGGACGTCTCTCTTGCTTCAAGCTCAGCGCGCATCTGACGTCCCCTCCCTCTTCCTGCGCATGCTCAGCGGGGAGTGACACGCCCTCGGCTGGTTGGCTCCGCCCCCCTGGGGCCGGTCCGCCGCTTCCATTGGGTGCGGGGGTTACCGGGCTCCGCCCTTGACGAGGAGCTGACAGGGAGCCCCTATTTGGTAACCCCGTCGAGCACATGTTCGATGGCGGCTCGTTGGGAAGGCCTCGTGCCCTCCCAACACCCCCTACCAACCAAGCCGGAGTGAGGACGCGCACTCCCTGTGCACGCCGCTGCCGTTGCTGTTGTTGCTGAACCGTGAGGAAGAGCTGCGGGGAGGTATTGGGAGGTCCTAAACTTCCTAACGGTGCCATACAATCACATTCTGGTGCAACGAAGGGTCAGAATTAATGGAAACGAGTCCTTAATTGACATAGACTAAGAATAACTAGCAAGATGTCCTATAGTTGTCTTACATGAGATGCGGTGAACCTGGGCACGACATTTAATGGGGGAAATAGGGGGAGGTCGGGTCTACAGAGTGTTGTTTACAGAAAATGGGACTAGGGAATGGGGGATTGGGGATAGTTGGGAAGTATTGAGGAAATAGGGGAATATTTACAAGCGGATATGGATGGATGCAAATCCCATATCCGCAACAATATGTATGTCCAGTATATATGTATATGTATGTCCAGTGTGTATGTATATGTATGTCCAGTATATATGTATATGTATGTCCAGTGTATATGTATGTATGTATGTATGTATGTATGTCCAGTATATATGTATATGTATGTCCAGTATATATGTATGTATGTATGTCCAGTATATATGTATGTATGTCCAGTATATATGTATATGTATGTCCAGTGTATATGTATGTATGTATGTATGTATGTCCAGTATATATGTATATGTATGTCCAGTATATATGTATGTATGTGTTACGGATTTATGTGGATTTATGTGAATTACTATTCAGGTCTTTGCTTATCAATGTGTAGTCGATTAAAGGTTGTTGTGATTAAAGGGTCAGGAGCCCTTCTGGGAAAAAGGAGACCGGAAACGGAAGAAGAAAAGACACGAGGTCCTGGAGAAGCGACGATCTTCTTCCTCTTCCTCGCCGAGCTCCGACGAGAGTTGGTATCGATATTGAGCAGCGTGGAGGACGCTGCGTTTGAAAGCCCGTCTGACAAAAGGAGTTACCTGCGCGGGGTAATTACCCCTTGACACGTCAAGTTGCCGTGGGTTCGTGCACGGAACCCAGCGTCCGGCACAGTTCGCCTCACCGTCTACAAGGACGCGTACGGGTCGCACCTTGGGCCTCGCGCGTGTTGCAAGCCGCGCTTGGTTTTGCCCCCTTGCTTGGCAAGGAGGTGTGCGTGGCAGCAGCTGTCCCCGGTACGAGACGTGCACGTTGGGAGCACGTCCGCCCGGGGTTCGTTCCACCGCCCGTGTGCGGAGAAGAGAGACATTGTGAGGGACAGTGGCCCAAGTGGTCGTGAGTGGGGACAGGGGGGGACACATATGTAAGATGGCCATCTTAGTGATTGATTGTTGATTGTTGATGGTTGTTGATTCCTTGGGGGAATATATTATTGATTACTCCGGATCCTTGGTGTGGGGTTTCTTATTGACTGGAATTCATATTGATTGCGTTACGAAAGCGTATAAATCATATATCTTTCTGGCGGGGTGCCTCCCACGGTCCGGGGGTCACCGAGACCAGGTAGTTACCGGGAGGACCACGTAACAGAATTGGGGGCTCGTCCGGGATATAAAATTGTATAACATAATAAAATAATAATTTTTATTAATTAAAATTTATTAATTAATTGTTAATTGGTAAATTTTTGAGAAATTGTGGTAAAGTCTTGGGTGAAGGTTAACAGGTGTTAACGATAGTCACCATGGCGTTTTTTGCACAGAACTTTGCGGTAACACCTAGTGAGGCACAGTTCCGAGCATTACTAAAAGCGGACCTCTTGAAATTGGCCAAACATTTTAACTTGGAGGTCCGAACTAATTTGAGGAAGGCAGAGTTGCAGACCACGGTGATACAGTCTATGGTGGGATTAGGAACATGGGACGAGTTAGCCTGGCAGTGGCTACCCGAAGAACCAGAAGACGTTGAGCTCCGGAAACTGGAGTTGCAATTACGGAGCCAGGAACGGATCAAAGAAGAAGAAAGGAAAGCAGAAAAGGAAAGAGCAGAAGAAGAAAGGAAAGCAGAAAAGGAAAGAGCAGAAGAAGAAAGGAAAGCAGAAAAAGAAAGAGCAGAAGAAGAAAGGAAAGCAGAAGAGAGGAGAGAAGAGAAACAAGCAGAGGAAAGGAGAGTGGAACGAGAACTCCAGGAAAGGTTAAAAGAAGAGGAAAGGAAAGCAGAAGAGAGGAGAGAAGAGAAACAAGCAGAGGAAAGGAGAGTGGAACGAGAACTCCAGGAAAGGGTAGCAGAAGAAGAAAGGAAAGCAGAAAAGGAAAGAGCAGAAGAAGAAAGGAAAGCCGAAGAGAGGAGAGAAGAGAAACAAGCAGAGGAAAGGAGAGTGGAACGAGAACTCCAGGAAAGGTTAGAAGGGAGAAAAGCAGAGGAGAGGAGAGCTGCCAGGGAACTCGAAGCAGAGGAGAGAAAAGCCAAAAGGGAGTTGAAGGAACGTGATCTGGCGCTTCAGCAAGAGATTAAATTCAAGGAGCTGGATTTACTGAGAGAACGGGGAGAGGTACCACCCTTGCTGACGGGGTCGACACCTAGCCAGAACACCTGGGATGTGGGCAGACATGTGAGGCTGGTTCCACCCTTCAGTGAAAAGGAAGTCGCTAAATTTTTTCCACACTTTGAGAAAGTGGCTCGACAGTTAAACTGGCCGGAGGAGGCCTGGACCATACCAGTGCAAAGTGTGCTGGTGGGTAAAGCTCAAGAGATTTATTCGGCGCTACCAATGGACCAATGTGCAGATTATGAGGTATTGAAGAAGCACATCCTCAAAGCCTATGAGTTGGTTCCGGAAGCTTACCGGCAAAAATTCAGGAATGCCAGGAAGAGGGAGAGTGAGACCCATGTGGAGTTTGCTAGAGTGAAAGAAAATATGTTTGATCGGTGGTGTGAGTCAAAAGGAGTCGGGAACGACTTCGAAGCATTGCGTGACCTGATGCTGGTGGAGGAATTTCAACAGTGTGTCCACGAGGACATCAAAGTGTACCTGCAGGAAAAGAAAGTACCGAAGTTGTGGGACGCAGCCACCATGGCAGATGATTATGCCTTAACACACCGGATAGGGGTCCACGAACCTAACTCCTCGCCTAGATCTCCGCAGGGGAGGTGTGAAACAGCAGGTGCGGAGAACGACAATACATGGCGGCGGCCTCGAGATGAATATGGGGACAACGCTGATACCCGAACTGTTCGAAATCAGGGGGCTACGGGCCAAGACAAACTTATTTTTCGGGGGGCCTGAGGCAGACCACGAGTTTTTCCTCTGGGCCTACTTGCGCTTTTTGCAAGAAACCTGGACACTTGATGTCCAGTTGTTACCTCATGAAAAGGGAAAACCCAGAGTGGAGTCCGACTATTACCACTCCGAATGCGATGGCAAGCGTAAGAAATTTCCCACAGAAGAGTTACCAACCATTTATTTATGAGTGGTTGGTCTCACTCAAGGGAGACTTGACTAACCCAAGACCGGTTAGGGTTTTGAGGGACACAGGAGCCCATCAATCCTTAATGCTTGAAGGCATTTTGCCATTGTCAAAGAGTACCGCAACTGGTGATAGTGTTCGGTTACAAGGGATCGGTGGCTGTGTTAGTGCCCCACTTCATGTCATCCATTTGGAATCCGATTTGGTGTCAGGACCGGTCACCGTCGGTTTACAAGCCACGCTTCCTGTAGAGGGAGTATCTGTGATTATCGGGAATGATTTGGCCGGGGGGCAAATTTATGGTAACCCGAGGGTTGGTAAAGAGCACAGCAGGGAAAATAACACCACACCAGCTCGGGATGGCGACAAAAGTTCCAAGTTATTTGTAGGGGGACTGAACTTCAACACAGAGGAAGAGGTTCTGACCTCTGTCTTCAACAGATATGGGCCGCTGGTGGAAGTGCGGGTGGTAAAAGACAGGGAAACGCAACGGTCAAGAGGGTTCGGCTTTGTCACGTTTGCAAGCACAAGAGACGCCAGGGAGGCAGAGAATAATTGGAATGGTAAGGATTTGGAAGGTCGGACCATAACAGTAGGGAAGGCATTTCGTAGGCGTCGAGAGGTCTACAGAAGAGGACCACTTGGCGGTAGTTTTGGTGTGGGCAGCAGCCGATATTACTATGGAGGCTCCCAGAGTTACGGCACCTCCCGAAAGAATGAATGTCAGAGCACTGGCCGAGAAGGAGACCGCCAGTCAGGTAACGGCTGGGACAAGGGGTCCCACCGTAACTGTTAGGAGTCTGGAGAAGTTGAAGCCCTATATACGGTGGAGCCGCCGAGCCGGGGCTCCTACACGGACTAACCGTGAACGCCACGTTCTTAAAGGCGTCCAGGTAGTGAACTTTCCTGCACGGACTAACCGTGAACTCCACGTTCTTAAAGGCGTCCATGTAATGAACTTTCCTCCCCGGAATAACCGTGAACTCCACATTCCTTAAGGCGTCCATGTAGGGAATACTCCGCTGGGCCTCCCGAAAAAGTGCTATAGAGAGGTTTAAATTTGGGGGCTTTGGTCACCACCTCTTAACCGTCATTCAAGAGAAACTAGAAGTGGTTGACGCTTGGTCCAGAGGGAATTAATCTAGGGGATTGTGTGAAATTTTGTTGCTTTATTTTTAAATGATGACTGTGCCCGGGGGGAACTGATGATTTGGGGGGGGGGGGGGGGGGTGAGTTATCTGGTTTGTTTATCCAAGTTGGCCGGCAAAGAAAGTTTTCGCTGGGTTCAAACTTTCTTTCTTGAAGGGGGGGAGTGTTACGGATTTATGTGGATTTATGTGAATTACTATTCAGGTCTTTGCTTATCAATGTGTAGTCGATTAAAGGTTGTTGTGATTAAGGGTCAGGAGCCCTTCTGGGAAAAAGGAGACTGGAAACGGAAGAAGAAAAGACACGAGGTCCTGGAGAAGCGACGATCTTCTTCCTCTTCCTCGCCGAGCTCCGACGAGAGTTGGTATCGATATTGAGCAGCGTGGAGGACGCTGCGTTTGAAAGCCCGTCTGACAAAAGGAGTTACCTGTGCGGGGTAATTACCCCTTGACACGTCAAGTTGCCGTGGGTTCGTGCACGGAACCCAGCGTCCGGCACAGTTCGCCTCACCATCTACAAGGACGCGTACGGGTCGCACCTTGGGCCTCGCGCGCGTTGCAAGCCGCGCTTGGTTTTGCCCCGTTGCTTGGCAAGGAGGTGTGCGCGGCAGCAGCTGTCCCCGGTACGAGACGTGCACGTTGGGAGCACGTCCGCCCGGGGTTCGTTCCACCGCCCGTGTGCGGAGAAGAGAGACATTGTGAGGGACAGTGGCCCAAGTGGTCGTGAGTAGGGACAGGGGGGGGACACATATGTAAGATGGCCATCTTAGTGATTGATTGTTGATTGTTGATGGTTGTTGATTCCTTGGGGGAATATATTATTGATTACTCCGGATCCTTGGTGTGGGGTTTCTTATTGACTGGAATTCATATTGATTGCGTTACGAAAGCGTATCAATCATATATCTTTCTGGCGGGGTGCCTCCCACGGTCCGGGGGTCACCGAGACCAGGTAGTTACCGGGAGGACCACGTAACATATGTATGTCCAGTATATATGTATGTATGTATGTCCAGTATATATGTATGTATGTCCAGTATATATGTATATGTATGTCCAGTGTATATGTATGTATGTATGTATGTATGTATGTATGTATGTATGTATGTCCAGTATATATTGTTACGGTCCGCGGTTAAGGATGTTATATTTGCCGAGCGGAGGCTCCGCGACCGAACAGTTGTTCCCCGACTAAACCCGATTCACCCAAACGTTGGCCGTATCGCGCCACAGATACTCAATCTGGAAAACTCTAAAGTGACCGAATGCAAAGAGGAAGAAGAAGACGTACAGAAGAGTAACGGGGTTTATTATGTACACATACACAATCAAGAAGAACAGTCACGATTATTTACAGGGGACATGAGCAGCAGGCGACACAGTGCAAATTACTAGCTTATCTAACAGGCTTACTTAATACCCAGGACAGAACAAACGAAGACACAGACTCACGCGGGGAATTGCAGAGTGGATTGACTGGAAGGAGAGGAAAGTCCACTGGGTCCGGCAGCACGATCCGCACGTTCTGCAGCCGCCGTTCCTTCGCGGCCCTGCTCCGAACTGCCGTCCAAGCCCCTAAGCGGCTGGCGAGCGTTGTTGCTTCTGCTGCTGTAGACGCTGCCGCTGGCGAGCAAGGTGACGAATAGCAGGCTTTTGTGCTTCCCTGGATGACCTCTGCTTTTGGACCTCACAACTCAGCTTTGCTCTGATGACCCAGCTCTTTCCTTTGCACCTCACCACGCAGCTCAGCTCAGCCTTGGACCTTTTTGCAACTCTCTTGGACTCATCTGCTTGTCTCTTCTTTTGCCACTCTCGGTGGGGGCTGATGCAACGGGTTTTATAACCCCCGCCCTTCACCCTTTGCGAACCTCCCCCAAGCATTCTCTCTCCGCCCTCTCAAGCCAAACCCCTCGTTCTGGGTTGGATGAGCGGGGCCGACTTACTCCTCCCCTCTATGACGAGGTGGAGACCCGCCTTTCTTCCCCAACCCTGCCTCGTGGTCAATGGCGGCTTTGGAGGGGATGTAATTGCCAAATTGAGGCTTGGCCATTACGAAAGGGGAAATGGAGGTTTTTGGGAATGGGAAGGAAGGGAATCTACTCTTATTTCACTCGGTGCAATGGAGTGTCATCTTAATGGACGACAAGGCCTTACCCTAAAACACATAATAAGATATAAGCTACTGAACAAGGGTTTTATCGGGTCCTGCAATGTCGTGTTTCATGGAATAACTACCGAGACACCGTTTTTATCTTTACACAACTCCGGAGGCAGGAGGCGCAGAATAAACAATAATAATAATAAAGCACACAATAAAAAAAAACTACAGTCCTCATAACCGCAACACTGCACCCTCCTCCTCTTAGGCACACTCCCGGGCCTACAACTTTTATTTAGTGTGACACGTAGGTGTAGTTCCCTCTACTTTTAACCTGACCCTGAGTGCGACAGTTTTAAAACATAAATAAATGTGTCCCGCTGCTCCATTGCACCCTGCCTAACAGACTCACGCCCACAGTTAACTGAATTGCGGAATGGTCTTCAAACTACACACTGACGGTGGGGAGCATTATTTACAATGACGCTACTTTTATTTACAAAACTAACCCAGGACCTGTGATTGTTCTTTCTGGGGGGGAGACAGTCTGCTCTGCATCGACGCACCATTAAAGCACCCAAAACGCACCAATACACCCTCAAGCACCAATCGGTGCAGTCACCACAGTTCATCAATAAAAATAAACCAACAACCCCTAACCCTGCAGGTGGTCTCTTGCTCTTCGGCTCCCTCTGCTGGCTATTATTATTTCTTCCAGTTGTTGTCATTTTCTTTGCTGGCGGCCTATTTGCAATAAAACTTGCCCAAATGTGTCCATTTTATTTATTTTATTTATGGCCCACAGGGCTGACTAGTGTGGTTCACCTGTGGGGCATCGGTGCCCTGTGGCCAAGGTCCGCCAGCAAGATTTCGGGCCCTCATGGCCGGTTCCAGCAGAGGGGCCATGCCCCAACCCATGGGGTCCATAAGTGGTGCTCGGCCACTGACATGTGGTCCATAATGTGGTGCATCGATGCAGACAGCTGGTTCTGGGAGTTCCGGGCGCACACTGGCGGACTCACGCACGCTCCCCTCGGCGCCCAATGGCACACAGGTCATGTGGGAGACAAAAGGGGGAAGACAAATGAGCGAGGGGTAAGGTCACAAGGGTACACATCAATAAGGCAATGCAAGGCGGAATGCGTACGGAGAGCGAAGTGAGAAAGCTCGTCCCTACCGTACGTCACCCCCCTGTCACCTACACTACCCTTGCCCTTACCCCATATGTACAAAATCTACACATTACAAATTCGTCACTACTGTCACGTCTCCCCATATTTCCCTTATACCAAATTCGTCTCCACAATCCCTCTATCCAAAATTTGCCATCACCCAATTCGTCATCAATCCTCATAAGGAGGAAGAGATGGAACATCAAGCACAATGTCACACCCACGTCATGATGCGTCTCACAATCCAAAACATTTGCACATAAAAAATAATCAAAACATGGCATGGTGTGGAGGTACGTCATCTCAGGTGAGTGGATGCAGATGGTGCGAGGAGACTTCATCCTAACTACTTTCTAAATGACTTTAACACACTTTACACTACCCGGGGTCTCTCCCTGCCAATCCATTGGCCAACTTACACTATGGGTTCTAAAAACCAATTCCCATTGACCAAACTGTGGTGCTTCTCAATTTGGGGTCTCACTCCCCCGATTCATCTCCCGGTGCCCTTGCACAATTTCTGGGCTGTGACGTGTAGCTCTGCCAGCAGGTCTACCCACCTGCACACCTCCACCACTGTAGTTGCCACCCGAGCTTACCTAGCTCCTCACCCTAACCTAACTAACTGGGGAAGGCCCCTCCTGGCTCTGTCACCCCACTCGGTGCCCTCTGGCACTGGGCTACCCGGGTCCGTCCTCCGGAGCCTCGGGCCCCATCCACAACAACTACTACCGGCTCCCAGAGCCCACCTGCGGCCTCACCTGGCCGACATCCTCACAGTGGTGGAGTGCCCAAACCAACTACACACACTAACAGGCTACATGCCCAGCCATTTCCACAACACTAATGCACCCATCCAAATACCATTCTCTCACCCGCACCACAGATGCTAATATCCAACCACAATTTACCTATACCCTCTACCTAACACTTACACTACCCGCCCCGGGTATTCGTGATGGGGGTCCACTCTTCCCGCATTCACACCTCCGCACCATCCACTCCACTCCACAGTTTCCATCCTACTCACTCCACGACCATCCATTCCAATACTCCATGTATTCCAGACCATTTATTCCATACAACCATTCTCCATACACCTGTTCTTCATTCACCTATTGTTGCACACCTGTGCAATCACACCTGTTCCTTACACACTTTTCACAATACACTTCCGAATACACCTCCAACACTCACACGGCATCATCTCATCTAACTACTCCCCTCTGAAACTTGCGCTTCCCAGTCGTCCCTTTAAACTATTGCGCTCCCTCGTCATTATCATCCACACTAATCTACCTGCGTCCCCAGCTACAGGTATCATTGTCACTACCTAACCTTAACGTTACCTAATGTCAATCTCTCTAGATCCCTACACACGATATATCCGAACCCTCCCGGGCTAGTTTTCACTGCCATCAACCCCATAAATCTAGTGCTCCTTTGCCCCCCCCCCCCCCGTGGTGTGAGGGATGACAGAGTTGCCATCCCACCACATCGGGGAGGTCCCACTATAAATTTTGCTCGTCCAAATCCAACAAATCAAAAATTTGCCAATCATCTACCAATCACTGTACCATTACCAATCATCACTCTGCCAATCCTTTGCCAATCATCAATTTTTGCCTTTTTCTAATTTTGGGTCCAAAACACTAACCTCATCATTACAGTCTACTTACTAATGCCTCTCGGTGCGCCAATTCACTTCTACAGCCCGGCTTCGTAAAGCCGAGCAATGAATGCGGGTTGTTTGGTGCCAGCGGCTAGATACGTCCCGCATTCGGTGCAGGGACGGGGGCTTACCCGGGCCGAGATCCCACGCACCACCTCGTTACGGAGCCATCCAATGGCCCGATCTCGACCTGCCGGAACGTCTCAACAAAAAGGGGTCACCATGACGACCCTTCCTATCGGGCTGCCCGCTCCGCCTAGCGGAGCACGGACGCGGCCGTTCTAAACGCGGCCCAGCGTGGATCACGTACGGCGGTCCTTTCGAACCCGCCGTGGTTCGGATCCCCGCTGGTCCTCGCGGCACGCGAAGCTGCCCGACACGCACCGAGGGCCCGATTCGGCTAAATGTCGTTCTAACCGCTAACCCGGTTACCGTCGATGCCTCACCTGCATGCTCACACGCATACGCTACCCCTTTCTTGCTCATACATCCAGCTGTTCCCATGCTCCTCGTCATTGCACTTTCTCTAACACACCCAGGTACACTCATTCCGCTCACAGACTTGGTCACACACCTGACTACCGAACACCTTTGCACACACTCGTCGCTCGCACACCTCACCAACACACCTCTTCGCGCCCCCTTCTCGGTCACCTCCTCTGTGACAATCACAGGTGTGCTCTCACTCGCACACCCAACCACGTGCCTCACTACTAATTCCAGCGTGCAATTCCCATACACGCTCTACCATTCCAGGTGTGCTTCCTTCCATTCCAGGTGTACATCCTCTCTCACCTGTCACAACCAACTCATGCTCCGTGTTACTCTCACTACTTTCACCACCACTCTTGACAGCGCACTCACCCTTACTCTCGACAGCGCACTCTTTCCTCATGCACCCGTCCCTTACACACCTTTCTCGCGCACACTCTTGCGCACACTCTCCCGTTACACCCTCTGTAACACTCACCACAGGCATGCATTCTCCCTTACTCTTGACAGCGCACTCTTTCCCCATGCACCTGTCCGTTACACACCTTTCTCGTGCACTCTCTTGCGCACACTCTCCCGTTACTTCCTCTGTAACACTCACCACAGGCGTGCATTCTCCCTTACTCTTGACAGCGCACTCTTTCCCCATGCACCTGTCCGTTACACACCTTTCTCGCGCACTCTCTTTCGCACACTCTCCCGTTACTTCCTCCGTAACACTCACCACAGGCGTGCATTCTCCCTCACTCTTGACAGCGCGCTCTTTCCCCATGCACCCGTCCGTTACACACCTTTCTCTCGCACTCTCTTGCGCACACTCTCCCGTTACATCCTCTGTAACACTCCTCACTACGCGCTTCCATGTGCTCCCTCGCACACGCGCTTCGACCAACTCACTCTCGACAGCACACTCACTCCTCGGCGCGCACTTTTTCCTCACACACCCCAGAGTCGGACATTCTCGCACACCTCCTCCTTCGCACACCGTACCTGTCGCACACTTCACCAACGGCCTCTCATGAACACCCGGATCCAAATCAACCCCCAAGCCGACTGAAGCTTTCCTCACATCATGTACATTTCCACGTATATCGCCACTCACCTTGGCACCTCGTCTCCGCACCTCCTTCGCCACCCGCAAACTCTTTATTTGGTTAGTGAGCACATCATCATGATTTGAACACAGACCTTGCACATACTCCAGCACCTCCTCCTGTATTTCTCTCTTAGTTTCTGTCCGTCTCTTCTTAATTTCACTCACCCCCTCTTCCACCTCCTTTATCTTTTGCTTCACCTCTTTTATTTCCTGGTGCGTCTCCTCTATCTCGTCCTCTAAGGCTACCTTGACCGTTTCTGTGTGCGTCCTCACCTGCCGGTCCTTCGTCTCCATTACCTCTGTCACCTCGTCCAACCTCATTGTCAGTCCCTCACGTACCATCTGACATTGCCTCTGTGTCGCTATTAAGTCGTCCTTGATGTCTCTTTGTGTCGCTTTCAACCCTCCTAATACCGCAGTGTTCCTTTGAACCTGCTCCACTAACTCCGTTTGTCCCACCGTCAGCTGTTCCACCTCCTCCGTCAGGCCCTCTATACCCCCTTGTAACCTAGCCGTATTATTCCTCACCTCTTTCTCCATACGCTTTTCACCTCGCTTTACCTCCTCGCGTACCCCCGAGACCTCCTCACTTACACCTCGTCGTATCTCCTCCTTCATCTCCGCCCTCTCTTTTGTAGATGCCACCCTCATCTGTCCCAATTCATCCCTCTGAGCATCCAGTTTGGTTTCTACCCCGATTTTCACCTCCTCTATCTGCTCTCCCATTTGTTTAATTTCTCGGGCGGATTGCTCCCCTATCTCCCGCAATTTGTCTTCCATCCTATTTTCTAACCCCCTTAACCCATTTTTCACCTCTTTTATCCCATTGTCTAACCTTTCAAATTTTTTTTCTAATCCCTCACCGGTACCCCTCGCTTCGTCACTCATTGCCCCCATTTGGCCGTCTAATCGCTCACTATCAGCCCTCGCTCCGTCCCTCATTCTGCTTTCCAATCCTACATTCCCCATATGGACGATTGCCTGTATTTGCGCCATGAGGCCCTGCATGTCAAAGTCCGCTGGTAGCGCGGGCTCGGCTACCGCGCGCTCGTACGAGGCGCCATTTTGTGCGTCTGATACCACGTGCGCGAGAGCGCCATTTTGTGCACCTGATACCCCCTCAACCACATTGCCAATGTTCTCCTCCTCTTTTTCCTCCACATACATTTCCCCGAGGTCCTGGGTCAATTCTACCCCGTCTATCTGTATCTCTCCCACCGGCATCCCGTCGCCTTGACCAGCCATGGCGCGATTTCAAAATTCGGGTTTTGCTTTACAACACAAATTTCCAGCAGCTTGTAATTTTGAGCGCGTTAAGCGCGCTTCGGGTCCGTATCTCACTCCCCGACACCAATTTGTTACGGTCCGCGGTTAAGGATGTTATATTTGCCGAGCGGAGGCTCCACGACCGAACAGTTGTTCCCCGACTAAACCCGATTCACCCAAACGTTGGTCGTATCGCGCCACAGATACTCAATCTGGAAAACTCTAAAGCGACCGAATGCAAAGAGGAAGAAGAAGACGTACAGAAGAGTAACGGGGTTTATTATGTACACATACACAATCAAGAAGAACAGTCACGATTATTTACAGGGGACATGAGACGCAGGCGACACAGTGCAAATTACTAGCTTATCTAACAGGCTTACTTAATACCCAGGACAGAACAAACGAAGACACAGACTCACGCGGGGAATTGCAGAGTGGATTGACTGGAAGGAGAGGAAAGTCCACTGGGTCCGGCAGCACGATCCGCACGTTCTGCAGCCGCCGTTCCTTCGCGGCCCTGCTCCGAACTGCCGTCCAGGCCCCTAAGCGGCTGGCGAGCGTTGTTGCTGCTGCTGCTGTAGACGCTGCCACTGGCGAGCAAGGTGACGAATAGCAGGCTTTTGCGCTTCCCTGGATGACCTCTGCTTTTGGACCTCACAACTCAGCTTTGCTCTGACGACCCAGCTCTTTCCTTTGCACCTCACCACGCAGCTCAGCTCAGCCTTGGACCTTTTTGCAACTCTCTTGGAGTCATCTGCTTGTCTCTTCTTTTGCCACTCTCGGTGGGGGCTGATGCAACGGGTTTTATAACCCCCGCCCTTCACCCTTTGCGAACCTCCCCCAAGCATTCTCTCTCCGCCCTCTCAAGCCAAAGCCCTCGTTCTGGGTTGGATGAGCGGGGCCGACTTACTCCTCCCCTCTATGACGAGGTGGAGACCCGCCTTTCTTCCCCAACCCTGCCTCGTGGTCAATGGCGGCTTTGGAGGGGATGTAATTGACAAATTGAGGCTTGGCCATTACGAAAGGGGAAATGGAGGTTTTTGGGAATGGGAAGGAAGGGAATCTACTCTTATTTCACTTGGTGCAATGGAGTGTCATCTTAATGGACGACAAGGCCTTACCCTAAAACACATAATAAGATATAAGCTACTGAACAAGGGTTTTATCGGGTCCTGCAATGTAGTGTTTCATGGAATAACTACCGAGACGCCCTTTTTATCTTTACACAACTCCGGAGGCAGGAGGCGCAGAATAAACAATAATAATAATAAAGCACACAATAAAAAAAAATACAGTCCTCATATCTGCAACAATATGTATGTATGTCCAGTATATATGTATATGTATGTCCAGTGTATATGTATATATGTATGTATGTATGTCCAGTATATATGTATGTATGTCCAGTATATATGTATATGTATGTCCAGTGTATATGTATGTATGTATGTCCAGTATATATGTATATGTATGTCCAGTATATATGTATGTATGTATGTCCAGTATATATGTATGTATGTCCAGTATATATGTATATGTATGTCCAGTATATATGTATGTATGTATGTATGTATGTCCAGTATATATGTATATGTATGTCCAGTATATATGTATGTATATATGTATGTATGTCCAGTATATATGTATGTATGTCCAGTGTATATGTATATCCAGTATATATGTATGTATGTCCAGTATATATGTATGTATGTCCAGTATATATGTATATGTATATCCAGTATATATGTATATGTATGTCCAGTATATATGTAAATATGTCCAGTATATATGTATATGTATGTCCAGTATATATGTATGTATGTCCAATATATATGTATGTATGTCCAGTATATATGTATGTATGTCCAGTACATATGTATGTATGTATGTCCAGTATATATGTATGTATGTATGTCCAGTATATATGTATGTATGTCCAGTATATATGTATATGTATGTCCAGTATATATGTATGTATGTCCAGTATATATGTATATGTATGTCCAGTATATATGTATGTATGTCCAGTATATATGTATATGTATGTCCAGTATATATGTATGTATGTCCAGTACATATGTATGTATGTCTAGTATATATGTATGTATGTCCAGTATATATGTATATGTATGTCCAGTATATATGTATGTATGTCCAGTATATATGTATGTATGTCCAGTATATATGTATGTATGTCCAGTATATATGTATGTATGTCCAGTATATATGTATATGTATGTCCAGTATATATGTATGTATGTCCAGTATATATGTATATGTATGTCCAGTATATATGTATGTATGTCCAGTATATATGTATGTATGTCCAGTATATATGTATGTATGTCCAGTATGTAATACATATATATATATACATACATACATATACATTGTAGACGAAATCAAGGCTCGTGGAAGAGCTAGACCATCAAACGGAATGGGACTCAACAGAACAAAACGGAGCAGTTTTGAGAGAGGGGAAAACACCAACAGCAGGGTTGGGGAAAAATAGACGGAGATGGACAAATAAGAGTTGTGGGGATCATTGAGGCATAGGGGAGGACGTACAGGTTGGTCAAGATGGATACAAAAGCAAACTCTGGGGAAGATAAAACTGCAAATTTTTGGAGGTGAGTTTGAAGCAGGAAGTGGGGAGTGGGTGGATGGAGTAGAAAAGATTGTTGTTTTGGATGGGGATTGATTTGAGGTACTGGTGGACAGCTGTCTTGAAAATCTGGAGGGAAGAATGAGATTGAAGAGAATGTGGAAGTCGATTCCACAGGCAGGAAAAAAAGGAACGAATGAGTGTAGGTAGGCAGTGATCCTGGGTTTTGGGACTTTCACCTGAAGGGGGTTGCTGATGGACTGTGAGCACCCTGCAAAATCCTATGGGGGCATTCATACTGTATAAAAAAAGTTACACTAGTTCATAAGAAAGGATTGAGGGGGCGGGAGGGGGGGGGGGGATAAAGCACAGGAAGGGCAGAGGGTGCAAGACCAGAAAGGAGGCATAGACAGAGACAACCCACCTGTCTGCTATTGGAAAGTAATAGGCACATAGACCGAGCTTCATCATGGGAGTTTCTTATGATCTTGAAGCACGTTCCATTGTTGTCGACTGCGGAACTTTGTAATCCGAACAAAGAAGCATACAGAGTCAAATATGAGCCAACAGACACACCGTTTTGAACACCTTCCACAGGATAGAGTCGAGTATTTTATTGTATGGTCATAAATGTTTTTAGAGTGGTTAAGCTTGGTGGAGGAAAGGTAGCACTGGCCAAGAATACATCTATCAGAACTTGCATTCTCTCTTTCCAGAACTTGCCAGCGCTCACGTCAGGCTCAACTGAGGTCAAAACTCTTTGGTCTCTCATATCTGATATTTGGGCAAGCCTATCTCTGCGACTTGCATCTCATACAGTATATTCCTTATTGTTGTAGGACAAAAGACCATGTCAGCCATCTCCTCATCACAAGGAAATAATCAATCATTCATTGCAGAAAATCTCCAAGATTAATCACTTCTGTAATTGTCTGATCCCCAGCCATCCCAGGTTGTTCCACTTAGTCTACACTGCCTTTTCAATGCCAACAATGGCCGCATGCCCTGAATCTGAAACGAGAGGTCAAGGCCATAATATTGGACATGTACGTGCATTTTCTCCAGTATAGCACCCTGCCCTACTTTCCAAGCTATGAACAAATCGTATTCACGGTCCCCTACTGGACTGGCTATCAGATATTCTCTGCACTCTCAATTGAGTAGTCGGTTGCTTCGGATGGTGACCCTCAATTAGTCAACTTTATCCTTCCATGCTCGAAAGACTCATCGCTTTTCCTTACGGTTGCATTTAGGAACCAATAATGTTACCAATCCACATGAATGACATCTTGTCATTGGAAATCCCAAAAAAAAAAAAAAAAACATTTTTAACTGGTGAGAGTCGAGAGTCAACAATATCCTTCCAACACAGTGTGTGCTAAAATAACTAAGGCATTATGGAGGTTAATGATTTTATCAAGAGAGGTTATGAAATGGCCTAGATATTGACTCCCTTATTGCAGCCAATGCCATTTTGTGATGACCAGAAATTCTCCAGACCACAATTAATTTTAGAGGTCAGGTACACACGCATTCATTTGTTTCCTGTGTTTGAAAAATTTGATATCCAAATGCTGAATACCCGATACTTAGTTAATTATGTAAGTTGCTCTGCTGCATGTGATTGTTTAGGTGCCATGTACAATGCACATATTAGGTACACCCTGGGGGTAGGAGAAAGTAACTATTAACAAAACAAGTGGAATCAATGAAGAAGAAGTACAATGTGTAGGGTAGAGGAGGTGGAAGGAGTGGGGAGGGTGGAAATGTTAGTTGTGAGGAGCAGGACATAAAGGGAGAAAATTGGGATGTGTAGAAAAGTTGTTTGGAAGCAGGAAGGGGAGGGTGTCAAGGTGTTGTCATTTACCATTTTTGCGTATGTCATATGTAGACATTGCATAGCAAATTTTGCACTACCCCCTCAAGCCACAAATAATTTCCCCCATGTTTGCTCCCCTTTCCATAGCATGCGACATGAATGTGCACAAGCGATGTGTGGTTAATGTGCCCAGCCTGTGTGGCATGGACCACACGGAACGTCGTGGGCGCATTCGCATCCACGCCTTGGTAGTCGAGGGAGAGTCTCTGCTTGTGACAGGTAGGTTTGTGTGTGCAACACAACTGTACAGCTGGGATTTTAACATGCTTTTCGTTTGTTCACTTTGATTAAGATCACAAATGGCATATACAGTATATGCACAAGTAAAAGCACCATCTGTGGCCCAAAACAATCTGTAGGAACATATTGTATTGAAAAAAAAAGTATTTTACCTGTTTACCTTTCTGTCCAATGAAGCCCATCAAATGAGAACTGCAAAAGAGCATTTATTGAGATTTAAATTTTTCAAAAAATGTTCATACAAACACTAGGCCCATGGAAGAGCATCCAAAGCCAGCTGCAAAAAGAAAAAAAGGAACAGGAAAAATGGTTAACATTCATAGAAAGTCCAAAGAGAAGGTGACAGAAGGTAACAAGAATGACAGCACTGTGGTCACAACCTGCGACAAAATCTGGTAACGGCCCGATTGGGAAACACACATTTAATGCACTATCAAAAGATGAATTTGACACTTCTCGCCGTCACGGTTATATCAGAACGAGCTGATTCGTCACACTGTCCCAGAATGTTTAACGCCAATATGGGGCTGTTCAAAAATCACATAACGCTATTTATTTAGGGAGGCACATAGCATGCATGTTGACTGGCTTGATTAAACCTCATTAAAAAATTTGATTCAACTGATTCGATTTTTCGAGGTCCCTCATCACGAGTAACACTCTACCCAAACAAAGCCAATGGAAATCTGACGCAACAAAGCCAGGCAGTATATAATCAGCAGCCATATTAACCAAGATGGCAGCCATATTATTTTGTCTGGGTGCCATGGTGGCTGGAGTTAGGTCCGGTGTGGAGTTAGGTGTGGTCAGGCAGCTGTCGGACCAATAGATGCACATTTCAAAAATCGACCCCAACAAGAACCACATGAACAACAGAAACAACAGCCATGCCATGTGAGCTCGACACGTTGCAGGTAAAAATATAACGTACTGACATAGTTGACTTTATGCACTCAATTGGTTCTTTTTCAGCTGAAAGGCCCATAAAGAAAACATATTGAACTGCAAGTGGATAGCATACCATTACAAGCTTTGAAAGTTTATAATGGATGACTGACACTGCCAAATACAATAAAATATTCTGATAAAACTGTGAAAAGTGCACATGTTAATGCCATCTACCATATAAAACACAATGCCAGTTTGTGTGTTTGTACAGGTGTGTGCCCCTTCATAAGGGTAGGTTTTAAAGGCCAATCTTTTAACAGGAATGTGGTTCACAACGGTTTGAGGATAAAAAAACTCGAAAAACATTTTCCATAAAAGAGTAATTATGTCTCTTCTATCTTAATTGTGGACGATGGCTCGCTCAAGGGTGGTGTACAGAAGCTTTAAAAAACGATAAATACAAGGCACACGGAGGTGAATTTCACTGCACGTGATGTGCAACATGCGCAGAGTAAAACGAGTGTTGATTTGCATCTGCAGAATGTCTAATAAATAAAGATATATGCGTACCTGACACTAGGCCGAGGCCTTAGACTTTGGCATGTTCACGAGGCTGCACCGTCGAATAAACTGTTCCAACCCGTCATTCCTGACGAGCTTTTTGCTCGTGTATATATCTATATATCTATATAAATATCTATATATGTATAGGTAATAAAAAGTTGTATTTCAAAACGAATTCATACAAGAAAGTAAAATACATAACATGCCATTTATTTTTGGAAAAGAACATCGAGGAGATGCGCACCATTTCGTCTGACACATTCCTCCAATCTTGGACGCCAATTATTCATGACGTTCTGCAACATGTCCACGTCAATATCATTTATTTCGCGTCTGATGTTTTCCTTAAGTTCATGAAGAGTTTGTGGACGGTTAACATACACTGTGTCCTTTGTATATGACCACAAGAAAGAATCACATGCAGTCAAATCGGGTGACCTTGCTGGCCATGGAATATCGCCGTTTCTGGAAATGACATGCTTTGGAAAAAGTGCCCTTACAGTAGTCATGGACACTGGCGGTGTGGGAGGTTGCACCATCTTGCTGAAACCACGTCATTGGGCTCACTTCTGCATATCTGTTTAATTCTCTGGAGAGGAGGTTAGAAACCATATCGGTATATCGAGCTGCAGTAACAGTGATGGCATTTCCGTTATCGTTCTCAAAGAAGTAAGGCCCTATGATGCCGAACGACGAAAGTGCACACCACACTGTGACTTTGGGACTGTGTAACGATTTCGTGTGCATTTCTCTTGGGTTTTCAGCTGCCCAAAAACGAGTATTTTGCTTGTTGACATAGCCACACAGATGACAATGTGCTTCATCAGACATGAACAAATTGTTAGCAATGTTTTGGTTTTCATTTCCGTCCTTAAATGAAAGCATTCCCTCACAAAAATTATTGCGGGCAATCTCATCATCTTGGCTTAATTCCTGGACAGTTTTCCTGGATATTTTGACGTCTTTATGTGGCATCATCTTGGCTTAATTCCTGGATATTTTGAAGAATTATAAAGTGTGTATATATTTTTATATATTTATTTATGTATATATATTTATATATATATTTAATTTTAAAGCAAAAACTATAGCACTTCGGTGGAATTTGTTTCGAAAACCATTAACTAGACCTATTGGCCGATGTATATTCCAAGTTTCAGCTAATTTAAATGTATAGTCATTGAGATATGTGCGCCAACACCTTTTGGGTGGACGGATGGACGGACAGACACCAACGTGCTTTTGAGGGTTTTCTAAATATAACTCAAGAATGCATAAACGGACGTTGCTGAAATTTGGAACATATTACCTCGACATACAAAGCATTTACTTCTGAAATTTGCAGCCAATCTAGTCTAGTCAAGGCCGAGAAACGTATTTTCAGTCCACATGTTAAAGCTGCACACAGAGAAACGTTCCCTTATATAAAGGGAGGGGCGCTTTGCATCTCCCTTTGATTAACCTTTCCTAACCCAATCTTCTTACTTGCTAGTTTCAGTGTTTCCTCCTCTCCTCCCTTTCCTCATTCCCTGTTCATTCATTCCCTTGGTGTTTGTCCCACTGTTAGTTCCATCTTGCTCTTCCACGAGCTTCACTTCTGTAAAGAAAAAAATAGCAATAAAAACACTTTTTATCCATTTGAAATTGTTGTTTAATCTCTTTGCTACTTCAAGAGAATTTGTACAGTTGCATATGGCACCCTTGTGATTATCACCGACAGATTGAAGCTTTGTCGGGAACACGCCTCTAAGGGATTGTGACACCAATCTCACAAAGATGCCAAGTTTTGAAGAGATCCTTCAAATACTGGAGGGAGTTATCGAGTAAACAAACAAACAGATTATTCTTACTTGAGAGAATAGATGATGATAAGGAGGATAAGTGCTATTAGTTCTTATCTGGGTTGGGTTTCTCTGCAAGCAAACATTCAGTGAGACTCGACTCCCCTCTTGAAATCGATGTGTTGGAGCAAGTAATGGTTAAACGTCTTATCCACAGTCCATCCTTAGGATGTACGTTAAACTGGGCCTTCCGTCTGCTAGTATTAGTTGATGGATGTTAAAGATCCCACGCTGTTATTTGCGAAGGGCACATGAACTCTCTCTGGCACCCTGACCTAATTCCAAATTCCTGTACAGACTCACTACTGGGTAGGCAATGGCAAACCACCCAGCATGACCATTGGTAGGAAACGACTTTTGGCAATACCAATGGTCTGTAGAGTGTATATGGAGCGTCTCATCATCATCACCATCATCATCATCATCATCATCATCATGCAACATCCTATGGGACACCAAGACAGTCCCAACAGAAAGGAAAAGCGATTGTATTGTCTATCCTTCTTCAGAATGTTGGTGAAATGCTCCACGAGCTAAAAATACAAGGCTATTATTAGTCTGCTCATCCTGATCTTGGTTAAAACGAAAGCATTCACGAAAATGTCACTAGTGAGGATAATTAATCAGCTGGAACTTCATTCCTTTTGAACAATGTTATGATCAAGGCATTCAAAATGGCAGCACCGAGTTGATCACCAGAATGAGGCAGTGGTGATCCAGGTTGATGGCTTGACCATATTGCAGCAGGAAATATCCTAAAATGGTTCCTTATGTAGGGAGATCAACAACAACAACAACAACATGCATTTTAAAGGCCATTTTCCCTGCTAGAGCGGGGGTTAGCCTTGCGGTCCCCATGACAATCTTCTCCATTTTGCCCTATTTTCTGCATCTCTCCTTGTTAACCCCCTTGCCCGCATTTCTTCTTCCACCATCTTTAGCCAAGTCTTTCTCGGTCTTCCCCGTCTTCTACTTCCTTCTACATTCATTTCCATCACTCTTCTCAACCAGTCACTTTCATCCTTCCTCAACACATGACCAAACCATCTCAACCTGTTCTTCTTCACAGCATCAATCACAGGCTCTATTCCCATCATCTTTCGCAATTCATCATTTGTCTTCCTCTCTCTCAACGATACTCCGCACATCCGTCGAACCATTCGCATTTCCACCCTTTCCAACCTTCGTTGCTGCTCTACGTTCATTACCCATGTCTCGCTCCCATAAATCATAACACTTCTCACACATGCAGCATACACCTTTCCCTTCAGCTTCAACGACACTCCCCTCATCATCAGCACGCCACTCAATTCCCGAAACTTCTTCCATGCACATCTCACTCGAGCAACCGTTGCCGAGTCTGATCCACCTTCTCCATTCAGCATGTCTCCGAGGTAGCAAAATGTTTTCACACCTTCCAGCTTCACGCCGTCTCCAAGATCCAACTCAACATTTCCTCCATCTGCAGCTCCCTCTGTGCACACCTTACATTTGAATGTAGCTGCCACACTGGTTAATGACCCTCTCAGACCACTACATTTTTGATGAACCCACTCAGCGCACATTGTACACTGAATGGAGTTCACTCCGACACCCTTCCTACACACAGCACAGGGCCACTTCCCAGTTCTTTCCACCTCACCACATGCTTTACCACTTGCCATCACCTTCGTCTTTCCGATATTCACCTTCAGACCTTTTGTCTCCATACATTCCTTCCACGTGTCCATCTTTTCCTTCAGTTCATCCATACTTTCCGCAATCAACACCAGATCATCTGCATACAACAACTCCCACGGTAAACCCTCCTTTACGTTCTGAGCCAGCACCTCCATCACAGCTACAAATAGTAGTGGACTTAGTACCGACCCCTGATGCACTCCCACCTTCACCTCAAACTCACCACTGTTCCCGTCCTTCGTCCTTACAGCTGTGCGCGCTCTTTTGTACATTGCCATCACTATTCTGATCAACCATTCCTCCACTCCTAACTTCCTCAATGCCCATGTCAATACTTTGCGTGGAACCCGATCGAATGCTTTCTCCAGATCAACAAACCCAAGAAACAACTTCTTCCTGTTCTCCATGTACTTCTCCTGCAACTGCCTCACAATGAAAAGCGCGTCTGTCGTTCCTCTTCCTGGCATAAATCCAAACTGCATTTCGTCGATCTTCACTTTCTTCCTTATCCTCCTCTCCAACACCCTTTCCAATACCTTCATTCCATGCTCCAATAACTTTATCGCTCGGTACGAGCCACACTCCAGAGGGTCACCTTTCCCCTTGTATAGAGGGACGAGGGTACGCAGTTCCCAATCCACTGGAATGCGGCCTTCTTTCACCACCAGATTACAGATCTCTGTCATTCTCTTCACACCCCAACTTCCTGCTGCCTTCAACATATCTCCCACAACTCCCGTCGGCCCTCCCGCTTTTCTACCCTTCATTGCTTTTATCGCTTCCTCAACTTCCTTCTCAGTTATCTTCTCTGCCGGTCCTAAAACTGGGTTACTCTCTATGTTGCCATCCCATTCATTCTCTGTATTCAACAGCATTTCCATATATCTTTTCCATCTTCCTTTAATTCCATCTGGGTCGACAACGATTTGTCCCACTTCATCCTTCAAGCAGCTCACCCCCATCACATCACACCTCTCTTTCGCTATCTGCTTTGCAATCCTGAATACCACTCTCTGACCCTCTTCCGAATCCAAGCGTTCTCCGAACATTTTCCTACATGCCTCCTGCGCCTTTGCTACCTCTTTCTTTGCAGCCTTCCTGGCTGCCTTATAACTTTCATGCTCTGCTGTTTCTGCTCCCGTACCCTTCGCCTTCTGCCACTCCTTGAACTTCTTCCTCTTGTCGTCAATCCTCTTTCCAACTTCATCATCCCACCACCATGTTTCCGAGTGCCTCGGTGGTCCTTTTGTCCATCCACATACCTCACCAACGGCTCCCAACAGACTAGCTTTCATTGACATCCAACCACTTTCAAGCTCAACCACATCATCCTCGACCCTACTCAGCCTCTCTTTTAATGCCTCCCTTACTGTCACCTCTTTCAACCTCCACACCTTCATTCTCGGTTGATACTTCACCCGCCGAGCTCTCCTCGCACCTTTCACCCTTACGTTGCAGACAACCAAGTGGTGCTGTGAAACAGCCTCCTCCCCCGGGATCACCTTTGTGTCTCGGAGGTGCCCCCTATCTCGCCTACGCACCATCAGGTAGTCAACGGTTGTCGTCGACCCACCTGACGTGTACGTAACAAGCTTATTATCCTCTTTCTGGAACTGAGTATTACAAATCAACAAATCAGCTCCATCAGCAAACTCCAAAATCCTTTCACCTTCTCCATTTCTCACACCATATCCGTAACCCCCATGAACTCCGTCAAAACCATCCATACTCCTTCCCACATGTCCATTTAGGTCTCCTCCGATCACAACAACTTCCTCATCTTTCACGTTTTCCATCAGCTTCTCTATCGCACACCAGAACTTGTCCTTCTCTTCATCGCTCCGACCAACCTGCGGAGCATATCCCGAGATGACGTTCACCAAGAGCTTTCCAATCATCATTTTCACCATCATCAACCTATCACTCACTCTAGTCACACTCACCACACTGTCTACAAACTCCTCAGAAAACAGGACACCAACACCATTCACGCCCTCCAGGCACCCTTGCCACACAAACTTGTATTTCTGTCCCTGCCTACCCTTCACCATTCTCACACCACTTCCCTTCCATCTCGTCTCTTGCACACAACATATGTCCACTCTTCTTCTGACCAATACTTCCACCACTTCTCCTGATCTCCCTGTCATTGTCCCTACAATCCATGTCCCAAACCTCAGAAACCGATCTCCACTTCGGGCTGTACCCTGCCCACATGTAGTTGTAATTGTCATGGTTCTCTTTTTGAGGCAATGTTTTTTTTTTTATGGTCTGTTTTAGGGAGATTTAGGTTTAGGGAGATCGAGGGTCTGTTTTCAAAAGCTCCCTCAAACTCGGGGGTCTGCCACGATGGGTCGAATACCAAGTTCTTTCAACCCACCATAGTCTCCGTACTCCTTCATTAAGGAGAGATGAGGTTCGTCTTCGCAGGGAGGTGAAGAATTTATGTTGAAGACGTTATCTATATATATAAAACACAGTTTGTGTGTGTAATGTTACCGGTAGACTCCTAAACGGAGAGGCTCACGTCCTTGATATTTGGCACAGACATGGCCATTGAGCCTGGGAAGAACATGGCCGACCTAAAAATTTATTTCATAATATTTTTTTTCCATATTTTTACCTCAGCGCATTTCAGCGAGGAATATTATGCACGAATTTGACCGGTGGCAGAGCAGCGCGCTGATTCGCTCATTCGCGCTCATTGATGACGATCACGATCACGTGATGATGTGATCACGAATGATGTTCGTGACGCGATCACGTGATGTTCCTTGCCGCCAGCAAGTAGCATAGATTTTATTTTAGCATGATTAGCATTTAGCATGATTTAGCATAGATAGTAGCATGTTTCACATAGATTTTTTTTCAGCGAGGAATATTATACACGGATTCTGACCGGTGGCGGAGCAGTGCGCTGATTCGCTCAGAGCGATCACGTGATGTTCCGAATAAGCACAATCAATTGAGTGTGCCGCATGAGTCTGCGATAAGTGTTTAAAGTAAAGTAAAAAAAATAAATGTTAACGTGCCGTTGTTAGCCTATTCATGTATAGTTTGTGTTGTATTTAGCTGTGGCTGAGCTAAGATGTAGCTGAACTTCAGAGTCGTTGACTCTGGTATCCTTTGACCTCTTAATCACCTTGCTCCATTGGGACAAATCCAAGTAATAAGCGCATCGGCAGGTAAATCCACCGGAGCGAGGTGAAACACCTCTCAGGTTGAAATAATGTGAGTTATTCCATCCCCGCCGCCAGATGGCTTCACTTTTCACGGAGTATGAGCATTCTATATATTTTCAATTCAGTGTGCCCGACTCGCTCACGTACTTGATTTGTGGCATAGACATGGTCATTGGGCCTTCACGGTGTAATTTGTGCGAGGCTTTTGTCCGAGTGAGCTTGAGTCGAGAGGGCGAATGTACGGGTTTGGAATGTATGGGTCTCCCTTCCCCCACCCGGCAACGCCGGTACTGGAGGGCGTCACAGGATTGGTGAGTCTCCAAAATCCGCTTCGTGCTGTTGCGAAGATTCAGGACGATGTCGCGAATGTTGTGCTGCTCTCCGACCATGAGAACTGCAACGTCATTGTTGACTGGCCCTCCCCTTCCCTCCCCCTTCCCCCTCTCCCCTCCGTCCTCCCCTCCCCCTCCCTTCCCTCCACCCTACCCCCTCCCCCTCCCTTTTCCCCCTCCCCCTCCCTTTTCCCCCTCCCCCTCCATTTTCCCCCTCCATTTTCCCCCTCCATTTTCCCCCTCCCCCTTCCACTCCCCCTTCCCCTCCCTCTTCCCCCTACCCTTTACCGGGGTAGTCAAAGACTTGACTTCATCAGACTTGATCAGATCAGATCAGATCAGACCAGACTTGATCTGCTTAACAGAAACTTTCCTCCTTCATGATGTCTCTGATTCCTTAATATCTCTCCCGGGTTACTCCCTCCTCCGGTATGATAGACCTGAGCCTCGTCCTGGAAGTGGGGTTGCTATCTTTATCAAAAACTCTCTTCCTCACTCACCCTGCACTGCCCTCTCTCCACCTCACCCCCAGGAGTACCTCTGGCTATGGCTTCCCCTTCCCTCCCACCTTTTGTTCATATGTGTATTGTACCGTCCACCAAACAGTGATGACTCCATCTACATCTCGCTGTCTGATAATATTGACCAACTTCTACCTACTCATCCCAACTCTCTCTTCCTCATATGTGGTGATTTCAATTGTCACCATGCCAGTTGGCTGGGTGTGGGTACCTCTCACACCAGCCATGGCTCCTCAGCAAGGACTTCTGCGACTCACTGGGACTGACACAATCTGTCGATTTCCCGACCCGGATCTCAGGCAACGGAGCATCTTCTCTTCTAGACTTGGTTATCATTAACTTCCCTGAAAATGTCTGCTGCTCTTCTTCTGCTCCAATCGGCTCATCTGATCATGTGCTTGTTAAAGTGGACATCTCTTTGACCACTCTCAGAGGGCCTCCTCAGTGTCGACGAGTCTGGCATTTCACTCAGGCCAACTGGCACGGTCTTCAAGCAGCCATCAATCATCTGGACTGGTCTCCCATCTCTACCGCCTCTGACATCAACTCATCCTGGGAATTTTTCCAAAGTAAATTGCTCTCTCTCATGCACAGCTTTATCCCATCTCGCCTTCAGTTGTCATACCCTTCCTCCCGTCCATCGTACATGGAATCTTGTGGTGAGGCTGTTGCTCAGAAACAACTTGCCTTCGTCTCCTGGAAAGCAAATCCAACGGAAGGAAATCTCATTTCCTTTCACAAAGCCCGAAACAAGTGTGTGTCCACCCTCAGGAGAGCCAGGAAACAATATCTCTCCACTCTCAAGACCGATCTCTCAAACCTGTCTCCCTCTTCCAAATCCTGGTGGCATCTGGTCAAATCCGTTTCTGGTGTTTGTTCCCCCTTCAAACCCTCGCTTACCTCAAACGGCTGCACAGCTGACTCCGCACGTGAAAAAGCTGAATGCCTCAACTCTGTGTTTGCCTCTAAATCTTGTGTCCCAAACCCATCCATCTCTGTACCCACCATACCCACCATACCCAGTCATACCCAGGTGTTCCTGGACTCTGTGTCCTTTCCACCTGACAAGGTGGAAAAGTTTCTGTCAACCCTCGACTCTGATTCTGCAACTGGACCAGACGGCATCAGCCCATGGGTCCTAAAATCCTGCTCCGCCACTCTTTCACTCTCTCTCTCTCTGTTCTCTTCACCCTCTCTTTTGCACAAGGTCATCTGCCATCACCTTGGAAATCAGCAAAAACATCACCGCTTTACACAAAAAAGGTGCAAAAACAGATCCTTGCAACTACAGACCAATCAGCCTTCTCCCAATAAATTATCAGCAAAGTCATGGAATCCATCGCTTCAGATATGAAATCTTTCCTCTTCTCAAATGGCTTGATCTCTGATCATCAATTTGGTTTCAGACTAGGTCACTCTACTCTGGACATGCTGCTTCTACTGTCTCAACAATGGATGGAGGTCCTCAATGCCAAACAGGAAATTAGAGCTGTCTCCCTTGACATATCACGGTCTGGCGGTCTGGCACCCAGCTCTGCTCACCAAACTCTCCTCCTATGGTATCCATGGAAATCTCCACGCTTGGCTTGTGGACTTCCTCTCTAGTCGTAATCAACGTGTAGACCTGAATGGGTTTCTCTCATCTCCCCTTCCTGTTCAGGCTGGAGTTCCGCAAGGCAGTGTTCTGGGCCCTGTGCTTTTTCTCGTCTTCATCAATGATCTCTCTGACTCTTGAAAATCCTCTCTATCTCTTTGCTGATGACTCCACTCTCTGCCGCTCCATTCCTCATCCCTCAGATCGGCAGTCTGCAGCCTCCTCACTCTCTGCAGACCTGGACAAAAGCATAGACTGGTCAAACAAGTGGAACATGTCTTTCAATCCTGACAAATCTCACACTCTCACTATGTCTCTCCGAAAAGAACGACTGGACAACCCTCCCATCCACTTTCTGAATAATCCTCTCCAAAAAGTTCTGTCACTCAAGCTTTTGGGTCTCACTATCTGCCATGATCTTTCCTAGGGAAAACCACATTTCAAATCTGGCCTCCAAAGGCAGTCGCCGACTGGGCATCCTCCGTCGTGTGAAGTCCTTCCTTGGCACACCTGAGCTCCTCACCACATACAAGGCTTTCATCCGCAGCTCAATGGAATACTGTGCTCCCCTCTGGGCCGGTGCTCCTGCCTCACACCTGGCTCGGCTTCACGCTGTTGAATCCAAAGCTTTCAGAATCATTGGAATCTCCCGCGATGAAGCTATCTCTGAGGGCCTTTCACTCACTCACCGCAGGCAGGTAGGTGGTCTTTCTGTCTTCTACCGACTCCTCTCCGGCCTTGCTCCCCCAGCTCTCTCTGTGCTCTGTCCCCCAAATATTCCTACAGGTCGCACAAGATCTGCCAGCCACCCTCTGATGGTTAAACTGCCGAAATCTCGGCTCTCTGCTCACCTTCACTCTTTCATTCCTCTTTTCTCCCGCCTCTGGAACAAACTCCCACACTCACTTCAATCACACTCCTCCCTCCAGGTCTTCAAAACAGCTGTTCACCACCATCTCTTATCTTCCCCCATCCAAAACCTTGATCTTTTCTACCCCCACTAATTCACCCCAGATCCACCTTGTTTGAAATTCCAACTTACTTCCTGGAAGTCTTGGCAGTGTCCATACGTTTTATACCTCTCCCACCCCCCCCCCCCCTTCCCATGCCTTCCCCCCAAAGCCCTCTCCCTCCCACAGTTCTCTCGATGTCTCCATGTCTCTCGGTCCCTGCTCTCAAATGTTGTGTTTGTGTCCTTCCCCCTCTCTCCCCATCTTGTCTACCGCTCCCGATGTTACTTGTTTTGTGTGTCTGTTTGTCTTTCTGTGTGATTAATGTTCGCTCTTTCACGAGCCTCGATCTTGTATACAAAAAAAAAAAAAAAAAAAAAAAAAAATTGTTTACGGACTGACTGACGGACTGGCTGTCGGACGGACAGACTGACGGACTGACGACGCGCCATCGCATAAGCTCCTCTGAACTTCGTTCCAGGTGAGCTAAAAAATAGTCGTGGCCAAAAATATTGCGCTTTTTCAAATAACTCACAATTTTCTCCAAAAAGAAGTTGGAATTGACAAGAGTATTTGGTCTCCTCAATTCTTTATTTCACTGTTAATATTACAGAACCTTTGTTTTTGATTCAGAACTTAATATATCCTTTTAAATCAGAAAATAAAAAGAAATGGCATTGACAAAATTATTGACATTCTCGACTTAATATTTGGTAGCACAGACTTTGGACAAAATAACTACAGTCAAGCGCTTCCTATATAGTCAGGTTCACTATGTTAACAAATATAATTTCGTTCAAAATTTTGGTAGATTAGCAAAACTATACATTTTTGGAATATTCAGAGCATGAGGAATCCAAAAATTAATGTTTACATTTGCGTAGACACCTTTGCGAAAATGACACTCAGGACAGTGATGAAGATAGTCAGGTTCACTATGTTAACAAATATAATTTCTTTCAAAATTTTGGGATTAGCAAACCTGTACATTTTTGGAATCTTCAGAGCATGGAGAATCTGAAAATCAATGTTGGCATTTGCACAGACACCTGCATGGCCGCCATTTTGGATTTTGAAAATGGCCGCCATAAAATACATATTTTGCGCGATCTCGGCTTCTAGTCAACCTAGAGACTTAATTAAATATGCTAATCCTATGTTTTCTGGGTCAAGTAATCCAATAAAGGCCTCAAAATAGTGCTCAGGATTATAGAAAAGCAACAAACAAAGGTAATTGAAAACCATTGTCTTTATATTTGTGATATAACTGTATTACATAATACATGATATTGCAAGTCCTTTGAAGTTATAGGTTGTTATAGGAAGTTATAGGTAGTATCAGATTGAACTATAAGTCCTATACACAGGATCTACGAGGTCTATACCGTTCAGGAATATGCTTTTACAGATCTTCATCACTGTCCTGAGTGTCATTTTCGCAAAGGTGTCTACGCAAATGTAAACATTAATTTTTGGATTCCTCATGCTCTGAATATTCCAAAAATGTATAGTTTTGCTAATCTACCAAAATTTTGAACGAAAAAACATAGTGAACCTGACTAATAGCCGTGAATGAGCTTTCCACACATCCCTACTGGCAGTTTGGCCCACTCTTCTTGTGCAAACTGCTCTAGTACTCCCAGATTTGAAGGGTGCCTTCTCCCAACTGCTGTTTTCAGATGTCCTCACAGGTGTTCAATGGTATTTAGATCTGGAATCATTGCTGGTCACTTCAGAACAGTTCAGCATTTTGTCTTGAACCATTCCTGGGTGCTTTTTGAAGTGTGTTTGGGGTCATGGTCCTGTTGCAAGACCCATGACCTTCGACGGAGACACAGCTTTCTGACACTGGGTTGAACATTGCACTTCAAAATGCCTTGGTAATCTCCTGATTTCATGATGCCGTGCACACATTGAAGGCACCCAGTGCCAGAGGCAGCACAGCAACCTCAAAACATCACTGAACCTCCTCCATGTTTGAATGTAGGGAAGGAGTTCTTTTATATGAAGGCTTCATTTTGTTTTCTGGAAACATAGAGAAGATGTGCTTTACCAAAAAGCTCTAATTAGGTCTCATCTGTCCACATGATATTCTCCCAGAAGGATTTTTGCTTGTTCAGGTGTGTTTTGGCCAATTCCAGTTGGGCTTTCTTATGTCTCTCTCTCAGCAGTGGGGTCCTCCATCGAACCCCCTTTCATTGAGTTGGTGACGGATGGTGTGAGTTGAAACTGTTGTACCTTGTGTGTGAAGGTCAGCTTGAATCAGTTTGGCAGTTGATCGAGGTGCTTTCTCCACCATTCGAACAATCCTTCGTTGCAATATACGATCAAGTTTTCTCTTGTGACCACGTCGAGGGAGGTTGGCTGCAGTGCCATGGGTCTTAAACTTCATGATAACATTGCGTACGGTGGATACAGGAACATCAAGGTCTCTGGAGATGGACTTGTAATCTTGAGATTGTCCATGCTTGGCTACAATCTTGTGTCTGACCTCCTTAGACAATTCTCTGGTTTTCTTTCTTTTCTCCATGCTCATTGCGGTACACACAGTGACACAAAACAGCAGAATGACTGATTTTCTCCACTCAAACTGGTTGAATGAGTGATTTTTATATTGCAGGCACCTGAAACTCACCACATGTGAGTTCAATTCCAAAGTAAAGGAGAATCGCCTGCTTGAAATATAATTATTTCTAACAACTTCTAAAAGGTGCCAACAGTATTGTCCGGGCCATTTTAGGAATAACTGTATGGAATAAGCTAAGATTTCGTAATACTTTCAGCTTTTTTTGTTTTGTTCCACTGTAAATCAAAGAAATATATATTTGGATACGAAAAGATTTTTAATTTCAACAATGTTCTGGAAGAAATGGTGCATTATTTGAGAAAAGTGCAAGGGTGCCAATATTTTTAGCCGCGACTGTGTATAAGAGGTCTGAGGACCTTGATTTCAAATTTGAAGAGGAGCTCAGAAATGAAAGAATGGTGTGTAGTTGTAATTGATATGATGAATGTGCAAGGAGGATATGTCCATAATCCCCTCCCTGAAAGAGGAGAGACATAATCACTGTTTGCTATCGCTGGGTGAGAGTCACCCTTGGCTCGAGTATTGTCTGCTTTGCCATTGCCTTCCCAACTGTCAGACAGGGCAGGAATTTGCAATATTTCTTCAGGGTGCCTGCAACAGATCTCCGATACTCTTAGAGAAGAGACTGTGCGATCTTTAACTTCCACCAGCAACCAGTGTTGGTGGACAGGTGTTACGGCTTCACGTAATTCCGATGGAATGTGCATGCACATCGACACCACTCCTTGCATGCAAAACACCTGGGTGATGGTCTATGTCCGGGTCGAGATAGAAAGCTCAAAGGCAGGTGTGCGTACCTCCATACTATCCTGCCTGCCCTCAAATTCTAAATACTCTTCTTAAAATCTCTGTGAGATTTAGCATAAAGTTCGCTAACTTTGAAAAGTTTGAGAGCGTTAATATCTGCCAAACGGGGCGTGGACTCTGAGATTGGGCTACCAACTGGGTCCACCTACCAACTGCCAAATGGGGCATCGGCCCCTGGAGTTGAATGCAAATCGCAAGGTTATTTAACAGGTAAATGGTGCTCTCTACTGTTCCTAACATGTAACTACGTATTTTTTCATTTTTGTTTCTGTGTTTATCTATCTATTCATGGATACATCTACTGTCCTATTACCGACCTACCTACCTGCTTTCATGGATATTTGTGCAAAGCATCTTGGGCTGCCAATCTTTACGAAATCCAAATGTGGATCCCAAGAATGCTGGATGGGATGCTCCTTTCTTTCAGAATGCCTTCTTGCAAACGCTCCGATTAATTTCAGCAACGAGTCGGTTTCAGACCTTGATGCATCTACGGGCCATGATTTACTCTGGGTTTGTCGGATCTACCAAAATGACTCCAAAGGTGAATAAAGTCAATCCTTGCTGAGTCCTGAGCTTCCTCGGTCTCTTACAACACCTAAGGTCTTTGTACATAAAGTGACAAAGTGCGTTGGTATGCTGATCTGACATCATTCTTTTACAATATGAAACATAAGCCATTTTGTCTCTCTTTCCCAGGTGTAGAGACAATTTGCCTAACCCAGGAGGTATTTGCCTCTCATATTTCTTATATTTCATCCTGAGTCTTGATTCACCTGCTCTATCATCAGCCTTCACGCTTAAGAAAAGTCCCGTAAAAGTGACTTGGTTGCTAATACGTCGCCGTAGAATGTAGGCCTATGGCAAATTGAAACACCGTTGCTCTTTTAGTGTGCAACGTTTTTGTTTTTAAACTGTGACCAGAATGATCACATGACTCAGACTAACCCTACCTGATTGGTGGTCTGTTTATTTTACCTTTTATTGAGTACTGCGCGATACAAATGCTCTCCTTTGTCCAATTGTGGCTAACTATGTAAGGTAAGGAGGTCCCGGAAAAGGTGTGGCAGGTGACGGTGCAAACATTCTGCTTTTTTGCATTTGGCATGTTTCAGCCCTTAGTTTTCAGATGGTATTTCAGACCATCAGTTTATTTAGTATCAAATACGTATTTTTTTTCGAATCACCCAATCTAATCATCTTATCCCAAAGCAAGCTTTTTAGACAGAAGTCTTCGCTCATGGAGTATCTGAAGCACAGACGGAAACATGTTCATAGATTGACGGGAGGATCGAAGTGGATTTATCAGCTGTGGCCTGTCTTGGGCAGATATCTCCAATGGTCTCCAAAGCTGGCTACAATCTCAGAAATATCTGCAGGGGAAGGTTCTTACTCATCTCTACTGAGTTTTTTGTGGTGCACGAGGCCTTCATCAAAAGTATTATGATGCAAAAGGATCCTCTCACTATGGACTGATTCTGCCGCTTCCCATATTTCCCCTGTTGAGGCTGAGGAGATAAATGGCTTCCATAGTATTGGCATCTCACAGCAGCAGAATGAATCTCAGCTTGTGCTTCTGGCTTACAAAGGCAGGTTAGAGGCCCTGCTCTCTTTTACTTATAATTTCATGTACCGTGAAATGGGGTGAATAGGGACAGCAAGGTGAATAGGGACACAAACTGAAAAAAAGTTCTGAAACTTTTTTCGCTGAAAATTGATAACCATTCTGTTTTGTTGATATTTGGGTTGAAAGTGTTCTCTTGTTTTTTTAAAAAGCAACTTATAGTCCCTATTAACCCCATATATGGGTTAAATAGGAATAAATAGGATTTTTATGGCTGCCCCTATTCACCCCGTTTTATGGGTGAATAGGAACAGTCACTAATACAAAAAAATAATAATCAAGAAACAATCCTGAGTTTCCAAATTATTGCTAAATTGATAGCTCAGATGGATGCACATAATATGCACCCATTATATAAACTACGGTGCCAATGAAAAAAAAATATGGGATAAAAAGTTTCTCCAAACTCCCTATTTCGAGATTAATATTTTTTTGTATTAGTGACTGTCCCTATTCACCCCGTTTGACTATTTACTGCCAGACTGCCATAATAATCCTATTTATTCCTATTTAACCCATATATGGGGTTAATAGGGACTATAAGTTGCTTTTTTTAAAAAACAAGAGAACACTTTCAACCCAAATATCAACAAATCAGTATGGTTATCAATTTTCAGCGAAAAAAGTTTCCGAACTTTTTTTTAGTTTGTGTCCCTATTCACCTTGCTGTCCCTATTCACCCCATTTTACGGTACTCTTTTTTCCTGCCCTCACCCCCAGTCTCCCCTCTCCCCTCCCCAGCCCCCCCTCCACACACACACACTCTACTACCACCCATTGCCTCTCTGCCCAACACCTGCACCACCAGGTCGCAAACATACTCTCTCCAAGTCTAAACATAACACCATAGTTAATTGATTCATCCCCTTCATCTTCCACGTGTGGAATCATCTTCCAAAGTCATTTACTTTCTTGCTCTTCCCTCCATACCATTGAGTCTGTTGCCCATCACCTCATAGGTATCTCCCATTTTTACCTCTAAGCTTTTATACACCTGCTGAAACTGTCCCCCTGTCATCTGCAGCAAGGAAGGGGGATATGTTGGTTGTGTCCCATTTTACATTTTTTATCATTTTGCCATTTCGCATTATGGCTCATTTTACATTCTCGACTACTTTTTACACTTTTCTAAATATGTTCTACACCATTTTGCATTGTGGACCACTTTTCCTCTCCATTTTCGAGACAACTTATAAGCATTTGAAACAAAATTACAAGCAAAAAATAGCAACAAAAATGTAACAAGGATGCACATTGGTGTTTCACACAGAGATCTTGTGTTCATCTACACAGTGTATATTCGCCCTTTGATGGAATTCTGTGCACCGGTTTGGAGTAGTGGCCTGACAGCACAGCAGTCTGATAGCATGGAGAGAGTGCGGCGAAGAGCTCTTCGGACGATCGCGTACCCTGATCAACATCATGACGAGGAACTCCTAAGCAGCTTCGGCATCCCTTCCCTGGCTACGCGAAGAAATGATATCCTCACCGACTTCTCGAAATCGATCCTGGTTTCCTTGCGACGTCGTGATCTGCTTCCAGCTGAACGGCAAAGCCTCTCTCGAACTGAACTCAGAAATTCTCACCACATACACATCCCTCAATCAAGAACTCAGCGATATAAACAATCTAGTGTCCCTGCTCTAGTGAAACTGGAAAACGTCCGGTTGAAACATGATGAATGTATTTTAATCTTTTAAATGAAATTTTTGTTTGTTTTGATTTTCTGCATTTTTTTTTTCTCTTCTTCAATAATTTTGAAAGATTTCAACTTTTATTACCAGCATGTGTAATTTAATACAAAGTAAATATATTCACATGTTCTGTATAATTGCTGAAAGTTTTAAACTTTTTAATGTCTGTAAAATCGTAATCTCATCTCTTAAATGTTTTTTTCCTGTTGTTTTTTTAAAAGTAAAGTAAACTTGTTTGTAATTTATTGACCTATTTATTGAATAATTTCTTGTTATTTGCATGCTTGTGGTTGATTTTGAAATGTTGTATATAGGTATTTATTTGCTTTTTCATTCATCGTAAATTGATTTTCTCATTTTAATGTAAACACAACCATTTTAGTCTTCGGACTATGGTCTTGTATAATACCGAATTTATTATGATGATGATGATGATGATGATGATGATGATGATGATGATGATTATTATTATTATTATTATTATTATTATTATAACTTATCACAAAAAATGTATCAAGAGTCAAAAGCAGCATCAAGCATTTTAAAAACGCATTTTAAAAAGGTGAGATTTGAAGAGAATGTTAAGGAAACGCATTCAAAGAATAATTTAAAAAATAACATGCTATGGGATTTCAAGGAAGGGAATATATAATAGGGGATGATACTATATTTATTGATAAAGCTTGACTTTTTAAAATTTCAAACGGTGATACTCTTCACAAGAGGATGGTCGGATGGTCTAGCCTAGACTCTTAGAGGTAGGTATGCACACTATTTAAAATAAAAAAAAACGCTTCTGTACACCGCCCTTGAGGAGGTTTGCATGTCACCGTCTACATATGAAATAGAAGAGACTTAAGTACACTTTTATGGAAAATATTTTTCGAGTTTGTTTTATCCTCAAAAATAGACTGCAGTGAACAGACATTCGTGTTAAAAGATTGACCTTTGTCCCCCTTCACAAGGGTAGGTTTTAGATCTGTACAAACACACAGACTGACATTGTGTTTATATGGTAGATATGTATGTATGTATGTTTGTATGCATGAAGTTGCTTCAAATTAATTCAAACCTACGGGAAAATTATAATTTTTTCATTCGGACCGAAAATTGAACCTGGGCGGTGTATAAGAAAACAAACCGCTGCTTCATACTCACCCGGATTATTTTTCAAAAAAATATTTGCTGTTAAGAAATATGCTGTGATATATTTGCTGTGAAAACATATGATAATTTTGGAATTTCACAATATTCGATAGTGTTTTTTAAAAGGCTTATGCTGTCTGTCTGCTCCCCCCTTGAAACACGGAAATGATAGTGATACTGATACCTGGAGACAATAAATTACGTAAAGGTTGCTTCTAATTCATCCATACTTATGGGAAATTTATAATTATCAAGTAAAGGTTGCTTCAAATTAATGCAAACCTACGGGAAAATTGTAAGACTAAGACCCCCTCAATTCGGTGAACGGTAAAGAGGAAGTAATGCCGAGTGTTGGACGGCAGAATGGAATTTGGATCATGTGACTCAACATTCTGCTGCATTCAAAATCGTCAGTTCACTGTTCAACACTTGTATGAAGAATGCCAAGCTTTGTAACGATCGCGTCCTGGCCCTTTGTGATCGTATGAGCCTCAGTTTTCAGGCAGGCCTCTGGTATAAAGTGCATTTTGAATCAATCCGAGCTAGGCCTACACCTACAATGATCGATGTAGCGGTATTACATAATTATAACCACTTTGCATGTTTTTTCTTCAAACACTGGGGTGAGGGGAGATGGGGTTGTGGGGCGAATGGGGTTGTGGGGGCGAATGGGGTTGTGGGGCGAATGGGGTTGTGGGGGCGAATGGGGTTGTGGGGCGAATGGGGTTGTGGGGCGAATGAAAGGTCTGGGAGGGGTAGGAAGGTCTTGGAGGGGGTGAGGAAGGCGTGGTGTGAGGAAGGTCTGAGAAGGGGATGTCCTCCCTCCCCGAGTAAGGAAATTTTGCAATCCAATATGAACCAAGCATCAGAACTTTAATTTGTTGTTAAGAAATGTGATTTAAATTTTTTGAGCTCTTTCAATCAGGGCCAGAATAAAAAGCGTCATTTGGTTTCTCTTTTTCTATCGTGGTATTTTACCATCTAACCATGGGCTAGTGCGTGTGTATATATATATATATAATGTGTATAATGTCAATGAGTCTTGATTCAATATTTCAAATCTGCTCGTCATTGTATAACATTTATTGGAATGTTTATATGCATCTTATAGTAATATGTATTTGCTTACACAGTGAAAGAAGCCAAAAACTTAATCCCGATGGACCCCAATGGATTGTCTGACCCCTACGTCAAGCTGAAGCTGATACCTGACCCGAAGAGTGAGAGCAAACAGAAAACAAAGACTATCAAATCCACGTTGAACCCTGTGTGGGATGAAGCCTTTGTGTTGTAAGTTTCCCTGAAGGATTACTTGGACAATCACGACAATCTGTTAACAAAGACTAAACATAAATTTTACAAAGGGGTCAAAAAGTCCACCCTCTCCCCCACACCTCAACTCTGAAGGGTCAGTGGAAACTTGGTCCTCTTCCATGTAATTTCCAGACAACATCACAATTTTCCCAGCGGTCGGTCTGTTTCTTCATACCTTTGGAATATGTCATGTTATTTCCTCAGAAACATTTCGTAAAGGGGAAAACTTTTTCATTATAGCTTGTAGAAAAAAAAAAATCAATGTGCTGTTGCGTGTTGGAGTGGGTGCATTACATCTACTGTTATTTGAAATGAAATGTCCAACCTTTTGTTTAGACCTTGGAAAGGTGTGTTACTGCAAACTGGAAGTCAAACATGGAATATATAAGATTCCTCCAAGGTCACAGCAAAATGACTGTAGAAAGTTCACGAATAATCATATTGATGAAGTGGTATTTATAAAAGCACTTTGTGATATGAAAAACTATTAAGTTAAAATGAGGTTAAAATATCAGAAAAAAAATTGTATATTGATATAAAGTTTCAGTTCAGATTCAAAAGAAGGAAGAGACATCAGGAACAAATGTTGGTGAACAAACAGTTCCCGGCTCGAGTGGGTTGCTTTTGAAAGGCTCGATCACAAACTTGTCTTCATCCTGGATCTTGGTGATGTGAGTGGTTATGAGATTCCACAATGTCACAAGTGTTCTCCTCCATAAAATCATAATTCTGAGAAACTTAAAAAATTATCGAACGGCTTTGTCCCTCAATCCCCCTTTCCTAAATCTGCCCCTTCCCTGCCCTCCCCCACTCCAAATCACTGTTATCCATTCACCATTTCCTCTTCAAGTGCTCATCCTCCTCTTCGCCCCCCCCCCCCCCCAACTCTCTCACCCCCAATAGTCACTGTTAAGACTGCTAAAGTTTCTCGGTGAAGTAAATCGATGAAAACGTAAAGATACGTTAACAGAATTGACTGGATAGTTTGTGGGTATATTATTTTTTTACTTCCGGTATGTGTGTGAACAAAAGAATCTGAGCTTATACCCCACCAGTATGCAAGAAAGATGCACATAACTCAAAATTGCATTAATATTGATATTTTTAGACTTCCGCGTACACTGTCCGGACCCAATAGCTCTTAACTGAGCTATCATCCAGTATTATACGTGCTGTGGTTATGACTTTTTGTATACATGGTCTAGGCTGGTAGAAGAGCTAAAGGATGCAGCTAACATCAGGACACAACATAGCAAAGGGAACAGCAGGAGAGAGGGGAAACACCAATGGCAGGACGGAGGGAGAAAGAGAAGAGAGGTGGAGCTGGACAAACAAGGGATGCCGGTAACGATGAGGTGAAGGGGAGAACGCAAGTGGTGAGCAAGATAGATACATAAGCGAATTTTTGGGAGGGACATGGGTGGTTTATCGAGTGTAGAAAAGATCATGGTTTTGGGTCTGGGATGACGAGATGGTGGTGGACAGATGTCTTGAAGACCTGAAGGGAAGAATAAGATTGATGAGAGTGTGGAAGGTGGTTCCACAGGCAGGAAAAAAAGAGTAATAAATGAGAGGAGTTGAGCAGTGGTTCTGGATTTAGGAAGTTTCACAAGGTTGCTGGTGCTGGTGGATTGTGTGCATCCTGCAGATATCTGGGGGAGACATAGCACAGAGAAGACAGAGGGTGCAACACCAGAAATTATGCAGAAGAAGACAGAGAGACCACCGACCTGTCGGCGATGGCGAAGTGATACGCTCATGGACTCTGCTTCATCGTGGGAGATTCCAATGATCCTGAAATCCTTGGTTTACATGGTGTCAAGCTGAGCAGGATGCGAGGCAGGGGATCCAGCCCAGAGAGGAGAGCAGTACTCCATCAAGCTGTGGAAGAAAGCGTTGTCAGTGTAAAGGAACTCAGGTGTGCCAAGGAAAGACTGCATCATGGAGAATGGTTTGGAGGCCAACTTTTTAATGTGGTTTGCCAAAGAGAGATCATGGTTGAGAGTGAGTCCCAATAGGCCGAGTGATTGAGAGGGTTGTTGAGAAAGTAGATTGGAGGATAGCCCTTTCAGAGAGAGAGAGAGAGTGAGTGAGTGTGTGGGATTTGTCAGGATTGAAAGATATGTCCCAGGTGTTTGACCAGTTTGTGATTTTGTCAAGGTCTGAGGAGAGGGAAGAGTCAGTTACCTGTCTGTAAGAACGATGATGGACGTCACGGCAGAGTGTGGAGTCATCAACAAAGACATAGAGGATTTTCCAGAGAGTCAGTGTTTCCAGAGAGAGAATCATTGATGAAGATTAGGAATACTATAGGGCCGGGAACACTGTCTTGGGCGTGTTCCAGCCTTGACAGGGAGAGGAGAGAAAGGATTCCATTGAGAGCCACATGTTGGCTACGAAAGTGGAGGAAGTCAGTAAGCCAAGAGTGGAGTTGCCCTTGGATTCCATGGGCGGACAGTTTGGAGAGCAGGCCAGGATGCCACACTGCATTTTTTTTTTTTTTTTTGTATACAAGATCGAGGCTCGTGAAAGAGCGAACATTAATCACACAGAAAGACAAACCGACACATAAAACATCGGGAGCGGTAGACAAGATGGGGAGAGAGGGGGAAGGACACAAACACATTTGAGAGCAGGGACCGAGAGACATGGAGACATCGAGAGATCTGTGAGAGGGGTTTGGGGAGGGGGGGGGGGTGGGAGAGGTATAAAACATATGGACACTGCCAGGACTTCCAGGAAGGAAGTTGGAATTTCAAACAAGGTGGATCTGGGGTGAATTATCGGGGGTAGAAAAGATCAAGGTTTTGGATGGGGGAAGATAAGAGATGGTGGTGAACAGCTGTTTTAAAGACCTGGAGGAGGGAGTGGGATTGAAGGGAGTGAGGGAGTTTGTTCCAGAGGTGGGAGAAAAGAGGAATGAAAGAGTGAAGGTGAGCAGAGAGCCGAGATTTTGGCAGTTTAACCATCAGAGGGTTGCTGGCAGATCTTGTGCGACCTGTAGGAATATTTGGGGGACAGAGCACAGAGAGAGCTGGGGGTGCAAGGCCGGAGAGGAGTCGGTAGAAGACAGCAAGACCACCTACCTGCCTGCGGTGAGTGAGTGAAAGGCCCTCAGAGATAGCTTCATCGCGAGAGATTCCAATAATTCTGAAAGCTTTGGTTTCAACAGCGTGAAGCCGAGCTAGGTGTGAGGCAGGAGCACCGGCCCATAGGGGAGAACAGTATTCCATTGAGCTGCAGATGAAAGCCTTGTATGTGGTGAGGAGCTCAGGTGTGCCGAGGAAGGACTTCGCACGACGGAGGATGCCCAGTCGGCGACTGGCTTTGGAGGCCAGCTTGGAAATGTGGTTTTCCCAAGAAAGATCATGGCAGATAGTGAGACCCAAAAGCTTGAGCGACAGAACTTCTTGGAGAGGATTGTTGAGAAAGTAGATGGGAGGGTTGTCCAGTCGATATTTTCGGAGAGACATAGCAAGAGTGTGAGATTTGTCAGAATTGAAAGACATGTTCCACTTGTTTGACCAGTCTGTGATTTTGTCCAAGTCTTCAGAGAGTGAGGAGGCTGCAGACTGCCGATCTGAGGGAAGAGGAATGGAGCGGCAGAGAGTGGAGTCATCAGCAAAGGGATAGAGAGGATTTTCCAGAGAGTCGGAGAGATCATTGATAAAGACCAGAAAAAGCACAGGGCCCAGAACACTGCCTTGGGGAACTCCAGCCTGAACAGGAAGGGGAGATGAGAGAAATCCTTTCAGGGTCACACGTTGACTACGACCAGAGAGGAAGTCCGCAAGCCATGCATGGAGATTTCCATGGATACCGTAGGAGGAGAGTTTGGTGAGCAGAGCTGGGTGCCAGACCGTATCGAAGGCACATGACATGTCAAGGGAGACAGCTCTGATTTCCTGTTTGGCATTGAGGACCTCCATCCATTGTTGAGACAGCAGAAGCAGCATGTCCAGAGTAGAGTGACCTGGTCTGAAACCAAATTGATGATCAGAGATCAAGCCATTGGAGAAGAGGAAAGATTTCATATCCGAAGCAATGATGGATTCCATGACTTTGCTGATAATTGGGAGCAGGCTGATTGGTCTATAGTTGCAAGGATCTGTTTTTGCACCTTTTTGTGTAAAGCGGTAATGTTTGCTGATTTCCAGGATGCTGGCAGATGACCTTGAGCAAAAGAGAGGGTGAAAAGAACAGAGAGAGGGTGAGATAGAGCGGCAGAGCAGGATTTTAGGACCCGTGGGCTGATGCCGTCTGGTCCAGTTGCAGAATCAGAGTCGAGGTTAGACAAAAACTCCTCCACCTTGTCAGGAGAGAAGGACACAGAGTCCAGGAGCAGTTGGATTCGACTGGGAAAGGTGGGAACAGAGAGAGATGGGTTTGGGACTAAAGATTTTGAGGCAAACACAGAGTTGAGGCATTCGGCTTTGTCACGTGCGATGTCAACTGTGTGGCCATTTGAGGTAAGGGAGGGGATGGAGGGGGAACAAACACCAGAAACGGATTTGACCAGACGCCACCAGGATTTGGAGGAAGGAGACAGGTTTGAGAGTTCATTCTTGAGTGTGGAGAGATAGTGCTTCCTGGCACTCCTGAGGGTAGACACACACTTGTTCCGAGCTTGGTGGAAGGAACTGAGATTGCCTTCAGTTGGATTAGCCTTCCAAGAGGCAAAGGCAAGTTGTTTCAGGGCAACTGCCTCACCACAAGATTCAGTGTACCATGGACGGGAGGAAGGGTAAGACAACTGAAGACGAGATGGGATAAATCTGTGCATGAGAGAGAGCACTTTGCTTTGGAAGAATTCCCAGGAAGAATTGATGTCAGAGGCAGTGGAGATGGGAGACCAATCCAGACGATTGATGGCTGCTTGAAGACCGTCCCAGTCGGCCTGAGTGAAATGCCAGACTCGTCGACGCTAAGGAGGCTCTCTGAGAATGGCCAGAGAGATGTCCACTTTGACAAGCACATGATCAGAAGAACCGATTGGAGCAGAAGAAGAGCAGCAGACATTAGCAGGGAAGTTTGTCATAACCAAGTCTAGAAGAGAGGATACTCCATTGGCTGAGATCCGGGTCGGGAAATTGACAGATTGTGTCAATCCCAGTGAGTCACAGAAGTCCTTTGTTGAGGTGCCATGACTGGTGAGAGAGGAACCCACACCCAACCAGCTGGCATGATGACAGTTGAAATCACCACATATGAGGAAGAGAGAGTTTGGATGAGTGGATAGAAGTTGGTCCATGTTGTCCGACAGCGAAATGTAAATGGAGTCATCACTGTTTGGAGGACGGTACAGAACACATATGAACAAAAGGTGGGAGCGGAGAGGAAGCCGTAGCCAGAGGTACTCCTGGGAGTGAGGAGGAGAGAGGGCAGTGCAAGGAGAGTGAGGAAGAGAGTTTTTGATAAAGATAGCCACCCCACCACCAAGACGAGGCTCAGGTCTATCATACCGGAGGAGGGAGTAACCAGGAAGAGATATTAAGGAATCGAAAGCATTGAAATCCAAGCATTGAAAGCTCAATATATAAAAATACCCTCGCCTGTTCAGATACTATAATGCAACTTGCATATATATCTTGTAAATATTTCATTTTCTGTATATCTGTGTGTCTGCCTACCTGTGTGTGAAACACCAATCACGCCCAAACTACCTGGACAGTTGCCACCAAACGTAACACATAGACCAAATTGGAACTCCTGTTGAACATAGGCTACTTGGTTTTCTTATGACCATTAATAATGATGATGTCGCTAAATTAAATAAAAAAATGATATTGTGGCAGTTTGTGGGTGTGGCCTCGACATCACCCTTTCCCACCCCCTCCCAACGGCAAACCTGAGTTCCCCACCCTCTCCACCTCGCACCTCCGAAACCAAAACCGCACAACTTGTGTGAGAATTGATCTGTCCTGTCAAGATCCCTCCTCACTGAGGCGAGTGAGTGCTGCTTCCTCAGGATGATTAATGGTTGTGGATTTTTAAGAAATGGAGGAGTCTCCTTTGGCATTCTGTGGGGAGGAGGGACATTGTTCAAACATTTTCCGCAGTCAGAGCCCCTCACACCCACCCCCTCAACATGGCCATCCTTGATGCTCTTTTTGTATCATTTTTTGAGATTGCCCATCGGGGTGTGCTGGACGTCCTGGTGGGTGGGTCGCTCCAATTAACAAGGAAATTTGGAGGTCATTTGGCACCTTATTGCCAAGTTGCATTCTCGAGCTGATATTTTTTTACATATGTCAAACGTCCATTTCTTGACTCACGTCTTTTTCTGGGTGTTCATCCCCTCCCACTTTCTTCCTCCAGGCGTCCCTCTCTGCTGTGTCCCTCCGACCTCTTGTTCTTGTTGCCCTCCTTTCCACTGTGTTCCTGTATTTATGATTTTGCTTATCTATGATGTCATCTTATCTAACAACAATTTTATTGATGCTCCACTAACTTCAAAATAACTCGATCTTGATTGAGTGATCCAATTTGTAAGTCATAGACAAAAGTAATAACATTTTGTCAGAAACGTATTTAGTGGGATGTATATTTTGTGGCTTGGATCCATAGACGTCTAATGGGACAACCGGACAGAGATGTCTTCTTTGCAAGAAGCTACAAATCCAACATGTGTGATGTACAAAGAAGCAGCCAAACTTATTCAAACACATTGAATGCTTTTGACTTTATATGCCCATTATATATCCCAGCAGGAGGAACAACAAACGGCATATTTGTCCATATTTGCATGTACAGTACTGAACCCTACACTTGCTCTGTTTTGTGCTAATGGTGTGCGTGCATTTTCCAAGCAAGTTTATCCTCTCTATAAAAAGTTATACCCATTAAAAGTTCAGCTTTGACAGCTTTAATCTTGGAGAGGGCATTGGTGTGTAACAGCTATCAAGCTAAACAGGAGTAACCATAAATAATTAGTTTTCTGATATCTGCATGACAGCTTTGCATCGACCTGGCCTGCAAAGTCTAGGATTCCCTTTCTTTTGCAACTCAAGTGGATTTTCATTCTTGTAATTTTCTTCCATCCATACATTGATCTGAATAGGTATAATATACCTGTTACCAGAGGTATATTCATCTTGCTACATTGAAGTATATGACTTTACTGTATTTGTGATATACCTAGGTACAATTCACTCTATTAGACTTCAATGAGACGAGGTCACATTCAATATTTGAAAATATCTTTTTGAACTGTTCTGATATACCCTGCGCAAAGATATGACCTGACTCCATGTGCGTCCACAGCAAACTGAGGGGTAATGACATTGATCGGCGCCTGTCGGTGGAAGTCTGGGACTGGGACCGAACAACACGTAATGACTTTATGGGTGCATTGTCCTTTGGAATTTCGGAGCTGTTCAAGGCTCCTGCAACTGGTTGGCACAAGCTGCTGAACCAGGAGGAGGGAGAATACTACAACGTTCCCATCACGCCTGAAGGAGACGAAGCAGACAGTGAGCTTTGGCGCAAGTTTGAGGTCAGAACACTTACTTGCCTTAGAGTTATGAAATAGTCACGTGGAGGTTTTTCTTTTACTTTCTTCTTTTGTTTGCGGACACTGATTTTTACTTTTCAGGAAATATCCTCTGTCTTATTATGGTGTTGACCCAGGGGGAAGGTTGTTTGATGTGAAAGACTTCTTTTTTTTTTTTTAATACCCATCTGATCAGGTCTAATATTTGACTGGAATTGATTTGAGCAGGAATTTTGTAATCTGTCCATGGTGTCAATTTGTCCATGGAATTTGTCCAGAAATAAATGGCCGACTCTTCAAAAAAGTCACAGTGGGATCTCCAGCTAATATTAGCACACTGGACACCCAGCATCCTAAGCAAGGAGTGTTTTGTGATGCAACGCCTGCGGAGCACTAATCCGACAGTTTTGAGTCTGGTCAGGAATTCATGGCTCAAATATATGTGCACTACCCTGACACCACCTTGAAAACCCCTTTTCAGCTACCAGGAAATATGGTTTGACAAAAATTAAATATACTTTTCCATTGTCATTTTCAAGCTTCAATGTCGAGTTGTAATGTTTTGATCTGGAATGGCCTTCAAAGAGTAAATGGATGAATGTGTGGAAGGATAAGTTCATTTACAAACCAGTAAAAATTGAAGCGACCAACCAGTCTTGACAGAAAAGTAAGTCCGAAGATCAGATGCCGTTCATGCCATTGCTCCCTAGGGCTTAATTACTCCCGCTAGGGAGTAATGCATTCGATCGTGTCAGTCCGTGTGTGTGTGTGTGCGTGTGTGTGTGTGTGTGTGTGTGTGTGTGTGTGTGTGTGCGCGTGCTCGTGTGTTTGTGAACAAGATATCTGGAAAAGTTCTGAACGGATAAGGATGAAAGTTGGTGGGATGATTGCGCTTGGGATAAGGAAGAATTGATTCGTTTTTGGTGAAGCTCAGGATATTATTCCGGATCCAGGAATTTTTTGGGGGGATTTTTTTTTTTCTGTTTTACTGCATTAAAGCTTTTATTCTTATTCTTAAATGATGTTTTTCTCCTCTAATTCTGAGATATATCAAATTAAATTCTCTGACAGTTAGGGCCTACTTTCTTTTTCATTTATTGTTTTGGGGAGAGGGGATGTTAAACAAAACGTATTATTCCAACGAAACCCACGGCGGGAGTATGCGCTCTACTGAGTGGCGTTCTAGTTCCAAGATGAGATGCTGATGCCTTGGCTCACAATAGGGTGGTTGCTTTGGAGTTAGTGGAAAGACTTGGTACAGCACTGAATACCCAAGTGGAATTGAACCTTTTTTGTATGCAAAGTCGAGGCGCATGGAAGAGCTAGAACACAGAATAAAACAACAAAAACTAGAACGCCACTCAGTAGAGCGCATACTGCCGCCGTGAGTCAAGTTGGAATAATACGTTTTGTTTAACATTCCCTCTCCCCAAAACAATAAATGAAAAATAAAGTAGGCCCTAACTGTCAGAGAATTTATTTTGATATATCTCGGAATTAGAGGAGAAAAACATCATTTAAGAATAAGAATAAAAGCTTTAATGCAGTAAAACAGAAAAAAAAAATCCCCAAAAAATTCCCCAAAAAAATTCCTGGATCCGGAATAATATCCTGAGCTTCACCAAAAACGAATCAATTCTTCCTTATCCCAAGCGCAATCATCCCACCAACTTTCATCCTTATCCGTTCAGAACCTTTCCAGATATCTTGTTCACAAACACACGAACACACACACACACACACACACGGACGGACACGATCGAATGCATTACTCCCTGGCCGGAGTAATAATGCAGTGGAAAGTGGGGAAATACACCAACAGCATTACAGTGGGACGCAATAGAAGGACACGTGGAGGAGCAAGAATGACCGCACTGTGGTCACAACCTGCAACCCAAAATATATAACAACTCTTTCCACTCAACTCCTCTTGATTAAACCTTACTAAGAATTTTTATTCCGCATAATGATGAGACTTTTCGGGGGCCCTCATCGTCACTAACATTTGACCAAAACAAAGACAATGGAAATCTGACACAACAAAGCTGGACAGTGTATAATCAGCATAGGCCTACAGGCCTCAGATTTCTTTGACCCACCATAAACCCAAGATGGCAGCCATATTATTTTGTCTGGGTGGCATGGTGGATTGAGTTATTGACAAATGATCTCCTGAATTGATTAGGCTTTCACAACCAGAGATTCAAAAATGTCCAGAGAAATTGCCCAGATCTCTTGTCTGAGATTCAGGGCCTCTGTCCATTGTTGGGAGAGCAGAAGCAGCATTTCTCGTGTCAAGTGACTGGGTCAGAAATTATAGTGATGGTGGTCATTGGAAAAGGGTACTGTTTTGATGTTGACTGTGATGATGGATTCCATCACTTTGCTTAGAATTTTAAGTAAACGAACAGGCTTGTAGTGAAGAAGTGTTTTTTTTGTGTAATGTAGTGATGTTGGTGACTTTGAAGTAGGTGCAAGAAGGTGATCTAAGGCAAATGACAGGTTGGGCAGAGCAGAAAGACAATATGCAACAACACCAGAGCAAGTTTTCAACATACAGGTGCTAACACCTTCAGGCCCATCGCGGAATCAGAGTGTAGGGTTACTAGGAACTTACCCCATATTCTCAGCTGAGAAAGAAGCAGTGTCCAGGTACAGCTGTGTGGAAGTGGGTGCGGTAGGTACAGAGAGCTAAGGTACAAATGGGGTTGGGTGCGGGAGATTTGTAAGTAAACAGAGTTGAGGCCTTTAGCCTTCTCACAAACAGAGTTGGCTGTGGAGCCATTTGAAGGGAGGGAATGGATAGAGAGAGGTGGAGCATACTCCAGAGACAGACTTGGCAAGGCACTGCCAGGTCTTTGAGGAAAGAGACAGGTTGCAGAGTTCAGCCTGAAGGTGGGCCAGATCGTGTTTACTGGCTCTCCTGAGAATAGACACACACTTGTTGTGGGTTTTTTGGAATAACCGGAAATTGCCTTCGCTCATAATTGCCTTCCATGAGGAGAAGGCAAGTGCCAAACCACAGGACTCAGATATCAGGGGTGAGATGATGGGTACAATAGCTGACGATGAGATGGGATAAATCTGTGCATGTGAGAGAGCTGGCTTTTGTGGAAGAATTCCCATGTGGTATCAATATTGGGGTGCCAGAGATAGGAGACCAATGGTGAAATGAAAGGGCAGCTTGCAGTCCTTGCCATTTGGCCTGAATGAACTGCCAGTCTCTGTAATGCAGAGGAAGCTCCCTGACAAATAGCCAGAGCAGATGTGGATTCTCACAAAGACATGATCATATGAACCAATCGGAGGAGTAGAAGCCTTCTTGGCCAACTTTTCCCATGCAAAGTTATAGTTGCTGGTCAGACCAAGGAGTTTGAAGGAATTGTCTTCTGGAGGGTGAGATGACAAATTCTTCTGAGATTTGTAGGTTGAAGCTTTTTGAAGATCAGCAGTGTTGAAAGCGCACCGACCTTCGGGTAGATATGGCATAGACATGATTGATCAAATGGCCTATTCTTGTACCTTGCATATTCTGGCATCTGAATTGAATTGGCTTTAAAAGTGGAATTTGCAATGAAAACTGAAGGCCCACAAGGTGGCACCATTTCTTTTCTCATTAGCCAATGTTCAATTGCAAATTTCCGACTGTCACGAAACTGGGCTAACATATATAGATGTGTTTTCCAGGTAACAGGTATAAATGAAGCAAGGGGTTCAGCCTTGCGCTTTCATCTATACACTTGTCCGTAATTAAATTACTGATAATTCTTCATTTATTTCCCCACCAGATGCTTAAGGGAAGAATGTAAATGCACAACCCTAAGCCGTAACCTAACCCTAAGCAAGTATTTTGTACTTGAAATGACTAAATGAGCAATCATTTGTGTTTCTCTTTGCCTATTTGTACTTTCAATAGAGAAAGCATAGCATGTTCAACTAAACTTGTATATTCAGATTGAAAAATGAAACGCTGATTCGTCCTGTGTACTGTCTGCAGAAAGCTCGTTTGGGGGCAGCCATGAAGCCTAAGATGCTCGACGAAAGGAGTATGAGCTTGAACAGTCGTGGGAAGATTCATCTCGATGATTTTAACTTCCTGATGGTGCTGGGCAAAGGTAGCTTTGGAAAGGTGAGCAATGGATAAGGAACATGTCGGCAATTTGTAGCTTGAGATATTTCTACACACATTTATTTTCTAGAGAGAGATATATATATCCCTGGTGTTGGGCTAGCGGCTAGGGTGCCGGCTTGGGATACCAAGGATCGAATCCCGGTCGATCGCTGAATTAACGCCAGGGGGGTTGACTCAGCCTGTCATCCTTCCGAGGTCGGCTAATTGAGTACCAGTTCACTGGTAATTCCCTGTTTGTCGTTAAAGGCGGCAAAAAGGGTTGGCGTCAGGAAGGGTATCCGGCCGTAAAACATTGCTTCAAATAGGGGACCGAAAAACAACAACAACCACGGTTCCCGAAAAAGGCCAACCCCCGCTTTGCGGGGAAAAATGGCCTCTAAAGGTGGTTTTTTTTTTTTTTTTTAGAGAGAGATATATATACATATATGAGCAACTGCGTTCCTGTACTAGTTGGTGTTGCTGCTTCACACCTGTCTCTCCTGGATGCTGCAGAACCCAAATTTCTCAACATCATTAGCATCTCCTACAAAGCAGCAGAAGCACAGCAACTTCTGCTTTCTCATTGCAGACAGGTTGGTGGTCTCTTTGTTTTCTGTCGCCTCTCCTTCGGCCTTGCTTGCTCTTTCAACCCTCCATCCCTCACCATTCCTTCCAGGTTGCATGCATTCTTTCAGCAACCCCCTCGTTATGGAATTCCAAAATCCAGGCTCATTGCTCACCAGGCTGCACTCCTTTCTTGTTTGTCTGTTGAATCCCACTCTTCTATCGGGTTTCCGAGTTGGCAGTACACCACCAATTCAGATCAACCTCCATCACTACTCATGATGTTTTTATATTCTCAATAACACCCCCTCCATGCCCTCTTCCATCACCCTACGTACTTGCAAGTTGCTATGTTTCCAGCCATCATCTCTCTCCTCATTCGGTTCGTTTATCCCTTTGTTGTTGCCTCACTGTTCCATTCTCAGTACATTCTCTTCTCTTCTCTGTAAACTCGCTTTTCAATTATCCGACTTATTGTATACAGAGAAAAGATTGGAAAAAGATGAAAACTGTCAATGATTTCACAGGGACTAAGAAGGTTTTTCATTTCTCCACAATGAAAACACCGTAAGACATCTCGCATCAGCCGAAGAGAACAACAAAAGCACATTAATTGCACTTAGAATACATCAGAAGGAATACAAGTATACTTCTTTCCTGGAAGTCCTTGCAGTGTCCAAGTGTTTTATACTTCTCCCACCCCACCCCCCTTCACACGCCTCCTCCCTCCAAGCCCTCTCCCTCCCACAGATCTCCCGATGTCCCTGCTCTCAAATGTTGTGTTTGTGTGCTTCCCCCTCTCTCCCCCCATCTTGTCTACCGCTCCCCTTATTATATGTTTTATGTGTCTGTTTGATTGTTTGTGTGATTAATGTTAGCTCTTACACGAGCCTCGATCTTGTATACAAAAAAAAAAAAAAAAAAAAATCTGTGCGAATATCAAGAAACTAGTAGGCTTTACTGGACCAAATGCATTAATAAGAACTTAGATTATTTTAAATAATGAAATGCAAACAATGTTGTAAGTATTACTCGATGTATTTTGTAACAGCGAGTTCATTGATCACATTACACTCCACAGTCTGGAGAAATGACATGGGAAGGGTCTTTTAAACCCTTGCTTTGTGTTTACAAGCACAATCTACAGTGCATTCAGAAAGTATTCAGACCCCTTCACTTTTTCACATTTTGTTATGTTGCAGCCTTATGCTGAAATCGTTTAAATTCATTTTTTCCCTCATCAATCTGCACTCAATACCCCATAATGACAAAAAGAAAACAGGATTTTCGAAAGTTTTGCAAATTTATTAAAAATAAAAAAATAAAATATCACATTGACATAAGTATTCATACCCTTTGCTGTGACACTTGAAATTTAGCTCATGTGCCTCCCATTTCTCTTGATCATCTTTGAGATGTTTCGACACCTTGATTGGAGTCCACCTGTGGTAAATTCAATTGATTGGACATGATTTGGAAAGGCACACACCTGTCTATATAAGGTCTCACAGCTGACAATGCATATCAGAGCAAAAACCAAGCCATGAGGTCGAAGGAACTGCTTGCAGAGCTCGGAGACAGGATTGTGTCGATGCACAGATCTGGGGAAGCCCACAAAAAAATTCTGCTGCATTGACGGTTCCCAAGAGCACATTGGCCTCCATAATTCTTAAATGGAAGACGTTTGGAACAACCAGGACTCTTCCTAGAGCTGGCCGCCCGGCCAAACTGAGCAATCGGGGGAGAAGGGCCTTGGTAAGAGAGGTGACCAAGAACCCGATGGTCACTCTGGCTGAGCTCCAGCGACCCTGTGTGGAGATGGGAGAAACTTCCTGAAGGACAACCATCACTGCACCACTCCACCGATCTGGGCTTTATGGCAGAGTGGCCAGACGGAAGCCTCTCCTCAGCGAAAGACACATGAAAGCCCGCTTGGAGTTTACAAAAAAGCACCTAAAGGACTCTCAGACTGTGAGAAACAAGATTCTGTGGTCTGATGAAACCAAGATTGAACTGCTTGGCTTCTGTCTGGCCACTTAGGCTTCTGTCTAAATAAAATAAAGATTTTAAAGGCTGTAGAAAAAAAAATTCGAAAGTTTATTGCCATTGATGCACCATCTTTTACACCACCTCATTTAACATGTTACATCACTTTTCGTGCCTGTTGTTTGTGGACCTTTATGACGTCCGTAAAAACAGTAAGTTTCCTGGTTGGAATGATTTTGTAAGGGTTTTCCGGACTTTCTACCGGGAGAACTTGTTAGCCGTTTGCCGGTGTCTGTGACTTGTGGGCGCACTACAATGAACACGACAGCACTTGCAGTACTCAAACAATAACTGTATTGAAACAAAGGTACAGTAGCAAACGTAGATACAATATTCGCTGTTGTCAGCGGTCGGTCCGAATCCGCATCCGCGTACAGTGTTCCCTTAGACCTCCAGGACTGTCCAATAAATGGTCGGCCTTGGATTCCTGCTCTACTTCGAGTTGCACAAATAAAACTCGAGACAGGCCCTTTCAGTATAATGAGCGCTCAAAAGGTGTCCTCGCGCTCTTCCGGAGACGTAAGTATTCCTCCCGACACCCAGTCCAAATGAATCCTGTTGTACTAGCAAAAGGTTGCACCTCCAATGTGGCTTGCAATCGTATGAGTATCGCTTTGCAAAGCCTCGCTCAGCAACACGCACATCTGGTCCTCCGACCGTTCATCCTCGCACTCCTCCGTGCACCAACCAGGAAATGTCGAGAGAGCAACACACACCAACCAGGAAACGCTGAGGGCGAGAGAGAGCGAGGGACCGCGCGAGTATTTATCAAAATTCATCGCAACATTATAATCACGCATCATTCCTTCCCGACACATCGGAAACACGAAACAAAGGTTCCCTCAGCCCGGCATTGAATACCACAAATGAACCATTTTGTAACCTAACCAACAACACCGCGTAGGCAACAATCATGCGTCCATTTCGTTGATCCACACAGTTTACGGGAACGCTTTAACCGATCCTCTTTAACCAACCATCAATCTACCTTCGGCATAACTACATCTTATCCAGTCGTTGATATGCCTGCATCACACATTTATTGATCGACAGCTTTCTCTTGCACTCTATATATACCACTATGTATGAATGAATGAATGAATGAATGATCGTTTTAAGGCCACTTTTCTCCGCTAGAGCGGGGGTTAGCCTTGCGGGCCCCATGACAATCATGGTTCCCTGTTTGAGGCAATGTTTTTATGGCCGGATGCCCTTCCTGACGCCAACCCTTGGTCACGCTCTTACGATGCGCAGGGATATGGTGTACCTATTCTAAATCGGGGTACACACCGGGATCATTCATCCCAGCAAGCTGGTACTCAATTTGCCGACCTCGGAAGGATGACAGGCTGAGTCAACCCCCCTGGCGTTAATTCAGCGATCGACCGGGATTCAAACCCAGGATCATAGGATCCCAAGCCGGCACCCTAACCGCTAAGCCAACACCAGGCTATATACCACTATGTATATAGTCACATTTTAACTGGCACTGATGACGTATAGTGAGAGATGCATTTTTAACTGACAATTTTCAACTTTGTTTTTCTGCCAGACAGGCAGACGGACTTAGGCAAAATCACCTTGCTCCTCTCTGTGCATGCGTGATTGGGATGAGATTCCATATAATTTGCCAAATTTAGAGCCAAAGTATTACTGCTAAACCGCAGGTTCGTGTTCTGATTCATGTTCAAAATATAACATTCAATTGAAATCAAGTCGTTCCTCGATCATAAGCTGACGTCTCTGGACACACAGACAGACAAAGTGAACCAACTATATGTCGTTTTTGGCCCCATCTCTCAATGGTGAAAAATCACTTAAAAAATTAAAAATATATATCCCTGTTCTGTATCCACATTTTCACGAAAATCTAATAAATTCGTCCTTTTCACACACCCAACCTCTCCACCAAATTTTGTCCAAATCAGTCCACAACGTTTTGAGACATCCTGTTCACAGACAAACAGACAGACGGATGAAAACAGAACGAACCACCGCCCACCTTTGGTGGTGGAGGTAATACGTGGTCAGAATGATAGGATATCCGCAATGTGTGGGCTATTTACTTACTTGATGCAAAACATGAGATGTTTTGATCACTCAACACCTACACCAATCCAGGAGAGACAGGTGTGAATACATGACCTTTTTGTGAATTTGTGAACCCAACAGCAAAGGATGTTTAAGTGGGCCATCGCTCTGTGGCATGTCCAATGGAAAGTTGTCAGCAAACCTCCTTGTTAGGGACACGGGATGACAGGATGACTGGACAGACTGCTTATAGTGACGCAGGTTTCTAACTTTTGCTAGAATCGAAGTTTCTTTCCCTGGAGGAAACCATAAAATACAGCCTTTGTTTACAAACACAGGGCCAGCGATAATAACTCACATTTGTTTCCATTTGAAGCTGAAGTGGCACCTCGTATGACAATTGATTACGACTATTTGCTGTTATCATGCAATTGCATTAAGAACTCCAGGGGCAGTTTGTTTTCAACAATGGAACGACTGAATTCAGCACAAGGTTCAGGAAGGAGCTTTAAGCATAATTTACACAAAGGATAAATCACGATGCGGGATGTTGTGATGAAACCGAAGATTTTTATCCCCATCTCTTGGATGCAAAATGCTGTAAGCGCTTGGAGTGGATTCATATATTATTTTCTTGGATGCAAAGTGCTCGGCAACACGAAGCTATAGGGCACTAATTAGATGAGCTTACAGTTTATTGGGGTTTATTGAAGCCAGGAATCTATGCGAAAGATGTACAGCAGCTTTCAGTTTAACGGGATTTAGGAGCAGTTATACCATGATGGATATTACAGTGAGAATCAAAAAAAGAGAAAGGACAAGAGAGTTAGCCACCAAAATAAAATCAAACAATGAATGTAATATGAACGACATCAATATCCAGGGGCTTTTTTTGCATTTTGTTATGATTCCTGTTCACAGTGACATACTACTTATATTCATTGTTGAGGTGTGTGTGTGTCAAGTTTTTTTTGTGGAGTTCTACTGGAGCTTACTGATATGGTGTGTGATGCACCAAAATGATCACTCCTGAGTTGATTAGGCTCATTAACCATAACTATAACTATAAAGAATCCGTATAATAATCCCCATGTTTTAAATACACGCCATGTTAAGGTGTATAGAGCTGCTTTATACATGTCCATCCATGGCAAAACAATTATAACATTGAAACAAAGCATATATTAATTAATACTAATAATATTAACAACAATAACAGTAGCATCAATTGGTGATCATAACAACGAACGTATTGATTTATCAGCCCTCTCCTGTTTATCATGGTGATGGAGCTGGTAAGCAGGAAGGTAACCGTGAAGGATATTCTGGTGAGGATATTGAATGTGTGCGACACCCTCTGCGGTTGCTCGACATGTGGATATTGTATGCGGATATTGTATGCGGATATTGTCTGCGGATATTGTATGCGGATATTGTAGGCGGATATTGTATGCGGATATTGTATGCGGATATTGTATGCGGATATTGTATATGGAAATTGTATGCGGATATTGTATGCGGATGTTGTATGCGGATGTTGTATGCGGATATTGTATGCGGAAATTGTATGCGGATATTGTATGCGGATATTGTATGCGGATATTGTATGCGGATATTGTATGCGGATATTGTATGCGGATATCGTATGCGGATATCGTATGCGGAAATTGTATGCGGATATTGTATGCGGATATTGTATGCTGATATTGTATGCGGATATTGTATGCCGATATTGTATGCGGATATTGTATGCGGATATTGTATGCAGATATTGTATATGGAAATTGTATGCGGATATTGTATGCTGATATTGTATGCGGATATTGTATGCGGATATTGTGTTGGCTTAGCGGTTAGGGTGCAGGCCTGGGATCTTAGGATCCTGAGTTCGAATCCCAGTTCATCGCTTAATTAACATCAGGGGGGTTGACTCAGCCTGTCATCCTTCCGAGGTCGGCAAATTGAGTACCAGCTTGCTGGGATGAATGATTCTGGTGTGTACCCTGATGTAGAATAGGTACACTGTATCCTTGCGCATCATAAGACGTGACTAAGGGTTGGCGTCAGGAAGGGCATCCGGCCATAAAACATTGCCTCAAATAGGGAACCATGATTGTCATGGGGCAACGCTAACCCCTGCTCTAGCGGGGAAAAATGGCCCTAAAACGATCATTCATTCATTCATATTGTATGCAGATATTGTATACGGCTATTTCCGTCTCTCGCCTGCATCCAACAGCCTCCCTAGCTCGTCCACCTCCCATCCAGAACTCAGCTCTCCACCATTTCATGACTCGGTCCGACCAAGACTCCAAACTTCTTGTTGTACCCAGACTTGACCGACCAGACTAGACAGTCTAATCGCTCGCTAATCACTGCCTTTTATGTGTCTGGAGAGGGGAGGTGCTAGGTGGAGGTCGAGGGTCATGCCCCACCTCTTTTAGGCATGGCGGCCGGGGGCGTAGTTCAAGCACCGCCCTATTTAGCCTGATCGCATGGCTTTTTGAGGCCAGCGCTTTGGCCTGCCTTTTTTTATAATAAAAAAGGTAAAAAATCAAACATTTAAACAGCCTTGGACGTGCACCTTGACCCCACAGCCAAGGCACACCGTCTATCAAGGCTGTCCCATTAGCATACACATGCACTTCAACCCCAAGGCTGAAGCACATGGTCATTCAAAACACATGCATCCTGTCCCCGAAGGACCAGAATGCATGGTCATACAAGTGGTTTTAACAGCAGCGCGCTCATTGGCCCAACTGGGTCTCTTGCTGACGTCATCCTCGCTGCTAGTTTGATTTGTGCTCTTCGGCCCCGTTGACTGTAACCAGGCCACGGGTTGGAGCTCCGCACTTAACATGGGCTTAACCGCACTGGAGGAAGGTAGCTGAGGCATGGTGGTGCGGAGATGGTTGGGAGGTTAATAGCGGTTCGTGGTGGTCGATGCGGTTGTCTATAGTGATGAGGACCATAGGAAATTGGAGCGAGATTTGAATCCTGTTCTGAGGCAAATATGCATATGAGGTGCACTTCCTTCATGGTTGGTTTTATGGAAAGAGCGCTTTGCTTTGAAGCAAAATAAAGAAAAGGGGGAAAATCCCGAGCAAATCCCACACAATGCATATTGACCCCTGAAACTTACTACGTACACAGAAGAGAGGACTATCTGAACGCTTACTAAAGAAATAACTAACTCAGGACCCTGTATATACAAAACATACAGCATAAACCGAGTGCCATGACAGTTCAAACATGCATTTCATGCTTTAGGTTATTTCGGAGTATTTTATCCGAAATAACATCACAGAGTGGTGATTGGTGTCCGGCCATCCGCCATTGTCCCCCTTTCCCGAATCCCTCATATTCACTAAAACATATTTCCCTCACAAACTACATCACCTATATGGACCAAATTTGTATGATACATCAGAAGAGTAAGGTCTCATGGGGTTTTACTCCCCATCTGCATCTGCTCCATATTTGAGGCTGAAAAGGGGGGATTCGCCTCAAATTCAGTTAATTTATTTTAAAATCTCAGAAACTGTGGGGAAATAACCGTCAGTGTCCCACGGGGCCATTTTGTTTACTCTTCTTTTCATCCTAAATCATCAATATTTACAAACATGCAAACCCCCATCACCCCCTCCCCAAAATGCACAGTGGGTAGGGTCCATAGTTGTAAGCTTGGCCGGGGGCTCCTCCTAACACCCCATTTATCTTTCTTTTCTTCTTCCTCATACTCCTTTGCCAATCCTAACACAATACATTTGTTTGGGGAAGTTGTCACAAGAGGATCGAGTAAAACTGAAAATGGACGACTCAGACAGCATTTGCTCGAGTATCACGATAGTGTAGCGGTTACCTTATTCGCATGTGGCGGTTACCTTTACCTTATTTGCATGTCCTTATTTGGTAATAATCCACGTGCACGGGCCTGTGGGACTTTTGATTGTGTGGTCGTGACGCACGCGCGGCTGTTGGAGCCACGCCCTCCGAAGAGGGTTTTTGGTTTATATAAGCCGTTACGACTTCCGTTCGCGAGCAGTTGCTGGAGATTTCTGTACAATAAACAAACTTTGTACCCAATGAAATAGCCTCTTCTTCTCGCCTTCGGCAACTCCTAAACTGGTGACCTCGGCCGCCCCCGAACGTATTCGGGGGCTGCAAATGAACACGGCAGTATTTCGACCGCAATTTCTTCCACAAGACCTAAACTCGAACTGCCGGAGTTTTAGCAACGACGAGCGGCCTTGTGGTTCGCGCACCGCGCTCGGTTCCTCCTCTACGACTGGAGGGGCGAGCCTGCTCCGGGACCCTCCGAAGGAACGCCGCTACGAGGTGTTGGCGGCACGGCTACTTCGTCGCCTTCGCGCGCACTGCTGCTCATCTCTTGCGCGCGCACTGACGTTGGCGGCACGGCTACTTCGTCACCTTCGCGCGCACTGGAGCCTCGTTACCTTCGCGCGCACTGGAGCCTCGTTACCTTCGCGCGCGCTGGAGCCTCGTTACCTTCGCGCGCACTGCTGCTCGCCACTCCTGCAACTCCTACTGCTGCAACTACAACTGCTACCGCTGCTCGCCACTCGCGCAACTACGACTCCTACTCTACATACTCGGGAGGCCCGCGAGGTACCTCGGCAGCCTCCCCCGAAGCCTTGACCAGCCCCTCGGTCGACTCAACCCCACGGCGGCGTTTTTTTACGCGTATCGAGGCCGAGCACTGCTCGCACCTTCTCGGCAACCGCCGAGCGCGCCTGCGAACTACGTACAAGCCCGTGAGAGTGTATTCTGGGGGGGCGCATGTAGCGGTTACCTTATTCGCATGTGGCGGTTACCTTTACCTTATTTGCATGTCCTTATTTGGTAATAATCCACGTGCACAGGCCTGTGGGACTTTTGGTTGTGTGGTCGTGACGCACGCACGGCTGTTGGAGCCACACCCTCCGAAGAGGGTTTTTGGTTTTATATAAGCCGTTACGACTTCCGTTCGTGAGCAGTTGCTGGAGATTTCTGTACAATAAACAAGCTTTGTACCCAACGAAATGACCTCTTCTTCTCGCCTTCGGCAACTCCTAAACGGACGTCGACCAGACACTCAGCGACTCAGACATGACTCAGACACGGACGGACGACTCAGACAGCATTTGCTCGAGTATCACGATAGCATCATTCTTTTTCTTCATATCCTCCTCTTCTTCTTATTCATCCTCTTCTTATCTTCTTCCTCTTCTTTCTCTTCTTCTCTTCTTCTTCTTCCTCATATTCCTCTTATTCTTATTCTTCCTCATTCCTCAGCTTCTTCATCTTCTTAAACTTCTTCTTATTCACCTGCTTCAACTTCTTCTTCTTCATCTTTCTCTTCAGCTTCTTCTTCATCTTTCTCTTCAGCTTCTTCTTCAACTCTTAAACTTCTTCTTCTTCATCTTCTTCAGCTTCACCTTATTCATCTTCTTCTTATTATTCATTTTCCTTATCTTCTTCCTCAGCTGCAGCTTATTCTTCAACTTCTTCTTCATCTTCTTCATCCTCTTCTTCATCGTCTTCATCATCATCGTGCGGACGTAAAGGTGGTCCTGGTAAAATGCAAATCGTCCGATCATTCAAATTGTTTGCTTGGAGATCGCCATTTTGTTAAGCGGTGCCGAGCACGCCGTTCCTTTGGATTGCTTGCCTGAGTGCTTTGAATGGAGCATGCCGCTTGCTGACGGAGCACACCCCCATGTGTATTCATTGGTGTAATGTCGGAAAAGTAGCGCGTTGGGCGGTTTTGGTCCACCGTGGATCAAACCCAGCGGAGATAATTTAACGGAGGAGTTTGCTAACTCTGAACTAGCTAACCTGTCAGTCCCAAAGGGGTAACATTTCCAAAAAGTCAACCAAGCTATAATTATACTTAGAATAGGGATTAACATGTGTTAATTATGACTTGTATTATCTTCATCCATCCATCATCTGAGATTGGGGCATCTGCATCTTTTCCTCCGCCACCAACGGTGGATGGAGTTTATGTTTTCACCCCTGTCTGTTTGTCTGTTTGTCCGTTTGTTTGTCTGTTTGTCCGTTTGTTTGTTTGTTTGTTTGTCTGTTTGTCTGTTTGTCCGTTTGTTTGTTTGTTTGTGAACAAAATATCTCAAAAGGTTGGAGACGGATTCGGACGAAACTTGGTGGACCGGTTGGGAGTGTGATGGGGACGATTAGGTTAGATTTTGGTGAATATCTGAATATGGATTCGGATATGAGAATTATTTAATTTTTTACGTGATTCTTCACCATTGGTAGATAGGGCCAAAAACGATACTTTGCGGGATATCTCAAAAGGTTATGGATGGATTCAGATGAAACCTGGTGGAGAGGTTGTGTGTGTGACAAGGAAGAATCGATTCGATTTTGGTGAAGATCTGAATATGGATTCGGATATGAGAATTATTTAATTTTTCAGTGATTCTTCACCATTGAGTGATATGGCCAACTAGGCGGAGGTATGCTCTCTACTGAGTGCCGTTATAGTTAAAGAAGCAATTATCCCTCCTGTTTGGATGATTCGAGATAGCCATCAATTTATTTGTTTATTTTAAATACCTAGTTAGTGAAGAAGTATAATTTGGGCTGAGCACCCGTTATCCACTCCAGCCGAGCTCAATAACACCCCTTGGCTATTCTTGCACAGGTCATGCTCGCAGAATACCGCGAGACCGATCAGCTCTTTGCTGTGAAGATCCTAAAGAAGGATGTGATCATTCAAGATGATGACGTTGAGTGCACCATGGTGGAGAAACGCATGCTGGCACTCCCTGACAAGCCTTACTTCCTCACACAGCTGCACTCCTGCTTCCAAACCATGGTGAGTTTGTCATTCACCAGGCAGTTACATCTCTTTCATAAACACACACACACACACACATAGACACACCTATTTGAGAGTTGGTCAAGCTTCACCTGGACATTTGTTTATATAACTACCAGCAGAAGTACCCGGCGTTGCCGGGCGGGGGGAGGGGAACGGAGGGAGGGAGGGGAACGTGGGGGGGGAGGCGGGGGGGGGGAGGGGAACGGAGGGAGGGAGGGGAACGGGGGGGGGAGGCGAGGGGAGGGGGAGGATGAGGGGGAGGGGGAGGAGGAGGGAAGGGTGAGGGGGGGAGGGTGAGGGGGGGAGGGTGAGGGGGGGAGGGTGAGGGGAGGGGAGGGGAGGGGAGGGTGAGGAGGAATGGGTGGGGAGAGGGGGAAGGGGAGCAGTCAGAAGTGGAAGCTCTTTTACAGAGAATTTATCTATCTATAATTCCACTAATCTCTGTATGTGTGTTTGTTTGTTTGTTTGTTTGTCTGTGACCGCTGTTTCTCGACAACCACGGGTCCGATATACTTTAAACTTGCCAGGTATATTGCTGGGGACCCGAGGATGTGCCTTTTCAAGGTTTCATATTAATCGGACAATTACTTACCGAGCTATGTCCAAAAAACGATTCAACCAATCAGAGAGCAGCGAGCTATCGCGTGTGCCGAACGTGGCGAACACACTCTGCCTCGGACGGCACATTTGAGAGCGTATTCATTTATTTCACGTTGGCAAACTATGTTGCCGCTATGTTGGCGTTAAACTATGTTTTAAAACTAATTAAAACCATTTCATGTAAATAGAGGGGGGGGGGGGGGGGGATTGTCACTGTACTCGCAAGCCGTTCGCCGTTCGCTTTGGCGTTGCGAATGAACCAAAACATTTCATGAACCAAACCATTTCATGTAAAGCGTTCGCCGTTCGCTTTGGCGTTGCGAATGGACCAAAACATTTAATGGACCAAACCATTTCATGTAAATAGAGGGGGGGGATTGTCACCGTACTCGCACCCACGTACCCACGTACGGGCATTGCACCCACGTACGGGCATGCCCTAGTCTATCTATAATTCCAGTAATCTCTGTGTGTATGTTTGTATGTTTGTATGTTTGTATGTCTGTGACCGCTGTTTCTCGACAACCACGGGTCCGATATACTTTAAACTTGCCAGGTATATTGCTGGGGACCCGAGGATGTGCCTTTTCAAGGTTTGAAATTAATCGGACAAGTAGTTACCGAGCTATGGCGATTTAGCCGTTCGCCGTTCGCTTTGGCGTTGCGAATGGACCAAACCATTTCATGTAAATAGAGGGGGGGGGGGGGGGTTCTGTGGTCGTTGCGAATGGACCAAACCATTTCATGTAAATAGAGGGGGGGGTTGTCACTGTACTCGCAAGCCGTTCGCCGTTCGCTTTGGCGTTGCGAATGGACCAAAACATTTCATGGAAATAGAGGGGGGGGGGGGGGTTGTCACCGTACTCGCACCCACGTACCCACGTACCCACGTACGGGCATTGCACCCACGTACGGGCATGCCCTAGTATCTTAAAAGGGAGGAGAGGGGAGGGGGGAGGCAGGAGAGTAAGGGGAGTGGCTCACGTTTCTGAGTGATTGTGGCTCACATTTCTGAGTGAATGTGGCTCACGTTTCTGAGTGAATGTGGCTCACGTTTCTGAGTGATTGTGGCTCACGTTTCTGAGTGAATGTGGCTCACGTTTCTGAGTGAATGTGGCTCACATTTCTGAGTGAATGTGGTCACGTTTCTGAGTTAAGTGTGATGCCGATCAGGAAGAAGAAGAAGCTGTACTACCAAATTCGTACACTTCGAGAATTGTTTGATTTATTTGTATTCAAATGTCTGGTAATTGTTTTGTATTTATTTATGCGAATGTGTACTTGTATACAACTGCCATTCATTAAAAAAGGCTTCGGCACTAACAAGCGATTATTATTATTTTTTGTTAACTCCAAAAAAAACGAACTTTTTTTTTCAATTATTTTGTTTTTTTGCCTAAAACACTCCCAGGCACTCACTGATGAAACGCTGAAAGTTTGATGAAGATTCGTTCAGCCATCTCTGAATAAAACGCGGACACACACACACACAGACAACTCGCGTATATATATATATATATATAAATCGGGATTTAAATTTAATTCAAAAATTGATCCAGACGTGTATTCTCTTTCGAACATTCCAACCGACAGAGGTAGTTATTTATCACAGCATCTGTAGAATTTTCACCCTTTTACTCAACACCGTTTCGCTGTTATTTGGTGGAGCAAAAAGTCAACTGAGCTCTATAGATATTTAGATCTAACCAGTCATGAATGATGGATTCCGTATAACCGACCTCGCAGTCATTGATCTTAATCTTACAAACAGATAGGCCTTTGGTCATTTGGAATTAGATCTTCAACTCACTTGATGTTCGCTTCGGTGATCAAGGTGGCCTCTTTTGCAACATGTGTTTCATTCTGTACCCTATACCCACTCAGGTGTGTCTTTAAAAAATTTGCACCGCGATTGTAAGGACGTAATTGGCAGACAATCATCACCATATTGTGCAGCAAATAATCTTTAATTTAAAGCTTGCTTGATATTTTCTTTGACCACACATTTCATAGTTATTCATTGCTCCGTCTTCTTTGTGACCGCATGGCTTTCTGCCAGGTTGATTTTCAGTTCATGCATTGTAAAGCAGGAAACACATGATTGCACATACTGTTCCCCAACTATTTTTCTGCCTCCGCAGTCGAAGTCGCCGAAGGCATTATTATGTTTTCGGGTTGTCCATCCAGCAGTCCATGCGTCCGTCCATGATAGGTTTTCATTACCGCGATAACTTGAGAACGGCTGAAGGTATCTAAGTCAAATTTGGTGCAGGTGTGTATAATGAGGTAAATATTAACCGATTAGATTTTGAGTTCACGAATGCAAAGGTCAAAGGTCAGAGGTCATGTTGGGTAAAAAGCTTGTTACCGTGATAACTTGTGAACCAGTGATGGGATTTTGACCAAAGTTGGTGCAAGTATGCATTATGATTCAAACATGAATCGATTTGATTTTGGGGGAAAGAGGTCAAAGGTCAAAGTCTAGAATAGGTTTATAACTTGAGAACGGCTGAAGGGATCTAAGTCAAACTCGATACAGGTATTATACTGATGTAAAGATGAACTGATTTGATTTTGGGGGAAAGAGGTCAAAGGTCAAAGTCTAGAATAGGTTTATAACTTGAGAACGGCTGAAGGGATCTAAGTCAAACTCGATACAGGTATTATACTGATGTAAAGATGAACTGATTTTATTTTGGGGGAAAGAGGTCAAAGGTCAAAGTCTAGAATAGGTTTATAACTTGAGAACGGCTGAAGGGATCTAAGTCAAACTCGATACAGGTATTATACTGATGTAAAGATGAACCGATTTGATTTTGGGGGAAAGAGGTCAAAGGTCAATCTCTATAATAGGTTTATAACTTGAGAACGGCTGAAGGGATCTAAGTCAAACTCGATACAGGTATTATACTGATGTAAAGATGAACTGATTTGATTTTGGGGGAAAGAGGTCAAAGGTCAAAGTCTAGAATAGGTTTATAACTTGAGAACGGCTGAAGGGATCTAAGTCAAACTCGATACAGGTATTATACTGATGTAAAGATGAACTGATTTGATTTTGGGGGAAAGAGGTCAAAGGTCAAAGTCTAGAATAGGTTTATAACTTGAGAACGGCTGAAGGGATCTAAGTCAAACTCGATACAGGTATTATACTGATGTAAAGATGAACTGATTTTATTTTGGGGGAAAGAGGTCAAAGGTCAAAGTCTAGAATAGGTTGATAACTTGAGAACGGCTGAAGGGATCTAAGTCAAACTCGATACAGGTATTATACTGATGTAAAGATGAACCGATTTGATTTTGGGGGAAAGAGGTCAAAGGTCAATCTCTATAATAGGTTTATAACTTGAGAACGGCTGAAGGGATCTAAGTCAAACTCGATACAGGTATTATACTGATGTAAAGATGAACTGATTTGATTTTGGGGGAAAGAGGTCAAAGGTCAAAGTCTAGAATAGGTTTATAACTTGAGAACGGCTGAAGGGATCTAAGTCAAACTCGATACAGGTATTATACTGATGTAAAGATGAACTGATTTTATTTTGGGGGAAAGAGTTCAAAGGTCAAAGTCTAGAATAGGTTTATAACTTGAGAACGGCTGAAGGGATCTAAGTCAAACTCGATACAGGTATTATACTGATGTAAAGATGAACTGATTTGATTTTGGGGGAAAGAGGTCAAAGGTCAAAGTCTAGAATAGGTTTATAACTTGAGAACGGCTGAAGGGATCTAAGTCAAACTCGATACAGGTATTATACTGATGTAAAGATGAACTGATTTGATTTTGGGGGAAAGAGGTCAAAGGTCAAAGTCTAGAATAGGTTTATAACTTGAGAACGGCTGAAGGGATCTAAGTCAAACTCGATACAGGTATTATACTGATGTAAAGATGAACTGATTTGATTTTGGGGGAAAGAGGTCAAAGGTCAAAGTCTAGAATACGTTTATAACTTGAGAACGGCTGAAGGGATCTAAGTCAAACTCGGTACAGGTATTATACTGATGTAAAAATGAACTGATTACATGTTGAGGTCAAGAGGTCAAAGGTCAAATGTCAGATGTCCCGTTCGATCAATATTCTGTTATCGAGCTAACTTGTGAACCAGTGGTGGGATTTTCCTCAAACTTGGCATAATTATATATTATGGTGCAAAGATGAACTAATTAGATTTTGGCATCAAGAGGTCAAAGGTCAGAGTCTGTAATAGGTTTTTGTTACCCTGATAACTTAAGAACGGCTGAGGGGAACTAAGTCAAACTTGGTACAAGTATGTATAATGATGTGAAGATAAACGGATTCGATTATGGGGTAAAGAGGTCAAAGGGCCGAAGTCCTGTTAGGTAAAAATTCTGTTGCTGCACTAACTTGTGAACCAGTGATGGGAAGTATATATCATGATGAAAATATGAACTGATGAGATTTCTGCATCAAGGGTCAGAGGTCATGTCAGGTAAAAATGTGATACTTGAGAACAGCTGAAGGGATTCGAATCAAACTTGGTACAAGTATGTATAGTAATGTAATAATGTGGGCAGAGGCATATTGATCGACGTCACGACGTCAAAGATTGCCGTTCTAGTTTTAAATAAATCATAACATTGCTTAATCATCATGTGGATCTCGCCATCTCCACAGTTGGTAAATGGAAACTGTTACAGATAAATCAACACCATCGGAAGCGTTAAGGTCTCACAGAATGTCTGAAAAACAAATAACCTCAATACATTTACGGAATGGCCAATGAGAACATCTTTATGGTCATCAGGCTCCAGAAACAGATGGTTGGTGGGAGGGCAGAAGAACAGGAAGCAAATAGTGAGGATGTAAAAATGGGGAGAGCTGAGAGATTTTTTTCTCTCTCTCTGTAGGAAATCGTGTGACATTCAGAAACTTTTTATGCTCGAACACAATCAAAGAACTTGCTTGAGAAGATATCCAGATGGAGCTTCATTCTCCAGGGAGTGGACGATATAATGGATTTTCTATTCTAAAGCACATATAATATATGCTGATCGGGAAAACCGTGTAACATCTATCGAACACGAAGTGGATGGAAGGAGAGCATATATAATTTCCAACTTGCCTCTCAACATTTTGTTGATCACCAAAATGTACTGACAGTAACCCATAAACATCATGCATGAAGATGAAAAAAGTTACGAAAATTGTTTCAACCAACCATGCAGGGCCTTTTGACTACTCTTTATACAACAACAACTACTACTAAAATATCCCCAATTATTCCCACAATCTGGTGCTGAGGGAAGTTTATGACTCAATTCTTTCAAAATTGCCCAACCAGACCTGACGTTTGACTGGAGGTGATTTCCCGATAATTTTTTTTTTTTTTTTTTCAGGGTACCGGGGAGGGGATGACCTGCATACTACTCCTCATTAAAGGCACCGTAGCATCTTTAACATCCACCAACTAAAGTTAACAGATGGAACACACACACACAATCAAACATATAGCAAAAACATTGTAGTTGCAATGATTTACAAAACGCCAACTGTTAATTCTGATCATTAGATCTCATCTCATCTCGTGATGTCCACATGTTTGTCCGGTTGTCCTTCTGTCTGTTAACTTTTTGCTACTCCTCCCTTATCACCTGGCTGATTGTTCTGAAACTGGCCACACAAATATAAGACAGTATGTCAAAGTGGGATTGTTTTAATATATATTTTTTACAAAATCATTTCAAATTAAAAGTATTCAACCCCTTTGCTGTGACACTCCAAATTGAGCTCAAGTGCATCCAATTCCCTTTGAGCATCCTTGAGATGTCTACTACTTGATTGGAGTCCACATGTGGGCCAATTCAATTGATTGCATCTGATTTAGAAAGAAACACATATTTCTATATACAGGCCATGGTTAGTCTGACGAAAGTGGCTAGAAAACACTTCGTTCCGAGGAGAAGGTGTGACTTGAACTTTTGGCTACTGGTAGGCAAATATATTGTTGCGGATATGGGATTTGGCCTCCATATCCGCTTGTAAATATTCCCCTATTTCCCCAATACTCCCAAACTATCCCCAATCCCCCATTCCCTAGTCCCATTGTCTGTAAACAACACTCTGTAGAACCGACCTTCCCCTTTTTCCCCCATTAACTGTCGTGCCCAGGTTCACCGCATCTCACGTAGACAACTATAGGACCTCTTGCTAGTTATTCTTAGTCTATGTCAGTTAAGGACTCGTTTCCATTAATTCTGACTCTTCGTTGCACCAGAATGTGATTGTATTTTTTTTTTTTTTTTTTTTTTTTGTATACAAGATCGAGGCTCGTGAAAGAGCGAACATTAATCACACAGAAAGACAAACAGACACATAAAACAAATAACATCGGGAGCGGTAGACAAGATGGGGAGAGAGGGGGAAGGACACAAACACAACATTTGAGAGCAGGGACCGAGAGACATGGAGACATCGAGAGATCTGTGGGAGGGAGAGGGCTTTGGGGGGGAGGCATGTGAAGGGGGGGAGGCATGTGAAGGGGGGGAGGCATGTGAAGGGGGGGAGGCATGTGAAGGGGGGGGGGTGGGAGAGGTATAAACATATGGACACTGCCAGGATTTCCAGGAAATAAGTTGGAATTTCAAACAAGGTGGATCTGGGGTGAATTAGTGGGGGTAGAAAAGATCAAGGTTATGGATGGGGGAAGATAAGAGATGGTGGTGAACAGCTGTTTTAAAGACCTGGAGGGAGGAGAGGGATTGAAGGGAGTGTGGGAGTTTGTTCCACAGGCGGGAGAAAAGAGGAATGAAAGAGTGAAGGTGAGCAGAGAGCCGAGATTTCGGCAGTTTAACCATCAGAGGGTTGCTGGCAGATCTTGTGCGACCTGTAGGAATATTTGGGGGACAGAGCACAGAGAGAGCTGGGGGAGCAAGGCCGGAGAGGAGTCGGTAGAAGACAGAAAGACCACCTACCTGCCTGCGGTGAGTGAGTGAAAGGCCCTCAGAGATAGCTTCATCGCGGGAGATTCCAATGATTTTGAAAGCTTTGGATTCAACAGCGTGAAGCCGAGCCAGGTGTGAGGCAGGAGCACCAGCCCATAGGGGAGAACAGTATTCCATTGAGCTGCGGATGAAAGCCTTGTAAGTGGTGAGGAGCTCAGGTGTGCCGAGGAAGGACTTCGCACGACGGAGGATGCCCAGTCGGCGACTGGCTTTGGAGGCCAGCTTGGAAATGTGGTTTTCCCAAGAAAGATCATGGCAGATAGTGAGACCCAAAAGCTTGAGTGACAGAACTTCTTGGAGAGGATTGTTGAGAAAGTAGATGGGAGGGTTGTCCAGTCGATCTTTTCGGAGAGACATAGTAAGAGAGTGAGATTTGGCAGGATTGAAAGACATGTTCCACTTGTTTGACCAGTCTGTGATTTTGTCCAGGTCTTCAGAGAGTGAGGAGGCTGCAGACTGCCGATCTGAGCGGCAGAGAATGGAAGAGGCAGAAAGAGGAATGGAGCGGCAGAGAGTGGAGTCATCAGCAAAGAGATAGAGAGGATTTTCCAGAGAGTCAGAGAGATCATTGATAAAGACCAGAAAAAGCACAGGGCCCAGCACACTTCCTTGGGGAACTCCAGCCTGAACAGGAAGGGGAGATGAGAGAAATCCATTCAGGGCCACACGTTGACTACGACCAGAGAGGAAGTCCGCAAGCCATGCATGGAGATTTCCATGGATACCATAGGAGGAGAGTTTGATGAGCAGAGCTGGGTGCCAGACCGTATCAAAGGCCCTTGATATGTCAAGGGAGACAGCTCTGATTTCCTGTTTGGCATTGAGGACCTCCATCCATTGTTGAGACAGCAGAAGCAGCATGTCCAGAGTAGAGTGACCTGGTCTGAAACCAAATTGATGATCAGAGATCAAGCCATTGGAGAAGAGGAAAGATTTCATATCCGAAGCAATGATGGATTCCATGACTTTGCTGATAATTGGGAGCAGGCTGATTGGTCTGTAGTTGCAAGGATCTGTTTTTGCACCTTTTTTGTGTAAAGCGGTAATGTTAGCTGATTTCCAGGATGCTGGCAGATGACCTTGAGCAAAAGATAAGGTGAAAAGAACAGAGAGAGGGTGAGATAGAGCGGCAGAGCAGGATTTTAAGACCCGTGGGCTGATGCCGTCTGGTCCAGTTGCAGAATCAGAGTCGAGGTTTGACAAAAACTCCTCCACCTTGTCAGGAGAGAAGGACACAGAGTCCAGGAGCAGTTGGGTTCGACTGGGAAAGGTGGGAACAGAGAGAGATGGGTTTGGGACTAAGGATTTCGAGGCGAACACAGAGTTGAGGCATTCGGCTTTGTCACGTGCGATGTCAACTGTGTGGCCATTTGAGGTAAGGGAGGGGATGGAGGGGGAACAAACACCAGAAACGGATTTGACCAGACGCCACCAGGATTTGGAGGAAGGAGACAGGTTTGAGAGTTCATTCTTGAGTGAGGAGAGATAGTGCTTCCTGGCACTCCTGAGGGTAGACACACACTTGTTCCGAGCTTGGTGGAAGGAACTGAGATTTCCTTCAGTTGGATTAGCCTTCCAAGAGGCAAAGGCAAGTTGTTTCAGGGCAACTGCCTCACCACAAGATTCAGTGTACCATGGACGGGAGGAAGGGTAAGACATTTGAAGGCGAGATGGGATAAATCTGTGCATGAGAGAGATCAGTTTGCTTTGGAAGAATTCCCAGGAAGAATTGATGTCAGAGGCAGTGGAGATGGGAGACCAATCCAGACGATTGATGGCTGCTTGAAGACCGTCCCAGTCGGCCTGAGTGAAATGCCAGACTCGTCGACGCTGAGGAGGCTCTCTGAGAATGGCCAGAGAGATGTCCACTTTGACAAGCACATGATCAGAAGAACCGATTGGAGCAGAAGAAGAGCAGCAGACATTAGCAGGGAAGTTTGTCATAACCAACTCTAGAAGAGAAGATACTCCATTGGCTGAGATCCGGGTCGGGAAATTGACAGATTGTGTCAATCCCAGTGAGTCACAGAAGTCCTTTGCTGAGGTGCCATGACTAGTGAGAGAGGAACCCACACCCAACCAGGTGGCATGATGACAGTTGAAGTCACCACATATGAGGAAGAGAGAGTTGGGATGAGTGGATAGAAGTTGGTCCATGTTGTCAGACATTGAAATGTAGATGGAGTCATCACTGTTTGGGGGACGGTACAGAACACATATGAACAAAAGGTGGGAGCGGAGAGGAAGCCGTAACCAGAGGTACTCCTGCGGGTGAGGAGGAAAGAGAGCAGTGCAAGGAGAGTGAGGAAGAGAGTTTTTGACAAAGATAGCCACCCCACCACCAGGCCGAGGCTCAGGTCTATCATACCGGAGGAGGGAGTAACCAGGAAGAGATATTAAGGACCAGTAGTGAGTGAGGTATGGCACCAGTAGTGAGTTTAGGACCTCCCCATACCTCCTCCCATCTTCCTCATGAAACAACAACAACAACAACTACAACAACAGCGCGCGGGGAGTGTGCGTCCTCACACCGGCTTGGTTAGCCGCCATTGCCCATGTGCGCCGACGGGGTTACCACGAAGGGGCTGACTGTCGGCCCCTCGTCAAGGCCGGAGCCCGGTAACCCCCCGCACCCAATAAGAAGCAACGGGCCGATTCCATCTGGGGCGGAGCTAACGAGCCGAGGGCGTGTCACTCCCCGCTGGATATACGCAGCGACTTACCGGATGTGAGGTCAGATGCGCCGGAACTACGGAGAGAAAAGGACGCCACCTCCAGCGCGACGATACCTCCCCGCATCTTTGGACCGGACCGGGTCGATTCTGCCCCTGAGCCAAGGTGCACCTTGAGCCTCGACTACCTGCCCTTCCTTGCCATCAATCCCTGTGTGAGTCAGTTTTGTCCTGTTTATCTGTCGTCTGTCGGGGCTACTATAAGACCGTATTTAAGTGCCTACCTTCCTATGCTGTCTCTCTCGTCCTTGTAATCTAACGTTCCGAAATATTATAACCTCCTCCGGAGGTCTTGAGAACTGTACCCCTGGTGTCGTGTCATTTTAACCCAGCCGTTGTGTCCTTTCCTCAATTGATTTAGCGTAGCGCGACTCGGCCAACGTTCGAGTATAATCGGGTAAACTGTGCAGACGCGGTCATACCAAACCGCTCGGTAAACCAACATCCACAACCGCGTCTGTAACAATATGTTGGAGTGTGGGGAAAAAGTTCTCCATGATATCTGGGCCCAGTAAAACACAGTGAGCAGTCAAGGTTGGGCGCCAGGGTCAGAAAAGTGACTTTTTGGCGTTTTCCCCATCTTCATACCCCTATAGCTCCTTGAATATGCACCTCCATGCTTCAACTCTCCAGGGGACATCAGAAACAGGAATATATATTACAAATCAGAAGTATTGACCATGCAAACGCTTTCTTGTAAAAAAATATCAAAACTGCAACAAGGTAAATCATTCAGAAAAAGCGAGATTTTTTCGAAAATTTTATTCGTTTTTCTGAGGCTGTATCTGCCTCAAATATTGAATCAGATGTATAGAATGAGCCATGCCAACAGGGTGTATTGCTATCTTACACTGAAGAAAATATGGTCGTGCACTGATCAGTGTGGATGTAACAAAGGATGCATTTGGGTACTTCAACAGTACGAGTGATCAAATTATTCATATAGGTACGAATTACTTCGACCTTGACGAGGCTTCATTTTCCACGTCAATAGACCTAGACATTTGAAATTGCACACGGTGACTTCACATGCATGGAATGCCAACATCATACTCGGACTAATTTGGGCTCGGTGACCACAGTAATTAGCTACTTCATCATTAAAAGAAAGACAGAGAAACATTATCATCTTTGATACTGCCCACACAAAATGACGAATTAAGGCATGACAGTCAGCTAGACCTCTAAAGGTGGTTCCAGTCAGCTAGTTTTGCATAAATAGGTCATCTGACTAATGAAAACGAATGGACATGTACAAGTTGGTACGACACCAGTTCAAACAGTATCATACAATAGTTAATTAAGGGGGAGTAGTGGTAGTAATTAGCTGCTACAGCATTGAAATATGTGGTCTGAACTCAGCAGATTAGTTGTTCTCATAATCATTATCATCCCGTACATTCCAGATCTCAAATAACTCCTCGGTGGGTGTTTTAGAGCTATTCTCACAATTCTCGCACTTACAAATATCCGTGCAGGACAGGGTAGAGGAGCGACATGAACACAGTCCCCTTTTGCATTTTGACATTTTACATGTGCAGTTGACCACCTGCAACATCATTTCTGGGGCTGGATCTCGTGTCATCCACAGAACTGACAATTCATCACCTGTAACTCTCCAGCCGTGACCGAATGGAGAAGGAGCGTTGATGACAGGGAGAGGGTCCGTCTGTGTATGGCGGCTTTTGATAGTTCGCCCGCAAAATATGTTGGTGCTGGGTGTCTCTTGTAGTTGGCATACACTGTTCTACTGGTGACAATGACAAGCAAAATACTCTGTGTTCTGTATCATTCACGTTGGCGCCCGAGTGTTGACGGTAAATGGTACAAAAAGCCTTAACAATACAGCCGCCACTACAGGTTGCTATGTCTAAATCAGCCCCTAATTGTGTCCAGCCTTGCACGAAGTCTCGCTTTTGTACATGATGGAAAATGTTCTCCATTTACCCTTCCCATAAAACGAGCTTGGAGAGTCACACCCGGTTAGAGTCTGAAACCCAATGAAACTCTGAGACAATACAGCTCCCCAAAGCCATCTTTGATACACCTGATATCAATCACATGGGCGTAACTATTTACGCCAGTTGAAAATAAACAAATTTGCTGCTATTTGTGAACTGAGAGCAGCATCGATCACTGCGACATCAGTATCTGGACTGTGAATCACACTATTACAATGACTGTAACTGGCGTGTTTTGCATGGAGGAAGAGATGGGTGTCAGCCGCCTCTTGATCGCATTGCAACTCAACCAATAACTGTATGCATAGCTCACCTGATGACACTTTCAACACGTGAAATTGGTCAGAATGTGTCACATAAATCCTGTAATCTCACCCCAGATCAGGAAGTTTGCTTGATCGCCAAGTGGTGAAGAGAAAATCAATCACCCCTTGCGATCAATCATCTTTATTCTCACCCCTTGCGAGAAATTTCTTCCACTGACTTGGAACTTTTTGATCGGGGCTGTGATGTGCAGTATATGGAGTGTGATGTGCAGAGTGCATGATAAATTGTGAAACAGTGATTGGGTGATGTCACCACTTTCTCCATCATTTCCCAAAGTAGTCACGATACTTAATCCATCTTACCTCAGAGAATTGACACACATTCTGTGCTTTTACTGAAGCTAGATGCAAAAAACAGAATAAGTGTGACTTCCCATTGGATTTTCCTTCGGACACGACTCGCCTCACGCTGACATGGGGGCCTCCATTGCAGTACAAGTAGTGCACATGTTTACAAAAATACGGCGCCTGATTGGCTTGGAGTGCTAATGCTAACTCTTTGGCCTGAACGCCAAGCACTACGTCTGGTGGAAAGTGTGTACAGCTCATCACCCATCTAACAACATCCCTACCATGAAGTGCAGTGGTGGCAGCATCATGCTATGGGGATGCTTTTCAGTGTCAGGGACTGGGGAGACATGTAAGGATAGAGGGAACATTGAATGGCGTCCAATACAGGCAAATCCTTGAGGAAAACCTGCTTCAGAACAAGAACGTGAAAGTCCTTGAGTTGCCCAGTCAAAGTCCATACTTGAAGCCCATTGAGAATCTGTGGAAATGTTTGACGATTGCTGTTCACCGACACTCTTCCATCCAACTTGGGAGAGCTTGAGCAAATCTGCAAGGAAGAATGGGAGAACCTCCCAAAATCCAGATGTCCAAAGCTGATACAGACATACCCAAGAAGACTCAAAGCTGTAATCGCTGCCAAAGAGCTTCTACAAAGCATTGACTCAGGGTTTGAATACTTATGTAAATTAGATATTCCTGTATTTAATTTTTTATTATTTTGAATAAAAATTCTAAAAATTTCCACTTTGACATTATGAGGTATTATGTGTATGTCAGTGACAAAAATCTCAATTTAATCCATTTTAAATTCAGGTTGTAACACAACAAAATGTGAAAACGTCAAGGGGTGTTAATACTTTCTGAAGGCACTATATTATAATATATATTCGTGTATACAACTATGTATTGTTAGATGAGTTCATCTTCAATGCACTTTCACACTTACATACACTTACATACACTCACATCCAGGGTCTGCTTCGCAAGCACGTGAGACCATTATAAAGCCATTATAAAGCTCGTAGTGTTGGTCTGAGAAATCTCTGAGGATATCCTCAAAGACTCAATAGCTCAGTGGGCTGTCACCGCGTAAGTGATGAGTTCCTGGGTTCGATTTTTTTTTCAGAATTTTTTCAGAGTTCTGAGTCAGAATTTTTTCACACTAGCCCCACGCAGGAATTTACTTCCTGTTTCTTAAAAAAAATAAAAAAAATAAAAAAAATATATATATATATATATATATATCAGTCACTATGCGACCTTCATATCATCAGTGGAGAACCGCCAGCAAGGTGTCCCATACAGCTGCTGCTGCACCTTGCTGGGAGCGATAAGCACCGCCTGCCACGCGGTGACGTTATCTCTGGTATCCACTCATCATATGGAGTCGACCTGGTTGCGGTTGGGAGTTACTAATAATGGTATCTGTAATCTGGTTCTCCAACCTAATGAGCGGACAACATGACGTCATCGCCATGCACGTCCGCCTTGCCTGCAAAGTTCCAGAGGAACCATCTAGCAGTGCGTCATTACGGATTATAAATACAGATACTGTCACAAGTGCATGCAAAACTCACAGTTACCGACCTGGTTTCGCCCTTGTTGGGGCTTCATCAGGGCAACACAGTGAGGCTTTCCATACACTTGTAACTCTGTGACCCTTTCGGTTTTTATATCAGTCACTATGCGACCTTCATATCATCAGTGGAGAGCCGCCAGCAAGGTGTCCCATACAGCTGCTGCTGCACCTTGCTGGGAGCGATAAGCACCGCCTGCCACGCGGTGACGTTATCTCTGGTATCCACTCATCATATGGAGTCGACCTGGTTGCGGTTGGGAGTTACTAATAATGGTATCTGTAATCTGGTTCTCCAATCTAATGAGCGGACAACATGACGTCATCGCCATGCACGTCCGCCTTGCCTGCAAAGTTCCAGAGGAACCATCTAGCAGTGCGTCATTACGGATTATAAATACAGATACTGTCACAAGAGCTTATCGCTCCCAGCAAGGTGCAGCAGCAGCTGTATGGGACACCTTGCTGGCGGTTCTCCACTGATGATATGAAGGTCGCATAGTGACTGATATAAAAACCGAAAGGGTCACAGAGTTACAAGTGTATGGAAAGCCTCACTGCGTTGCCCTGATGAAGCCCCAACAAGGGCGAAACCAGGTCGGTAACTGTGAGTTTTGCATGCACTTGTGACAGTATCTGTATTTATAATCCGTAATGACGCACTGCTAGATGGTTCCTCTGGAACTTTGCAGGCAAGGCGGACGTGCATGGTGATGACGTCATGTTGTCCGCTCATTAGGTTGGAGAACCAGATTACAGATACCATTATATATATATATATATATATATATATATATACTGTATATATACATACCAGCTGGAAGCCCGTGGTGGAATACCACGATTGAAAAAAAAGGATGCTTTTTATTCTTGCCCTGATATAAATTTATTCTACTTGCCCTCAACCCCTTTCCCTAGACTGTCACAGTGTGCTCCCAGACCCCCACACCCCCATCCGCCAACACACCGATATCCACTCGCACACCCACACCCCATCCGCCACCCCCACACCTCCCAGCCCCCCACTCCCCTCTGCTTCCCCCCTCCTTCATATTGTGGCTCCCTTCAACTCTCCCGCATTTTCTTCCCTTAATGTTGACAACTAAGTAAGCGACATCATCGGCACAGTGTCCACATGGATCGCACACCTCATGCGGTGCTGTGCTCACTCTGGCTCGAACCGCCATTTGTGTGTTGCGAGGGAGTGCCAGAACGTCACATAGTCTGCTCAGAAGTTCCCCTTTGCCCAGTGGCACCTGCCTCAGTAACTTGCTTTATACACATCATTAACTCTTAGATGCAGGGGTCAAAAATCCTACATAAACGCAGCCATTGGGCCTCAGAGGCTCAACGGATGTATTCGTGTAATGTTTTTTTTATTATCGATTTTTTGTCTTTCATATCCTTTTTCAATCTAAGTCGATGCTCATGGATGTGTATTTGCTCAAAAAATATGATTCACTAATCCTTTTATTTAGAATGTATATGTCCACAACTGTCAAAAATCCTACACCTATACAGCCATTGGGCCTCGGAGGCCCCACAAATGTATTCGTGTAAAGTTTTTTCATTTTCATATTTTTGTCACTGAATTATTTGTAACCAAGTCATAGGAGCATATCAAGAGGCTCATATCAAGAAAATAATGATATAACATAGTAGTACAAGTGTACAACAACATTTATGGGGGGCCTCAAATGCCCCAGGCCTGCATTCGTGTCGGATTTTCGGGTTATAATTGAAGAATGAAGATTTTTCCACGAGCCTGAATGATTTTTTTATGTCACTTAATTTTGTGTGACAACATGAAAGTCGGTGAAAATGAGGCTTATTCCAAAAAAAAATTGTACAGCATAGTTTTTGCAACAAAAAAAACCTTGTGGGCCTCCGAGGCCCAATCACTGCATCCAAGGGTTAAGAAATAAATAATAAGAGCTTTTTTCACAGTGCAGTCACGAGATTTCCCGAATTACTCGGACAAAGACCTTAAAATCATTAATAACGTGTTTTCTGGTCTAGTTCCTGTCGAGTTTTAGAAGAGAAAATAGTTGGAAACCACCGGCTCACTCTATCAATCCAAAACATAGGGGCAATACCCCTGGCACTCACCTGGTAGAATAAACAGTATACTGCACCAACAAAAGATATTTTAAACCAATTTCAATGGTTGCTAGAAGACAGGGCAGCATGTAGAATCATACTAACATAAACATAAGGCTTTAAACAATCAAACAAAAAAATACCCCAACGCCATATACCTCCTAAGACCCCAATTTTTCTAATGCCTTGAACAAACATTGGTACATCATGGGTGATGAAGGTTGTGGTGAAGTTTCATCGAAATCGTGTGTGTTGTTTCAGAGGAAAAAGCAAAAATCCTATTTTGGGGGTCAAACCTGGATCCACTTTGACCCCGGTAAACCCCCTTAGACCCCGATTTTTTTTAATGCCGTGAACAAACTTTAGTCACAACACAACAAATATGATTTGTGCCAAATTTGGTCACAATCCCATCAGCGGTTTCGGAGAAGAAGTTGCAAGTGTTTACGGACTGACGGACAACGTGCCATCGCATAAGCTAACATGAACTTCGTTCCAGGTGAGCTAAAAATCCTGTGGAGCATTTGAAGCAAAAACATCTTCACTGTTTATAATTATGTAATACATCTATTCTTCACATATAGAACTGGAACTGGAATACTTCACATATAGTGTTTGTAATTACGTTGTGGTGAGGTGTTTGTAATTACGAGGTGGTGAGGCGTTTTGAATTACGTGGTGGTGAGGTGTAATTGTCCCAATCTTCCAATCTGCACCTGCCGTATGTGTGCTGAGGGGTTCTTTTTATAATTAAAAAAAAAAATTTTTCAACCTAAATCTTCAACTGAAACTGTTTACAAAAATGTTATTTCACAAACACCACAAATAAATTTGTGCAAAATAATTGTTTGTATTATGATTGGTGTAAAGCATGAATATACATATATATATATATATATATATATATAGATATATATATATATATATATATATATATATATATACATATATATATACATACATACACACACACACACACACACACACACACACACACACACACACACACAGTCACGTGAAAAAGTAAGTGCACCCCATGTAAAGTTTTGACTTTTTCAACATATTTCAACATACAAATATTTGATCTTCATTTCAACAATATTGATAGATAAAGGTGATATAATATAACAAATGTCATGAAACATTTACATTGTGTAGTCCATTGTATAATTTAAATAAAAATAAATGCAAATTTCGTATGTGGAAAAAGTAAGTACACCCTTCGCTCTAATAGGTGGTATTGCCCCCTTTGGCAGAAACAACCTCAAGTAGGCGTTTCTTATAACTGTTTATCGGGATATTTTTTAGATAGTATGTAATAGATGAATCAAAAAATTCAATGTCCATAAACTTTTGTCAGAAGAAGAATCACAAATTTTATTTCCCGAGGAGGACAACACTTTCTGTCTACAAGGAAATACACAGCAAGAAACAATAACCTTTATCAAACCAAGGAGAGCATACTACAATTCACAAAGGCACATTGCAAGATTCACAGAAAGTCCCAAGTGAAAATCCTGGTACAGTAGAGATGTACATCAAAGGAAACATCATAAGGATACAGTAGCATGCACAGTATACAGTCAACATGCAGTGTAAACATACAGAATCGACCAGCCAAGTAAAACATCCTAAGTACAACATTTACAGCATTACAAACCTAGTGAAAATCCTAAAGTACAACAAACCAACATCTTACAAACCCAGTGATAATCTATATAAATAATACAAACTTTTTGTGTGTGTGTGAATGTGTGTATGTTACCGATAGACTCCTAAACGGAGAGGCTCACGTGCTTGATATTTGGCATAGACATCGCCATTGAGCCTGGGAAGGACATGGCCTACCTAAAAATATTTGGCGAGATCCATATTTTTTATTCATATTTACCTCAGCGCATTTCAGCGAGGAACATTATACACGGAATCTCAGCCGGTGCCAGAGCAGCTCGCTGATTCGCTCAGAGCGATCACGTGATGTTCCATCCTCGCTGCCAGACCACTGAACGGAAAATATATAGAATGACCATTGCCATTCACACCACACAGGTGGAGATGCAGCTACCGGGCGCCATGTTGGTTGGCACTTGATGCTGGGTGATGGTGATTTCCGTCACGCGTTTGCACGTAATTCAGAGCGAAAAGCGATTGCGTTTTTTCACCTTTTGTGCGATCGTGTTTTGTGTCGATTTTTGTCGATTTTGTGCGATATGAATTAAACGTCTTTGAAACAGCTGTGAAACGTCTTTCCACAACCCTTCCTTAACCGATTGGAGCAGTTTATTGCCGCACAAAATGGCATTTTAACAGTTGTTTGGCTTTTAAAAACTGGGACACGTTCAAAACAAACGAGATCCGCGAAGCGAGTTGGTCAAGTCGTGCTAACCAAGATGGCGACATGGCGGCTACACTTTTCACGGAGTATGAACGTTCTATATATTTTCAATTCAGTGCGCCAGACTCGCTCACGTACTTGATTTGTGGCATAGACATGGCCATTGGGCCTTCACGGTGTAATTTGTGCGAGGCTTTTGTCCGAGTGAGCTTGAGTCGAGAGGGCGAATGTACGGGTCTCCCTTCCCCCGCCTGGCAACGCCGGTACTGGAGGGCGTCACAGGATCGGTGTCTCCAAATCCGCTTCGTGCTGTTGTTGCGAAGATGCAGGACGATGTCGCGATTGTTGTGCTGCTCTCTTCCCATGAGAACGGCAACGTCATTATTGACTGGCCCTCCCCTTCCTCCCCTCCCCTTCCCCCTCCCCCCTCTCCCTCCCCTTCCCTCTCCCTCCCCTTCCCTCTCCCTCCCCCCTCCCCCTTCCATCCTCCCCTTCCCCTCCCCCGTACCCTTCCCCCCTCCCCTTCCCCCTCCCCTTCCCCCCTCCCCTCCCCCCTCCCCTCCCCTTCCCTCCTCCCCCCCCCTTCCCTCCTCCCCCTTAATGTCCCCCTCCCCTCCCCCTCCCTCCTCCCCCTCCCCTCCCCCTCACTTTCCCCCCTCCCCCTTCCCCTCCCCCCTCCCCCTACTCTTCCCCCCTCCCCTTCCCCCTCCCCCTCCCCTTCCCCCTCCCCCTCCCCTTCCCCCTCCCCCTACTCTTCCCCCCTCCCCTTCCCCCTCCCTTCCCCCCTCCCCTTCCCCTCCCTTCCCCCCTCCCCTTCCCCCTCCCTTCCCCCTCCACCATACCCCCTCCCCTTCCCCCCTCCCCCTCCCCTTTCCCCCTCCCCCCTCCCCCCTCCCCTCCCCTTTCCCCCTCCCCCTCCCCTTTCCCCCTCCCCCTCCCCTTTCCCCTCCCCCTCCCCTTTCCCCTCCCCCCTCCCCCTCCCCTTTCCCCTCCCCCCTCCCCTTTCCCCTCCCCCCTCCCCTTTCCCCTCCCCCCTCCCCTTTCCCCTCCCCCCTCCCCTTTCCCCTCCCCCCTCCCCTTTCCCCTCTCCCTCCCTCCCCCTCCCCTCCCCTCCCCTCCCCTCCCCTACCCCTTCCCCTTCCCCCTCCCCCTCCCCTTCCCCCTCCCCATCCCCCTCCCCCCTTCCCCATCCCCCCTTCCCCATCCCCCCCTCTCCTCCCCTCCCACCCGTTCCCCTCCCCTCCCCCCCGTTCCCCTCCCCTCCCCCCCCGTTCCCCTCCCCTCCCCCCCGTTCCCCGCCGCTTCCCCTTTCCCTCCCCCACCCGGCAATGCCGGGTACTTCTGCTAGTCCTAAATATTTGGACATCAGCCCTGATTTTTATACAAGTTGAGAATGGGAGGAGCAAATGGAGGGGGAGGAGCGAAGAGAGGGGAGGAGAGCAGTAGGATTGGTTAGGCAAAGTGTGGGTGGGAGGGAGCAAAGATCGGGGGATACAATGTGATTGGTCGAGTGAAATATTGAGCAGAGGGATATCCCGTTGTTTGAGGAATGCATATTAAAATTGCCTTAACTAGGGCATGCCCGTACTATATATATGCCCGTACTATATATCTATCTAAAATTATATCCCCCCCCTCTATTTACATGAAATGGTTTGGTCCATTCGCAACGCCAAAGCGAACGGCGAACGGCTTGCGAGTACAGTGACAATCCCCCCCCTCTATTTACATGAAATGGTTTCGTCCATTCGCAACGACCACAGAACCCCCCCCTCTATTTACATGGAATGGTTTGGTCCATTCGCAACGCCGGCACACGCGATCGTTCGCTGCTCTCTGATTGGTTGAATCGTTTTTTGGACATAGCTCGGTAAGTAATTGTCCGATTAATATGAAACCTTGAAAAGGCACATCCTCGGGTCCCCAGCAATATACCTGGCAAGTTAAAAGTATATCGGACCCGTGGTTGTCGAGAAACAGCGGTCACAGACAAACGTACAGACAGAGATTACTGGAATTATAGATAGATGAGGAAGAAATGTTCTTCGAGACTCTTCGGCGTCAAGGTTCTCTCAATCACATGTAAAGAAAGTAAAAAAACTTTATATATATTTACTAATTCAAACTTTTAAATATTATCTTAGAAAGAAACAAGCATATCAAATTCATCTTTGTCAACTGCAAAACTCATTTTAACATTATTGTTTTCACAGGACCTGAGTATTCTGCCAGTTGATGCAAGGATTATCATACCATATTTGAAAATTAACACACTAGTAACATGAGTTTTAATAAGTCATGTTAAGACTTCAAAACAGGCATGCAATTAAATAAGAAAGTCCTTATTTAATCAACAGGTCACTCAGTACCTATGATAACCACATCCTTTGTCAACCTGCAAACTCATCTTTTCTCTCATAAGTCAAAATCATATATAAGAGGTATAAACCTAAATACTGAAAATACCCTTACAAAAGATTTTTTTAGAGAAGATATTGGATCAGAGAGCCAGAGAGAGCTAGCCTACCAGACTGCATGTACATGGATTTGGAATAGGTTTATAGGATTTTACACTTTCGACTAACTTTGATCAAACACTAATAAGCTATAAGTTTTATTTGATTCAGTGTTTAATTATCGTTCTTTTGAAAGATTTACTGAGAACGTTGACAATTCCATAAAACTATCTATTAAATTAACTTGTAAGTGGAAGTAGAAAGAAAGTGCACCGGGCCCATCCCCCATCGGCCAGTGCAGAGTAACTCATCCACTTCTATTGTATCAAGGAACTCTTTGTCCAATTCTGCAAAATAATTACCATGTATTTTACATTTTACTTATCAAAACAATGTTAGCTTCGCCCTCGTACTGAGTCGATTATTCACTAGTTGTACCACACACAATGGGATTTGTAAAGCAATTCAGTGGATGCTAATTACTTCAGGCAGCTGGTCAGACATTGTGGAACCAGTGTATTATTTATTTACCAAGAAAACAATATTGTTACAGACGCGCTTGTGGATGTTAGTTTACCGAGCGGTTTGGTATGACCACGTCTGCACAGTTTACCCGATTATGCTCGAACGTTCACTAGTCGCGCTACGCTAGATCAATGAAGGAAAAGGACACAACGGCTGGATTAAAACGACACGACACCAAGGGTTCAGTTCTCAAGACCTCCGGAGGAGGTTATATTAGGGCGGAAGGTCAGATTACAGGGATGAGAGGGACAGCATAGAAAGACAAGCACTTAGACACACTCTTATATTAACCCCAACAGACGACAGATAAACGGGACAAAAACTGACTCACACGGGGATTGATGGCAAAGAAAGGCAGGTAGTCGGTGGACAGCACAAGGTGCACTCTTGGCTCAGGGACAGGATCCACACGGTCCGAAAGATGCAGGGAGGTCTCTCAGCGCTCGGAAGGTGACGTTCTTTCTCCAAGCTGGGGGCGCATCTGACGTCACGTCCGGCAAGTGGCTGCGTATATCCGGCGGGGAGTGACACGCCCTCGGCTCGTTAGCTCCGCCCCAGATGGAATCGGTCCGCCCTTCTTATTGGGTGCGGCGGGTTTACCAGGCTCCGCCCTTGACGAGGAGCTGACAGCCAGCCCCTTCGTGGTAACCCCGTGGAGCGCATGGTCATGGCGGCTAACCGAGCCGGTGTGAGGACGCACACTCCCCCCCGCGCCGCGCCCATTCTCCTCTGTTGTTGTAGTTGTTGTTGTTGTTGTTGTTTGGGGAAGAAGATGGGAGGAGGTAAGGGAAGGTCCTAAACTCACTACTGGTGCCATATAATCACATTCTGGTGCAACGAAGAGTCAGAATTAATGGAAACGAGTCCTTAACTGACATAGACTAAGAATAACTAGCAAGATGTCCGAAAGTTGTCTACGTGAGATGCGGTGGACCTGGGCACGACATTTAATGGGGGAAAAAGGGGAAGGTCGGTTCTACAGAGTGTTGTTTACAGACAATGGGACTAGGGAATGGGGGATTGGGGATAGTTGGGGAGTATTGGGGAAATAGGGGAATATTTACAAGCGGATATGGAGGCCAAATGCCATATTCGCAACATTGCACCCTTCTCTACCCTCGGGGCGTCCCGACCCGATAAATTTTTACCTATTTTAGTGTGGCACTCAGATGTAGTTCCCTCTACTATTAACTCTACCCTGAGTGCGACAGTTTTACAGATGTTCACAAATGAGTAAATATGTCCCCCTGCGACGTTGCACCCTTCTCCTCTCAGAAACACACCCACAGGATAACCGAATTGCGGAAAGAATTCGCAAACTAAACATACAGCCGGTAGGGAGCATTATTTACAAGACTACGCTGATATTTACACTACGATCCAGGACCTGTTTCTGGAGGAACACATGCAGATGTTATGCATAGAGAGAGCACGCATGCCAGCATCGATACACCAACCCACGAGTGCTCTGTGGCCTACGGCCTTTAATAACGTGCAGAGCACCCTTTCCCAGCACGAAAAGCACCACCCCATAACACAGTCAGCACCATCCGGTGCACCAATAAAGTGTCTATAAATCATTGTGTGGTGTCGCAGCCGGCCGATGTTCTGCCGCTGGTCCTGCCTTCGTGTGGTGCACTTGGCCTTCTTACTTCTTTCAAAAATAAAGAAAGGCGCCAACCGCGTCCATTTCTCTATTGTGGCCGTCAGGGGGCCAACTGTTAGTGGTTCACCTGTATGGCATAGGTGCCACGTTGACCCATAGGTCCATCCACGGGTGGTGCTTGGCCGCAAAAGAACTGCGGTCCATTGTGGGTGGCCACAAACATTGCGGTCCATATGGTGTATCGATCCAGGCAGCAAACAGCGAAAGTGCAGGCCCACAACTGCGAAGCCAGCACCTCTCTCTCCTCTCTCTCTACCCCAAAGCCAGATCCTCGGAGGTGGGAGACAAAAGAAGCAGACAAGTGAGTAAGGTGGTAAGGGCGCAAAAGTGCACGCAATACAAGATGATGCACACTGGGGGCACATGGGAACCAGGTGAGACAGGTACGTTCCTATCGTATGCCCCCCCCCCTCCCCCACCAGGTAACCTACATGGCCCCTCCCTTACCCCTTACTGTATCCACAAAACACAACACTACCCATAAACATCTATTTTACAAATCAACAAACATCCCTACTGTCTTCCCCGTTCCTCCCATAAACCAAATTCGTCTTCTCTCTCTCCTAACCAATCAAATTTGCCATTTTCAACTTTCATCAAAATTTGCCATCTCCAACTGAACATCAAAATTTGCCATTACCAATTCATCATCAGTCCCTCCTAGGGAGGGAGAGATGGAATCACCCCAATGTCTCATCCACGTCGTGATGCGTCTCACCAATCCTCACAGCAATTCTCATTTCTTCAACACAACCAAAGAAAACACAGGTGTGGGGTCATCATCATCACCACAGGTAAGTGGCTGCGTATGGTGCGACAGGCTCTTCAATCCTAACTATTTCCTAAATGACTTTAACAACTTTACACTACCCGGGGTCTTTCTCCGGCCAAACCATTGGCCCTCTTACCCTATGGGTTCTAAAAACCAATTCCCATTGGCCAAACTGTGGTGCTTTTCAATTTGGGGTCTCACTCCCCCGATTCATCTCCCGGTGCCCTCGCACAATTTCTGGGCTGTGGCGTGTACCTCTCCCAGTGGGTCTACCCACCTGCACACCTCCACCACTGCAGTTGCCTCCGAGCTTACCTGCTCCCTGCCCTAACCTAACCTAACTACCTGGGGAAGGCCCTCTGGCGCTCTCCCCACTCGGTGCCCTCTCTGGCACTGGGCTGCCCGATCCACACCCGGGATCCTCAGGCACCCACTAACAACTACCGGCTCCCAGAGCCCACCTGTGGCCTCACCTGGCCGACATCCTCACAGTGGTGGAGTGCTCAACCAACTACACACACTAACAGGCTACACGCCCAGCCATTTCCACAACACGAATGCACCCATTCACAACACCATTCTGCAACCGCACCACAAATGCCAATTTCCAACCACAATTTACCTATACCCTCTACCTAACACTTACACTACCCGCCCCGGGTACTCGTGATGGGGGTCCACTCTTCCCCCATTCACACCTTCGCACCATGCACACCACTCCGTACCACTTACTCCAACTCTCTCCACACACCTGTACCTGCACACCTGTGCTCTCACACCTGGTGCCACCTGCACCCTTCTCTCCCCAAGCGCATTCGCGCTGATCCACACACTCACTACTCACACACTGCTCCACACACCTGTCCAGTTGCACACCTGTGCAATCACACCTGTTCAATTCTCACCTGCATCATCTCATCTAACTACTCCCTTCTGAAACTTGCGCTTCCCAGTCGTCCCTTTAAACTATTGCGCTCCCTCGTCATTATCATCCACACTAATCTACCTGCGTCCCCACTACAGGTATCAGTCACTAACTAAACTTAACGTTACCTAATGTCATCTTCGCTAGATCCCTATCAATATAACCTAACCCACCCAGGCTAGTTTTCACTGCCATACACCCCATAAGCTATTGCTCCTTTGCCCCCACATGGGAAGGGTGGCAGGGATGCCAGCCTTACCCACCGGGCCCATCGCTCACTACCAATTTTGCACATCAAATTTCAACAAATCAAAAATTTGGCCAATCACTGCCCATCATCTGCCAATCACTACTGCCAATCCCTTGCCAATCATCAAATTTTGTTTTTCTCTAATTTTGGGTCCAAAACACTAACCTCATCACCCAGTCTACTCACTAATGCCTCTCGGTGCGCCAATTCCTGTCCAAAGCCCGGCTTCGTAAAGCCAAGCCATGAATGCGGGTTGTTCTGTGCCAGCGGCTGGATGCGTCCGGCACTCGGTGCAGGGACGGGGGCTTACCCGGGCCGAGATCCCACGCACCATCTCGGCGTGGAGCCATCCAATGTCCCGATCTCGACCTGCCGGACTGCCTCAACAAAAGTGGTCGCCATGACGACCCTTCCTATCCAGCCGCCCGCTCCGCCTAGTGGAGCACGGGCGCGGCCGTTCAAAACGAGGCCCAGCACGCACCGAGGGCCCGATTCGGCTAAAAGTCGCTCTAACCGCTAACCCGTCTAACGTCGATGCTTCACCTGGACGCTTACTCCCCGCAGCCCGCTCCTTGCTCACACATCCAGCCGTTCCCATGCTCCTCGTACCTTTCCTTACACACCCAGGTACCCTCATTCCACTCACAGCCTTGGTCACACACCTGACCACCGAACACTTTGGCACACATTCGTTGGTAGCACACCTCACCAACACACCTCTTCGCGCCCCCTCCTCTGTCACCTCCTCTGTGACAATCACAGGTGTGCTCTCATTCGCACACCCAACCAAGTGCCTCACCACCAACTCCAGCGTGCATTCCCACTCACGCTCTACCATTCCAGGTGTGCATCCTCGCTCACCTGTCACAACCAACTCACGCTCCTTGTCACTCTCACTACTCTCACCACCACTCTTGACCACGCACTCACCCTTACTCTTGACAGCACACTCTTTCCCCATGCACTTGTCCGTCACACACCTTTCTCGCGCACACTCTCCCGTTACACCCTCTGTAACACTCACCACACCGCGCTTCCATGTGCCCCCTCGCACACGCGCTACGACCGACTCACTCTCGCCAGCACCCTCACTCCTTGGCACGCACTTTTTCCTCACACACCCCAGAGTCGGACTTTCTCGCACACCTCCTTTTTCGCACACCAGACCTGTCGCACACTTCACCAATGGCCTCTCACGAACACCCGGGTCCATCTCGACCCCCAAGCTTCTTAAATCACCTGGCGCATCATACGCACGACCATATTGGTCACCACTTACACCGGGTCCTCTTCCTCTTCGCTTCTCCTCCATCACCTGCGAATCCCTCATCCGGTTAATGAGCACATCATCACGATCCAAACACAGACTTTGGACCAATTCTTTTATCTCCTCTTTTATCTCTTTCTTATCCCCTCTCCGTCGCTTCTTAATTTCGCTCACCCCTTCTTCCACTTCTTCTAATTTCTGCTTCACCTCTTTTATTCCCCGGTAAGTCTCCTCAAGCTCGTCCTCCAAGGCTACCTTGACCGTTTCCATGTGCGTCCTCACCTGCCGGTCCTTCGTCTCCATTACCTCTATCACCTCGTCCAACCTCGCTGTCAGTCCCTCACGTACCATCTGACATTCCCTCTTCGTCGCTACCAAGTCATCTTTTAGTTCTTTCTGTGTCGCTTTTAAACCTCCTAATACCGCAGTGTTCCTTTGAACCTGCTCCACTAACTCCGTCTGTCCCACTGTCAGCTGCTCCACCTCCTGCGTCAGGTCCTCTATGCCCCCTTGTAACTTTACAGTCCCCTTTCTCACCTCCTTCTCCATGTGCTCCTTACAGTGCCTCACCTCCTCGCGCACTCCTCCGACCTCCTCACTCACTCCTCCTCTGATCTCCTCTCCCATCACTTGCATCTCCTGCCCAGATGCCACCCTCATCTGCTCCATTTCCTCCCTGTGAGCATCCAGTTTGGTTTCTACCCCCATTCTGACCCCCTCTATCTGCTGCCCCATTTGGTTAACTTCCCTTTCTGCTTGGTCCCTCATGTCCCTCAATTTGCCTTCCATCCTGTTTTCTAACCCCTCTAACCCATTTTTCACTCCCTCTATCTGATTCTCCTGGGCAGCCATTCTATTTTCTACCCCCTCTAACCCCTTTCTCACCTCTTTTATCCCATTGTCTAACCCCTCAAAATTTTTGTCTACCTTCTCACCAGTACCCCTCGCTTCGTCCCTCATTACCCCCAATTGCTCACTCTGAGCATCCATCCGGTTCCCCATTACCCCCATTTGGTTTCCCATCCTGTTTTCCATCCCTTTGAAATTATCGTCTGTTTTTACCATAAAGGCCATCATCTGTTTCATAAACAGGTTCCAATTCATTGGCATCTCGGGTTCGGCTACCGCGACCACGGCCGCGGCTAAATTTGGTGCCGCTACACCCACGTGCACGACAACGCTATTTTGCGACCCTGCCGCCCTCACTGCTTCGCTCTCCTCGCGTCCCTCATGTCCCTCAATTTGGTCCTGGACCGACCCTGCCTCACTCTCCACTACCGGACCCCAGCCGACTTGGTCTGCCATAGCGCGACTTTCAAAATTCGGGTTTTTATTTCCGTATAACAAAATCAAATTTCGCCGTTATAATTTCGTCGAGCGCGGGAAACGCGCTCCGGGTCGATTCTACCTCCCCAACACCAATTGTTACCCTAGTGGTACAATTGGTGTTCCAAAATTTGGGCCTAATAAATTTAGTCCCGGGTCCGAATTCCACTCCTCGACACCAATTGTTACAGACGCGGTTGTGGATGTTAGTTTACCGAGCGGTTTGGTATGACCACGTCTGCACAGTTTACCCGATTATGCTCGAACGTTGACTAGTCGCGCTACGCTAGATCAATGAAGGAAAAGGACACAACGGCTGGATTAAAACGACACGACACCAAGGGTTCAGTTCTCAAGACCTCCGGAGGAGGTTATATTAGGGCGGAAGGTCAGATTACAGGGATGAGAGGGACAGCATAGAAAGACAAGCACTTAGACACACTCTTATATTAACCCCAACAGACGACAGATAAACGGGACAAAAACTGACTCACACGGGGATTGATGGCAAAGAAAGGCAGGTAGTCGGTGGACAGCACAAGGTGCACTCTTGGCTCAGGGACAGGATCCACACGGTCCGAAAGATGCAGGGAGGTCTCTCAGCGCTCGGAAGGTGACGTTCTTTCTCCAAGCTGGGGGCGCATCTGACGTCACGTCCGGCAAGTGGCTGCGTATATCCGGCGGGGAGTGACACGCCCTCGGCTCGTTAGCTCCGCCCCAGATGGAATCGGTCCGCCCTTCTTATTGGGTGCGGCGGGTTTACCAGGCTCCGCCCTTGACGAGGAGCTGACAGCCAGCCCCTTCGTGGTAACCCCGTGGAGCGCATGGTCATGGCGGCTAACCGAGCCGGTGTGAGGACGCACACTCCCCCCCGCGCCGCGCCCATTCTCCTCTGTTGTTGTAGTTGTTGTTGTTGTTGTTGTTTGGGGAAGAAGATGGGAGGAGGTAAGGGAAGGTCCTAAACTCACTACTGGTGCCATATAATCACATTCTGGTGCAACGAAGAGTCAGAATTAATGGAAACGAGTCCTTAACTGACATAGACTAAGAATAACTAGCAAGATGTCCGAAAGTTGTCTACGTGAGATGCGGTGGACCTGGGCACGACATTTAATGGGGGAAAAAGGGGAAGGTCGGTTCTACAGAGTGTTGTTTACAGACAATGGGACTAGGGAATGGGGGATTGGGGATAGTTGGGGAGTATTGGGGAAATAGGGGAATATTTACAAGCGGATATGGAGGCCAAATGCCATATTCGCAACAATATCTTTTCTTCAATTTGCTTATATAACTCAATAAAACATTTCATTTTATTTATCATTTTTGGAAGACCCGATCCAACACTATATTTCAAAAAACACCCTATCTGTAATCATATTACCCTCAGTCATAAAATGATTTTGTCATGACAATATGTGGTCTACCATTGCCTGTACTAATAATTTACTTTTCTCGAGCAAACGAATTTGGTCAGAGTGTCGGAGATAATTCGCCTACTGAAGGAACTCTCAAATTCTGCATGGAAATCATTAAAAAAAATTGCACACGAGGTGAGCAGGTTGTAGCTCATAGAAATTACTTGCTTCATAAATTTTACACTTCCACACTGTCTACGAGTCTCTGACATCGACTGGGAGAAATTTTTGCCCACTCCTCCATGCAGAATTCTTTCAGCTGTGCGATGTTTGAGGGGTTTCTTGCATGCACAGCTCGTTTCAAATCCCCCCACAACATCTCGATGGGATTTAGATCCGGGCTTTGACTTGGCCATTCCAGAACCCTCCATTTCTTTCTTTTCAGCCATTCCTTCGTGGATTTACTGGTATGTTTAGGGTCATTGTCATGTTGCAAGGTCCACCTTTGGTTGAGCTTCAACTTTCCGACAGATGGCCTCACATTATCCTCAAGCACCCACTGGTACGATGAAGAATTCATAGTGGATTCGATGATGGTGAGCTGCCCAGGCCCTGATGCAACAAAGCTGCCCCAAACCATAATATTTCCACCACCATGCTTTTCAGTTGGTATCAGGTTCTTGTGGTCAAATGCTGTCTTTGGTTTTTGCCAAACATGTCTTCTGGTACTTGTGGCCAAATAGCTCTACTTTTGACTCATCTATCCAGAGCACATTGTTCCAGAAGTGCTGGACTTTGCCTAGGAGTTCATTGGCAAACTTTAGTCTTGCCCTGATGTTCTTTCTGGGCAGCAAAGGTTTCCTCCTGGCCCACCTCCCATGTAGATCAAATTTGTGCAGCCTCTTTCTAATGGTAGACTCGTGCAATTTGACATCAACAGTGGCAAGAGCTACCTGTAGATCCCGTGATGACATTCTGGGGTTCTTAGAGACTTCTTTCAGCATCTTGCGGTCTGCTCTCGGGCTGAACTTGCTGGGGCGGCCTGGCCTGAACAAGTTGGCAGTTGTTTGGAATCTTCTCCACTTGTAGATGATCTTCCGGACATTCGAATGATTGATTTCAAATTGTTTGGAGATCTTTTAAAATCCCTTCCCAGACTCGTAGGCATCTATAACCTTCTTTCTGAAGGCCTCAGATAGCTCTTTTGATCTAGGCATGGTGACGCCACACACTTCAACAACAAAGAGCAAACCAAACTAAATGTCTGAGGTTTAAATAAGACAGGTTCCTCCAAGATCCTCTCGAACGATGTTCTAATCATTTACACCTGTGCTGGTGCACCTGATTCTAATTTTAGGTATTTGAAGTAGTGATAAATGTAGGGGTGTACTTACTTTTTCCACATGCGAAATTTGCATTTAAGTTTATTTAAATTATACAATGGACTACAAAATGTAAATGTTTCTTGATATTTGTTATATTATATCACCATTATCTATCAATATTGTTGAAATGAAGATCAAATAGCTGTATGTCGAAATATGTTGAAAAAGTCAAAACTTTACATGGGGTGTACTTACTTTTTCACGTGACTGTATGTATACAGTTCGTATTAAAAAAAAGGTAATCCGAATTCAAGGGGTTAATATGCAAAGGTTATTTAGTTTGACAATTTACATGTGGTTTACCAATTTTGAGGAGATCCTCAGCTTTCCACTGATGCCTTTCATGCATCATTGCTGTCACACATGACCAAGTACATGTTCATTGAAAATGACAAGTTCAAATCGCATTTTTACAAGTTTGGCTAATCGGTGCAAGACAGTTTGAAATGGACGCATTACTTGTCGACTGCCAAGTTGATTATGTAAAATTGTTAAGCTGGTCTGGTAATCGTCGGTTGCATCATCCTTTGTTTAAGATGGGTATTTAAGATGGGCCTACCGTGTATGGGTTTCGAGACAGTCTTGAGTCATTGAAAAGATGGTTCAACTTACGACTGAACGGCGGACCTTCGTGGTTACAACCTGTCACCAAACTGGAAGTTTGCGGCGAACTCGTGATGCGTTCAGGGAACGTTTCCCAGAACGGGAGCCTCCAGCAGCCAAAACCATCTGGGCGAATGTTAGAAAATACCAAGAGAATGGCACTAGCCTCAACCGCAACAAGGGGAATTCTGGTAGGAGGCTCACTGGGCGATCGGAAATGAACATTGCAGCAGTAAGGCAGCAAGTTTTGGAGCATCCTCGGGATACTAGCGCAATACGAAATGGGACGGGATTGCCTTCGGCAATATTCAACCGAATCACAAGACTGGACCTCCACCAACATCCATATCGGATTCACATCCGGCATCAACTTACGCCAGGGGATGTTGCCAGGAGGCTTGTGCTTGCCGGATGGTTGATAGCACGTTGTGAAGCAGATGTCAATTTCCTGCAGTATCTCATTATCGGCGAAGAAGCTGCTTTCCCAATGGACGGCAAGGTCAATACCCATAATGTTCTTGAATATGCACCGACAGGACAACCCCCGGAATTTAATTTTGACACCAACATGAATCGACAAAAGTGGACTGTTTGGTTGGGACTTTGTGGAAGTGGTCAGGTGATCGGACCATTTTTCTTTCAAAGGAATGTCAATGGTAACAGGTATCCGCAGATGATCAATGATGAAGTTTTACCGCAGCTGGAGGAGAACTTTGAGCGACAGGTTCATGGTGTCTTCAGATATCTCTGGTGGGCCCAAGACGGTGCCCCAGCACATCGTCTTATCGCTGTCCGAGATCGACTGAGGGAACTCTTTGGAGACCGAATCATCGCCCACAACCATGCAGTGGAATGGCCGCCAAGATCACCTGACCTCACACCATGTGATTATTTCCTTTGGGGACATTTAAAGAACAAGGTGTTCGTAACTCCTCCCCGTGATCTTGACGAATTGCAGGGCCGTATTCGACATGAAGTGGATGCTTTGCGCAATGACCCGGCTATGGTGAGACGAGCAGTTCAGGGCATGCTCGGCCGCTGTGAGCTTTGTGTTGAAAGGGGAGGTGGACATGTTGAAGGTGTGGGTGCATAAAGGCCAATCATTCCTGAGAAAAGTTCACATCTGACGTTCATTTTGCACCAATTATCCTGACTTACATCGATTAGCCAAACTTGTAAAAATGCGATTTGAACTTGTACAGTGAGTATAATAAAGGTTAAAATTTCCCCCTCATAGTTAGTCACACAAGCAACATGTAGCCTCACGATAGTGTAGTTTTTTTTTAGTATTTGTGAGCTTAGTCCTTTTCCTATGTTAGTTCTGCATTGAGTAGAGTCAGCAGACTAGGTCCTACTTCTACCGACTTTCCAGCCTCCCTAGCCTCATGCCCTTTGCGCTGATTTTGGTTCATTTTGGGCGAATTAACACGAGGCAGGCCTAGGAGGGTCAGGGCGGAGCCGAATGAGGGACGGCAGAGGTGCTGACAGGTAAGCACGAGCCGCCAATCAGGGCTCAGAGGTGGTGGCGGCAGCACTGCATCACAGGGCGTGGTAAGAAGGTTTGAGAGGGTTCCAGAAGGTTCGGGGGCGTACCTATATAACCCATCGCGCAAAGCCCCCAAGAGGACTCGACTCGCAGCAGTAAGAGGACTCGACTCGCAGCAGTAAGAGGACTCGACTCACAGCAGTAAAAGGACTTGCTGATGAGAAAGAGAACTGCTGCCCAGGGAGAACTCGCGCGCACTGACCAACCCGGAGGAATCGTTGACGAGCAGGAGTTGAGATCTCTGCGTCCCAAGGACTGTGAGAGATATGCGGGTGAAGAAAGACGCGCATAAACCGGAACACGCGCTATTATAAAGTGACGCTTGGTTGAGTTGGAGGCCGATCCATATACAGTGCATTAAGTCGCGCGAGTGATAATGGCTGTGTAACCGTCAGCCGCGCTGAGAGATGCGCATTTGCCATTCCACCTCATCGGCTGCCTTTGTTCGGGAGACGCGCTACGAGGTTCCTTCCACCGCCTGCTGCCATCTTCGCGGGACGTGCTGGGACCGTGGAGAGCTGGACGGGGCCATTCCTGGACGACCACGTCGACGCGTCTGGCTGGAACATCGACCCATCTGCAATTCCCTGTGTGAGTGTGACGGGCCCGAGTCTGGGAGATAAGATAAGACTGTCTAAGTGCTGCTCTGTGTCTCTGCGTCCCGATCATATGTGGGAATAATACGTGTGGGAATAATTAAACATGTGTTCTTCCTTTTTCCATTCGATCGTTCCTGTGATTTCGTCATTGGCTAAGCGTGGTATGAATAGAACCGCTCGAATCGGGTTCCACTACTAAGACTGCACGGACCACGTGGTACTCAATCCGCTCGGCGTACCCAAACCACACGTGGCTCGTGCGAGGCTTGCTTCCGTGGCGGCGCAGGGATTTAGGTACGAGCGAGACTTGGTTCCGAAACCGTACTTTGCGTTTGCCCGGGAGGGGCGTTTCAAGTCTCGGTTCCGCCAAGCCCAGAAAGAACAAGGGGATTAATCCCCCCATGGTAAGGGGAAGAAGGGCGGCGGAGAACCATAACAATTTATTGGGAAATAAGCACTCCCACCCATCTCAGCTCACCTTTGTTGAGCAATTTAAAGTGCTGTTATTTCCACAAAGTGATATTTTCTCGTACACACTGCACACCTGAAAATTATTTTTGGGACATACATATTCATATTTTCATTTCATATTTTCTTTGCTGGACCACACTGAAAAGTTTTTTTTTTTTAATTTAAAAGCACTGATCAATTTTGAAGTTTTCATCCAACTTTGAAGTTATACTTTATATAAATTTGCTCCTTCTTTATCAAACAAAACACAACTCCTTTTCTCATTCGTTTTCAATCTTTTGCCTTCACAACTTCAAGTACTCTCCCTAAAATCACATAATGAGCTTGCAATCAATATGCTGGCAGGGGTGGCCAGGCATCTTCACAATTGTATTTCTAAGACATGTTTCCTGAACTGAGCAGTGTCACCCACGCACATTGAGAAAAAAAAATCAAAACACAATGAAAGCTGTCAGATTTGGCAATCCAAAGCAGGCTTTTGGAAGGTGCAAATAATGATTTGTTTCTTTTTGAGCATTTCTGTTACAAATACATTTATTTGGGTCATTTGTCAGCCTTTTAAACCCCTCCACAATGGTTATTTCACCCCTGTCTATCTGTCTGTCTGTCTGTCTGGTTGTTTGTCTGTCTGTGAACAAGATATCTTAAAAAGTTGGTGACGGATTCGGACGAAATTTGGCGGAGAGGTCATGTATGTGACACGGACGAAATGATTAGATTTTGGTAAAGATCTGGATCCGGATCTGGCTAGTATAATTTTTAAAGTGATTCTTCACCGTTGGGAGATAGGGCCAAAAGCGATACATAGCAGGATATCTCAAAACGTTATGGACGGATTTGGACGAAACCTGGTGGGCAGGTTGGGTGTGTGACACGGACAAACAGATTCGATTTTGGTGAAGATCTGAATATGCATTCGGATACGAGAATTATTTAATTTTTATTTCATTTAATGTTCGGTCCACATCTGTATTTTCATACCTTTGCCATTCATTCCAATCATTTTACGAGGCTGTAAGGTAATGGTGAAGGTCATTTGGCTGACGATGTGCAGTAGCCACATCTCAACACTCATAAAAACAGGTCGTATTAATTATGCAACTAAGGTCATGCAGTACGAATTTGGCCAGGCCATCCGTAAACATAGGTCCACTATTTTTGAGAGACTTGATTTGTTGTAACTTCCACAGCATAAATCTAAACATGACAGCCGGCTTTACGCCCATATAATTAAAGATGGCGTGCTTTGATTCTGAAGAAAGAATTTATTACACAGGTTATGCAAACCAAAAATGAACAGGTATGGTAGAAGGATATGATTAAAGCATTAAAAGGATGGAAAAATAATGATGAGGCAGAAGTACAAAGTAAATATGACTACTAGTACAACTATTACTGCAACTAATATTTTAATGGTCTAAATGCCCCCCACCCTCTCGCTCTATCTTGTGTGGTCCACCAAATAAATTTTTTGGCCCAAGCTACTGACAAGCTGGCTGGTCATGCCTGAAGGTCAACTGAAGGTCATTCGGCAGAAGTTTGTAATTTGTTCAGGGCACTTGCAGTAACTCACATATTCTTCATGAAATACACCATGGGATCTTTAACATCCATTAGCAAATTCCAGCAGAAGGAAACCCAGCAAATATCCATCTGAGGGATGATACACTTTATGATGCAAAGTCCTTTGCGCAAAGCACCAATCAAATAGTTTGTAGTCTGGTTTGAAATCGAACACTGACTAGACAGCTCAAATGTAAGTGCACTGCAACTGCTCTACCACCTTGTTCGAGGAACGTAAATTTGAAATAGGAAGAAAGGATGATGACATTGTTTGCTGTAAAGGGACAAATTCTCCAATTTTTTAGCCTAATCTATGGGGGAGAGAGTGACTGCACATTAGAGGTATAGCCAAGGCCTGAAATATGATGCAACTAGAACGGCACTCATTCGAGAGCATACCTCCGCCAGGTGAACAGTTTTCTTTTATATCCTAGAGTAGACCAGAAAAATCACAATACAGAATCACATTGAATCAAAATCATCCATCCACAACTTTTTGAGATATCGTGCTTTGTATCGTTTTTCGCCCGATCTCCCAATGGTGAAGAATCACTTAAAATTCTACTAGCCGGATCCGGATCCGGATCTTCACCAAAATCGAATCTATTTGTCCTTGTCACACACACAACCTGTCCACCAAGTATCGTCCAAATCCGTCCATAACTTTTTGAGATATCCTGCTATATATTGCTTTTAGCCCGATCACTCAATGGTGAGGAATCACTTAAAAATTAAATAATTCTCATATCCGAATCCATATTCAGATCTTCACCAAATTCGAATAGATTCTTCCTGGGTTACACTCTCAACCTCTCCACCATGTTTTGTTCAAATCCGTCCACAACGTTTTGAGATATCCTGCTTTGTATCGTTTTTAGCCATATCTCCCAATGGTGAAGAATCACCTAAAAATTCCACTAGCCGAATCCGGATCTTCACCAAAAGCTAATCATTTCGTCCTTGTCACATACGCTACCTCTCTGCCAAATTTCGTCCAGATCCGTCCACTACTTTTTGCGATATCCTGTTCACAAACAAACGGACAAACAGACAGACAGTGGTGAAAACATAACCTCGTCCACCTTTGGTAGTGGAGGTAACCAGCAGACAGCATTGCATCTATAGGAATGAAAATGTGGGTGACTTGTATTGTGAAAGTAATGAATGGAAAATGCTAGAAGATTGCAGTTGTGGGAAAAAGGAATAATATGGCGAATGAGACTCAGAAATCAAATAACCTTATTTGCAACCACACCAGATACGTCCCAGAATGGATTTTACTGAGACAAGGTGATGAACCATATGTTTGACCCATTGGCTACAGATAATTCTGAATTTGGCCAAAAAGAAAAGAACCAGTTATTGTGAGATACACTTATGATGTGCAAGCTTAAATGTCTAAAATGCAGGACAGTGGGCTTAATTTATCTTAGGAACCACAACATCTACAATGGGGTGTATCCACGCTCCCATACCCCCCACCCCACCCGACCCAGAAAAGTACCAAATATATATTTTGCTGGATGCAATTCCGTGAGAAATTGAAGTTCAGACGAATGATGATGAGCCAGTTATTTAAGGATAAAATTTTTTGAAAGTGAAGAGGAAGAGTAATTTACAAAATGATGTATTGGTTCAATTCATTTTCACATGATCAGTATATCAATGGTCGTATGTCGTGCATGCATGGTGTATCCAGACCATAGGTGAGCTTAGACCCCAGAGCACCCTTCTGGCTGATATTCGCGAACCTGTCTGTAGACGTTTGAGAAGGTTTGCTCCCCAAGACTTGGCAACACTTAAATCTGGCGCACCTCAATGTCGAGGAGTCACAGCTATCAACAGGTTTCCTCCATACGATTGCTGCTTCAATGACAATAATTTAACTGTTAATATTCTCGGATGATACTTTTTCATAGATTCGGATTTTTGTCACTTCTTTTTGAATCCAGGATTTTGATAAGGTGGGGGCAGGGATGAGGATTCGGGGGATGATGGGGATTTGTGGGTGCACGTCATAATAACTTAGAAATCTACAATCCTATTAAAGAAGAAAAACAGAATAAATGATTTCAAAAGGAGGATTTGTTGAAGTAAGGTATAATATATTTTTCCTAATAAGAGGATAAAAGGATCCCAGGACATCTTGGTCAACCTTTGACAATTTCTTGTTTTATCTTGTGCAGCCATCACATTTAGATGCGAATTAGGATTCAGATTTTTTTAATTTAAATTAATTGCTTCTTCACTTTTGCCACCGAAGGTGGATGGAAGGTTATGCTTTAACCACTGTTTGTCTATTTGTTACTTGTGGAAATGGAAGATTTTTTTTTCAAATACAGTAAGTTCTCATACGTCGTCGTTAACGTGTCCCTAAAACTGCGACGTTGTAGGAAACGATGTTGTTGGAAACGATTTTTCCCATTAGAATTAATGTATTGTAAACACCATTTAATGTTTCCCAAGTCCAAAGTTTTTTGCACGAAAAACACCTTTAATAAGCCAACAAAAGCATATTTTTGTACATTTACATTCAATAATATCCTAATCAGAAAATATAATACCCAACAAATAAGCAAGAAGACGTCATGCGGAGCACGATACTTGCAAAATCCGCCCCCCTCCCCCCAAGACCAAAATTTCCATTGATACAGCAAATTGTCCACTTCATCACGATAAAAAATTGACAATCTTGATCAAAGCTCGGATCAATAGGAAGAAAAGTGACTATTTTTCAGATGAAAAATGATGATTTTGGAAGGTTGACCTTGAATTGACCTTTGACATTTTGACCTCAAAAATAGTATGTTTCCCAATTTAGTGACTCGATATGCAAATGTTGTTCAATTCTCAAGTCAATCGGTTGAGAATTGACGGCTTTTTCGATGAAAATTGATGATTTTAAAAATTGGACCTTGAGTTGACCTTTGACCTTTTGACCTCAAAAATAGTTCATTTCCCAATTTAGTGACTTGATATGCAAATACTGTTCAATTTTTCAAGTCAATCAGATTAAAAATGGCGATTTTAGAAATTTGACCTCCAGATGACCTTTGACCTCAAAATCAATAGGCTTCTCAATTGGGTCGACCTCTATAACTTGGTGAAGTTTCGTGACGATCGGTTTAGAATTGTAACCTGTAGGCCGGTGACAGACAAACAAACAGACCGACAAAACCACAAACTCAACCGACCAATATACTTGAAAAATCTTCGATTTTGCAAGTAAAAAAGAAAAGTAAAAGTATAATATAAATAACAAAAAGGTAACATGTAAAGTAATGTATAGTACTGTACTGTATTCACCAACGATTGTCATGGATGGAGCTTGTGGAGGTGGCGTGGGAGGGAAAATGGTGGGTGAGTGGCCTCGTGCCATTGTGCTGTCCTACATCTGAAAAATAAACATGCACAACAGACCATTGACGATCAAACAATCTTTCATTCTGAAATTCACTTTCCTTTCATTCTGTATTTCTTTTCGACCACACAGGACCGGTTATACTTTGTGATGGAGTATGTCAATGGAGGAGATCTCATGTACCAGATCCAGCAGGTGGGACGGTTCAAGGAGCCCCATGCTGCGTAAGTACCATTTCTGTACCCTCAGCGCACTACGGTGTACAAGCCTTGTTATTCTCATATAACTAAGTTTAGCAGAATTAGATATTTATTTTTTAATAGTTTTGATGGATAAAGCCCATGTTTATTTTTGAGCATTTATTTAGTTTTTTTAGCCCATTAAAATTAGATAAAGCTCATTAAAATTTAGCATTTTAATTTTCAGCATTATGTAATTATTACTTTTGTGCAGAATTTTTTAAATATTATTAGTGTCATTTAACCACCCACAAAAAATGTAACTGAATACTCTCTCACGCTCTCTCTCTCTCTCACTCCCTCTCACACTCTCTCTCATACACTCACACACACACACACACACACACACACACACACACACACACACACACACGCACACACACACACAGACATGCACACACACACAGACATGCACACACACACAGACATGCACACACACACATCACACTGAATGCTCTGCCCCGGAGCCACCTGGTTTTGCACAGATGTAAATACCTGCTTCACCTGTAAAATACCTGTTGTATTTTTACACTAATGGAACTTCAATAAGTTTTTAACCTTTGCGATGTCTCCTTTCTATAAATTTCTGTATTAATGACGGAAATTCCAAGCCTCCATATAACCCAGCAAAATAAACACTTAACACAGTATGTGATGTTTTCATCTGATTCGGAAGGATTTTACATTCTCGATGCATTTCCAATAAAATGATGCTATAAAACTTTGTCTGTCCCACATCCTGTCTGACTGACCATATCCGACACTGAATTGATGGTTTGATATCAGTCCGGTGGAGAAAAGTTATTAGTTTATGTCAACTCCGATTATTGATTCCATGATTTTGCTGATGGTTGAAATCATTTTTGGTGCAAAAAAACCAAACATGGTGCAAAAACAGGATCTGCATTTGCACCATGTGTTGTGTAATTGAGTGATGTTGGCTGACTGCCTTGCAGATAGAAGATGGTATAGGGTAAATGGTAGGGTGAACAGAATGGTAGAGACTGTTTTTAAGACATTTGGACTGATGTCATCTGAGCCAGTTGCACAATTATAGACAAGAATTAGCAGAATTCTCTTGAGCTTCTCAGGTGAGAAAGACATAGAGTCCAGGAGAAGATGACTGTGACTGTATGATGGGTATAGGGAACAATGGATTGGGAAGATTTGGAAGCAACCACACAATTGAGGAATTCGGCCTTCTCACCAGTATAGTTGGCTCTCGTGCCATTTGACGTGAGTGGTAGCGTACCCCCAGAGATGCGTTTGACAAGGTGCCCTCAGGTCTTTAAAGGTGAGAGGTTTGAAAGTCTATCCATCAGGGTTGCGAGATGTTGTTTTCTGGCTCTCCTGAGAGTGGACACACACTTGTTGTGGGCTTTGTGGAATAATCGGAGTTTGCCTTCAGTCAGATTTGATTTCCAGGAAGAGAAGGCAAGTTGTATCAAGACAATTGCCTCACCGCAAGATTTGGTGTACCATGGGTGAAAGGATGGGTATGATAACTTTAGACAACATGGGATGAAACTGTGCATACCATAGAGCAAAGTTTTTTTTAAAGAATTCCAAAGCAGCATGAATATCAGGGGTGGCAGAGATATAAAACCAGTCCTGAAGTGAGATGGCAGCTTGCAGTCCCTGACAGTCAGCCTGAGTGAACGACCAGACTCACTGGTGCAGAGGCGGCTCTCCGACAGTAACCAGAGAGATGTTAACTCTCACAAGCATGTGATCAGATGGACCAATTGTAGCAGTTGAAGAAGAGGATACATTAGCAGGAAAGTTGGTCATTACCAATTTCAGGAGGGAGGATTTGCCATTGGAAGAAATCTGGGTCAGGAAGTTCACAGCTTTAACCAGGCCCCTGGAATCACAAAAGTCCAATGCTTGAGAGTTGTGGCTGGTCAAGGAGGTACCAACATCCAGACAATTGGCATGAAAACCACATTAGAAAAAGACAGTTGGGATGGGTGGTTAAAAGTTGGTCCATAGTTGGCAGAGAGAGACAGATAAATGGAGTTATCACTGTAAGGAGGATTGATGATACAGCACATGGACAAATAAGAGGTGTGGGAGTGGAAGAGAAGGCACAGTCCAAGGTACTCCTGTCGGAACTGGAGGTGTAAGAGCAGTACACAGATAGTGAGAAATAGAGTTCTTGATGTAAAATGAAACTCCGCCACCAGGACGGGGTTCAGACTTGTCGAACCACAAGAGGCAATAGCGGGGAGAGACATGAGAGAAACGGGGACAACTTATTGGAGGAAGGATTCTGTGAAGCAGATAATATCCGGTTTATCAGCGGCCTGTAGTGTGAGACGTCAGATTGGAGTAGAGGCTTCAGATGTTGGACGTCCACACAGGGGAGGAGGTGCTCTTTGCAGTGTACAGGAATGTGGAGAGGAGGTGAGGGGGGTAGGAATGTAGAGTAGGGCAAGGGTGAAGCTGAGACGGGGTGGGCAAGAGGAAAGCTGAGAGGTGGTGGGGCCATGCGGGAGATGGGAGGGTGTGGATGAGGGGAGAATAATGGAGGAAGTGGGCAGGAGATGTTGGGAGAGGGCAGGGTGATGGTAAAGCTGACATGGGATGGGATGGGACGAGTGAGAAGATTGTAGGGGTGGGACGTGGAGGAGGCGACTAATTGCCAGAGCTTACTGAAGTGAATGGGTTTAACAATGTAATGTACTCCCACACTCATTACAAACAAATTGATTTGGGGATTCGAAGGGAAGAAAGACGAAGACAAACTTCATGATCTGGGTGATGGGAAAGATGATTCAGATCATGAAGAAGGACAATGCTCTATGAATGTGATGGGAGATGGGCAAGGGTTTCTAGACTTCCATGAGTTAAAGACCAAAGGGAAGAAGAGGAAGCAGTATGGGCGAAAACATTTCGGACAATAATCTTGGAAGATTAAACATTATAAAATTTGTCATTTAAAGGTTTTGTATAGATGGAGAGAAAGGGGAGGTGGAAGAAAAGGAAATAAATAATTTGGGACTGAATGAGTGGAAATTATGATTTTTTTTTATTTGTTATTTAGAGAGGGAAAAATAATGAGGGAAAGGTTTTGTGGCCATGTGAAAAATATGAGCCAAATGAAAGGAGGATGAAACGTGTAGCAAGGAGTGTAAAAATGAGAGAGCAGGCCTGGGCAGATGCACAAAAATAAATAAACAACATAAACACACAAAGACATGGCTATGAGCACTTCATGATGCGCATAAGAAACAGGGAGTGGAAAATAATCTACGGCAACAATGACAAATCCGGAACGGCTTACTTAACCTTGAAAGCAGGTCACTTGGGGATGAGAGTGGAGGGTCAGGCTGCCATACCTGGAAACTGGAAGGCGAATAATGTTGGAATGCTGAGAGTGTTAGATTCTACAGAATCCTGGAGAGACAGGTGTGATGCTGGGGCGCCATCCCACATGGAAGAGCACTACTCTATTGAGCTATCGACAAGTTATCGTAGACTGTGTAGCTCTGATTTCCCAAGGAAAGACTTGGACCGACAGAGGATTTCCAGTCTGCGGCTGATTTTGGAGGCCAGCCTGTGCATCCATGATTCCATGTGGTCGGCCCAGGAGAGGTCATGGCTGATTCCTTTTCCTCGGAGGATGCAGAGCCTTGTGTCATCTGTGTAGCAGTTTCCTTGCACCTGTTTCACACATGTCGCAACTCCAATGCTGTTTCCAAAGCAGGTTCTTTATCTGCTTTTGGAAAATAGCTGAACCAACAAACTTTTGTGATATTCATATTAATTACAGGCGTAGTCCTGGTTTCCCGGTATTTAAATGTGCAGGATCAATGGAAGTTATAAGAGGCCATAGAGTAAGTAATCAGAACATTTTTCATTGAAATTGCCCGCTGTCCCATCAGCCAGAGTCCTCCGGTGTGAACGTTCACGATGCTGAATACAAGGAATATAAATAATAAAAAAACACCTTTAGAGGCCATTTTTCCCCGCAAAGCGGGGGTTGGCCTTTTTCGGGAACCGTGGTTGTTGTTGTTTTTCGGTCCCCTTTTTGAAGCAATGTTTTACGGCCGGATGCCCTTCCTGACACCAACCCTTTTTGCCGCCTTTAACGACAAGCAGGGAATTACCAGTGAACTGGTACTCAATTAGCCGACCTCGGAAGGAATGTACAGGCTGAGTCAACCCCCCTGACGTTAATTCAGCGATCGACCGGGATTCGAACCCAGGATCCTAGGTATCCTAAGCCGGCACCCTAGCCGCTAGCCCAACACCAGGGTTCAATGAGGTTATATACAGGGGTTGTGTCCCAACTTTCCCAACAGGGCATCTTTCCCCCCCCCACCATACTCAATATGTACTGTACTTGATGGAGTGCCATTTTTGTCAAAATGCAATGGACGTGTAATGTGCGTGAGAAAGGCAAGATAACTTGATGAAAGGTAATGGAGTGAATGCGTCCGAACACAAATGCGTGCGAATTGACAGATCTGATGAGCGGAGCGCTGATCGGGTTTGCATCTACAACAGTTTAGGGTCTTGGAGGAAGGCGATGGAATCTGGCACATTAAACGAAAAATGATAGCAATCTGCCTTTGAAAGGGAATTGCAAGATGTTGTGCACAAATCTCAAACAAGATACCAGCCTGCTGAAGGGGAGGCAAACATTTCAGCGTTCTCTTCTATCCCTGAAAAGTTAGAATAAGAATGTCTAGCCAACGTGCGATACTGTTGTTTATATATTCCTAATCTTGTGCATTGAGATATGGAGGCAGGGATTCATAAAGAACTGGAAATATTGTTACCATGGATACCAAATCCACAAAGGGAGATTTAAAATAACATACTTGGCTACAGCATTTATTTATTTATTTATTTATTCAGGCATTTCAGGAGGAATACAGGAGCGCTGTATGTAAATAATTTCTCTTTATCTTTGCAGCACTTCCATTCCTCACACAAATAGCCAAATAGGTGTACAAAGTGTGTTTCCTCAACTCTCATTAGCAAGCTGCCTTTTAGCTAGAAGCATATAGGACATTTACCTAATGACCATACCATTTCTCATCTCGTACTCATTTCATACACACTCCCAGCCTGTGATGTTCATTTGGTGTCGTTGGTTGTTATCTCCAAATGCGGGTTTCAGAAGGTGGAATGGAGCCTTCCCAGGTCTCGGTCTCGATGTATCTACCGTGTGTGTATGTGTGTGTGTGTGTGTGTGTGTGTGTGTGTGTGTGTGTGTGTGTGTGTGTGCGTGCACATACAGTGTCTTCAGAAAGTATAGAACAGGGTATTAAACAATTTCTAGAGTGTCGGAAGTTCCGAAGAGCACAGTGCGCTCCATCAGTAGGAGATGGAAAGAATATGGAACTACCCAGACTCCTCCGAGTACGAGCTATCCGATCAAACTGAGCAACCGGGCAAGAAGAACCTTGTTCAGGGAGGTGACCAAGAACCCAATGGCCACTCTGACAGAACTACAGAGTTCCTTGGCTGAGATGGGAGAACCTTCCGGAAAGACCACATTCACTGCAGCTCTTCACAAATCTAGGCTTTATGGGAGAGTGGCCAGACTGAAGCCACTCCTGGAGAAAAAAGTCACATGACAGCAAGCCTGGAATTTGCAAAAAGGCACATAAAATACACAGAGCATGAGGCAAAATATTCTGTGGTCTGATGAGACGAAAAGTGAACTATTTAGCCTAAATGCAAACACTACGTCTAGCGGAAACCGAGATAGCGCATGAACCATCTAATACCATCCCTACTGTGAAGCATGGTTGTGGCAGCATCATGCTATGATGATGTTTTTCAGCGGCAGGGACTGAGATATCTTTTAGAGGGAACAATGAATGGAGTGCAGCGAAGTGCAAACGTCCTTAGACTGCAGCGAAGATTTACTTTCCAACAGGACAATGACCCCAAGCATACAGCCAAAGCAACACTGGAATGGTTTCAGAACAAGAATGTGAAAGTCTTTGTGTGGCCCAGCCAAAGCCCTGAGTTGAATCCTTTTGAGAATTTGTGAAAAGACCAAAATATTTTGGTTCACTGACACTCACCATCCAACTTGACAGAGCTTGAGCAAATCTGCAAGGAAGAATGGGAGAAACCCCAAATCTAGATGTGCAAAGCTGATACAGACATACTGCCGTGGCCAAAAATATTGGCACCCTTGCACTTTTTTTCTAATAACTCACAATTTTCTCCAAAAAGAAGTCGAAATTGACGAAAGTATTTGGTCTCCACAAATCTTTATTTCACTGTTAATATTACAGAACCTTTGTTTTTTTTATTCAGAACTTAATATATCCTTTTAAATCAGAAAATAAAAAGTAATGGCATTGACAAAATTATTGACACCCTCCACTTAATATTTGGTAGCACAGACTTTGGACAAAATAACTACAGTCAAGCACTTCCTATAGCCATGAATGAGCTTCCTACACTTCTCTACTGGCAGATTGGCCCACTCATCTTGTGAAAACTGCTCCAGTTCTCCCAGATTTGAAGGGTGCCTTCTCCCAACTGCTGTTTTCAGATCTCCCCACAGGTGTTCAATGGGATTTAGATCTGGACTCATTGATGCTCACTTCAGAACATCCAGCGCTTTGTCTTGGACCATTTCTGGGTGCTTTTTGAAGTGTGTTTGGGGTCATTGTCCTGCTGCAAGACCGATGACCTTTGATGGAGACCCAGATTTCTGACACTGGGTTGAACATTGTGCTCCAAAATACCTTGGTAATATTCTGATTTCATGATGCCATGCACACATTCAAGGCACCCAGTGCTAGATGCAGCACAGCAACCCCAAAACATCACTGAACCTCCTCCATCTTTGACTGTAGGGAAGGTGTTTTTTTCTTTGAAGGCTTCATTTTGTTTTCTGTAAACATGGAGATGATGTGCTTTATCAAAAAGCTCTAATTTGGTCTCATCTGTCCACAGGACATGCTCCCAGAAGGATTTTGGCTTGTTCAGGTGTGTTTTGGCAAACTCCAGTTGGGCTTTCTTATGTCTCTCTTAGTAGTGGAGTCCTGCTGGGTCTCCTGCCAAAGAACCCCCTTTCATTGAGTTGGCGATGAATGGTGCGAGTTGAAATTGTCGTACCTTGTGTCTGAAGGTTAGTTTGAATCTGTTTGGCAGTTGATCAAGGTGCTTTCTCCGCTATTCGAACAATCCTTCGCTGCAATCTTCGATTAAGTTTTCTCTTGTGGTCACGTCTAGGGAGGTTGGCTACCATGCCATGGGCCTTAAACTTCCTGATAACATTGCGTACGGTGGACACAGGAAGATCAAGGTCTCTGGAGATGGACTTGTAGCCTTGAGATTGTCCATGCTTGGCTACAATCTTGTGTCTGACCTCCTCAGACAATTCTCTGGCTTTCTTTCTTTTCTCCATGACCATTGCGGTACACATAGTGACACAAAACGGCAGAATGACTCCTTCTCTCTATTCAAACTCGTTGAATGAGTGATTTTTATATTGCTGGCACCTGCAACTCACCACAGGTGTGTTCACTTCTAAAGTAAAGGAGAATCCACCTGCTTGAAATCTAATTTTTTCTTACAACTTTTAAAAGGTGCCAATAATATTGTCCGGGCTATTTTACGATATCTGCATGGAATAACCTAAGATTTTTTTTTATTTTTTTTTAGCTTTTTATGTTTTGTTCCACTGCAAACCAAAGGAATACATATACGGATACCAAATGATTTTTAAAATTACAATAATTTTCTGGAAGAAATTGTGCATTGTTTGAAAAAAGTGCAAGAGTGCCATTATTTTTGGTCATGACGTACACAAGACTCGAAGCTGTAATTGCTGCCAAAGGCACTTCTATGGGTATTGATTCAGGGGGTTGCTTGTGTAATTTTGATATTTCTGTATTTCCTTTTTAATTGTTTTGTAAAAATTTCTAAAAACAAAATTCCACTTTGACATTATGGGGTATTATGTCTAGATCATAGACAAAAAAAATCTTAATTATAATCCATTTTAATTCCACTTTGAAAAACAAAATTCCACTTTGACATTATGGGGTATTATGTCTAGATCAGTGACAAAAAAAATCTTAATTTAATCCATTTTAATTTCAGCCTGTAACGTAACAAAATGTGAAAAAGTCAAGGGTGTGAATACTTTCTGTGTGTGTGTGTGTTGTGTGTGTGTGTGTGTGTGTGTGTGTATGTGTGTGTGTGTGTGTGTGTGTGTGTGTGTGTGTGTGTGTGTGTGTGTGTGTGTGTGTGTGTGTGTGTGTAAGTTGATTTTTGCCTGCTATCCCCACACGTGAGTGGGCCTCAGGAGATGAAGTGGGGATCTACCTGTTTGACCTCGTATCCATAAGAGTTTGACAAAGTTGTATAGTGCAACAATAACATTTTTTCATGATATTTAATTTACCATATGTTGATTTTTTTTTACCGTGAATTTGGATTATTTCCATGTGATCTGTGCTCCTTCCTTTGTTTGTCCGGACCTCTAGTAGTTTAAAGTATTGTCGCGTCTCCGGGGTTAGCACCCCAAGAGGACAAATGACCGAAACGAGCTTTACTCTGAGGCGTATATACCCAACTTGGTGGTTGTGGCACACGTGGGGTGGGCGGTAGCAAGGGCTTACCTGTACAGAGTTTACTGGGCTTCCTCAAACCCACAAATAAAGAAACGAACAAGACAAGGAAAGTAAAATTCAACAAATAATAATTTAATGAAAATAAATGCAAAGATCATAAAAATGTTGAGGTAAAAACTAATAGTAATAGGCTAAGGCGAGGGACCCTCCATACGGACTCAATTACAGACACGGAGAAATAAAATAAAATAAAAATTAAATGGTGTTTATAATGCCAGCACTTAGCGTTGTTGTTAAAGCGAGGCGGTCAAATGAAATCGGCAGCCCAAAGTGGCCCAAATCCACGCACGGGAAAGATGTACACAATGGCACTAAGCTCCTCTCCGTGTCTCCACAAACGTGAAGGGATTTCGTGTGGCTGATCCTCTCCCACTCTTGTCTCCTGACCGTCGTGCCACGAGCTCTGCAAACAACTGCCTTATTTCTCCTCCTCACGATCGTAAAAGTTCAACCAAAGCTCCGGAACGTCTCCGCAGGCGCACACGAGGCTAAAAATACCCAACCATTTGCCTGGCGTGACCGAGGCGACAGAATTGACATGGGCGAGACGTCTTCCTCTTTCTCCTCCCTCCACTATCCAAAGCTTCACGAACGGATACGGCCAGAAACACAGTCGTTTGTCAGCGTGACCAAGACAAATAGAGGAAGATACATGCGACCGCCTCCAACAAACGCCAGCACAAAAAAACCAAGATGGCAAGACGTTGTCTTTTTTCCTCCAGCTCTCGAATGTACGACCGCTGACATCACACTATGTCTAATCACCGAGCGCTATTCCATCATCCATTGCGCCTCCACCAATCATGAAGGCCGGGCATGGCCTGTTTATTACGAGTCGCGGGGGGGCGGAGTATAATCTCTGTTCGGGAATGTTTGGATGATGTCGTTCCCTTGCCGATCGGAAAATGCTGTTTGTGTCGGACCTGGCGGCATGGTGAGAAAATGAGCCCATTATATCGCCGTTGTGGTTTTACAGAGCCCTCTATTTCCTGGCTGGCCGAATGTATGAAAACCAAAAGGGAAAACCATAGGAGGCAAATTACATACTGGGGAAATAATCTTGAAGCACTATAATTATTAGCACAAAGCCACTCCCCTTATGGCGACATGCAAACGGTCTTACCCGGACAGATGGCCTACGTACGTACATCGAGATGGCTTCTGCGCGACATATGGAGCATTCTATTCTACACATTCTGAACTTTCTTAAGGTATTTTATGCCTACCCCCCACAAATGTAATAGTATACTGTAATGTCTACGGGCTTCGCTAGTGTGCACAAATGAGCTCGGGGACGATTTGATAAAGGTGTTTATTTTAAGCAGAACTTTTTATGTCTAATTGAACCATAAGTTATTATGGACATAATCCATGGCATAATGTGGACATATAAGGGGATGAAGACCTTCCTTATCTCATGTGGTAGGGTGCTTGGGATACTTGCCACACTAACCAAGTTGGCAAGAATAAACAGCCATGTGAATTGAAGCCACAATAGCCAGAAGAGATAGAACCCCTCGATCAAACAATCACTCTTTTTACACAATCATTGTTCATTCATTTTCTTCAGAGGCTCTTCTGTTTGGCAGGTTGTACGCTGCTGAGATTGCAATCGGGATATTCTATCTACACAACCAAGGCATTATTTACAGGTGAATTTTTCTACAAAGGGATACTCTCATTTTTCCCCATGTTTTTGTACTGCATTAACCCCACCTCCCTCAACCCCACTGTATGCTCCTGAATACATCCCCCTTTCCTACCCTCCCCTTACTCCTTTCTCCTCCCAAGCATCTTTCCAACCTTTCATGCTCCAAACTCTCCTTTCTCTTTCCTATAATCCTCCCGTTTGTTCCTCTTCTAAATTTAATTTTCACAATAGAATATTTCTCAATTTAGCACTCCCCTCCTTTTCCACCAAATCCTATTACACTTTCATCCTTAGAGACCTGAAGCTGGATAATGTCATGCTGGATGCCGAAGGTCACATAAAAATTGCAGACTTTGGCATGTGCAAGGAGAGCATCTGGGAAGGCATCACCACTCGCACCTTCTGTGGAACGCCTGACTATATCGCACCTGAGGTAAGTTCACCATCCTCACTCATTTCGTAATTATTCTCTGGCCTAGAAGAGTTGACGGAAAGCTTCCGGTTTGTCACAACTGCAACAAGGTCAGTTTGTTAATCCTATCTGAGCACAGTGCTTATGATTCTGACATCTCAAATTCAAATACATTGCACCCTGTTGATTTGTCCATCATCTCCTACTTTCTTCGTTATTTATTTTCTATTACTTAGCTCTGATGCTTAGCTCTGATGAAGTGGAAGCAGCAGCTGCAGATTTGACCTACACGTGGAATAATTTCCTCCCCCACTTTGGATTTTCAATGATAAATTATATGCTGGTGATATTGGCTGCAGTCCAGTGGCAGATACAGAGTGGTGCGCACCATTCAACTTTCTCTTTATGTGTGTCAATTACGCGTGTGTTTACAGGATACACATGTGGTGAGAGGTGTCGAGTTAATTATTTAATAGCGCATTAAATGTGTTTTCCAATTGTTCAGCTTTTAAGAGTGCTTTAAATGCGCTTTTTACAATTGGACCGTTAATGACTTTTGTCGCAGATTGTGACCACAGTGCGGTCATTCTTGTTTTGACTAACGAACGGCTGGGAAAGTCTGCTCAGCAGTTCGTCACTTTGTTGGGTCAGGGTAGAATGCGAGGAACTGCAAAATCTTCCAAAAATGCAGGAAGTGCCGTTTGCGATGATCAATTTTATTATTTTTCCTGGGGTGGGGGGAGAGATGGCCACACCCATCCCCCCTTCCCCTCATTCAGCGCTATGTCCTGCTGCGCCTCCTCCCTTACCCCACCATCTTTACATCCCTGGAACCACCCCTGGTGATCAGTGTTCTCTCTGTCTTCTACCACCTCCTTTCTGGTCTTTCACCCTCTACTCTCTCTGTGCTTTGTCCCACCCCCAGGTTCTCTACAGGGCACACATGGTCCACCTTTTTATTTCTGCCTGTGGAATCTACATCTGCATCCTGTTCAACCTCACTCTTTTCCTTTCAGATCTTCAGGACACTTGTTCACCACCATCTCAGATCTTTCTCAATCCAAAATCATGATTTTTCTCTACCCTCGTTAATCCCACCACATCCCAGCCTCACTTTCACCCCACACAAATCCCTCCTCCTTCCAATTTTTCAGTTTTCCCTCCTTGGAGTTTCATTCTGTGTCCATCTTGTCCACCCTATGCATATGTTTTGCGTCCCGTTTTTGTCTATGTCCTGATCAGATCAGCGTACTAGCTCTTCCACGAGCCTCGACTATGTATACAAAAAAAGACTACAAAAGGGAAGTGTAGGACAGGATCTTGCACACCTTACTCTACACCCGAGTAAAACATTGATTGATTACGTCTTACAGGTAGTATATATGGTAGACAACAACAACAACAGGCATTTTAAGGCCATTTTCCCTGCAAGAGCGGGGGTTAGCCTTGCGGTCCCCATGACAATCTTCTCCATTTGGCCTATTTTCTGCATCTCCCCTTGTTAACCCCCTTGCCCACATTTCTTCTTCCACCATCTTTAGCGAAGTCTTTCTCGGTCTTCCCCGTCCTCTACTTCCTTCTACATTCATTTCGATCACTCTCCTCAACCAATCACTTTCATCCTTCCTCAACACATGACCAAACCATCTCAACCTGTTCCTCTTCACAGCATCAATCACAGGCTCTATTCCCATCATCTTTCGCAATTCATCATTTGTCTTCCTCTCTCTCAACGACACTCCGCACATCCACCGAACCATTCGCATTCCCACCCTTTCCAGCCTTCGTTGCTGCTCTACGTTCATTACCCATGTCTCGCTCCCATAAATCATAACACTTCTATAGTATATATGCTGGTGTATATATATATATATATATATATGTAGTATATATGGTAGGTAGTATGATATATGGTAGTGCTGGCTGGTTGACCGAAAGGCACGCATACTCGCCCATAAGCTGTCTAGCATGGGCTTGGATCTCGGCCCAGCTATAAACTGTCATCCCTATGTTTAAACGGGTATCCCGTCTGCTGGCATTTATTAGTGGACGTTGAAGATCGCACGGTGTCCTTCACGAAGAGTAGGCGAGCCATCGCCTGCACCATGAACAAATTGCAAATTGCTGCCCTAATCAGCAGAGGGCATTGCGCATTGCATCAGTGGCACATCCACACTCTCAGCTAATGATACCCCACAACCATATTGTATCGCATGCGACCAATCAAACTCCTTACTTAACAATTTTGGAAAAAAAAATCAATTTGCAATACAAGCAAGGATAATCCCTTGAAGGTCAGATGAATGCCAGTTTTAAATTAATTTCCTGGCTTAACATTTTGAAGAGAAGACCGGCTCAATAAAATCTCTGTGACGTGTGGATGCTATTTTATTCCCATCTCCAAATCTACTCAAGTTTTCCATCCAGCTCCTTCAAAATACCCTCGTCGCATGAGCTCGGGATGCAAAGCTTGAAATTCCACCTTGGATATTTGCTTTCTGAGCGGTTTGCCTCACTTCTACAAATGATGTTTTACCATGTGCTTGTCATGTATTACCTGGGCAGAGACAAGAGTGATAATAAAGGTAATGTTTTCATGTATTACTTTGCATTGCTGTTCGAGGAATCAAACTAAACAGGTACATAGGGGTTTACTGTGATCTTTATTGGCCATACAGATGGCACATCTTTGTGGCAGTACATGGGCATGCACCCCACTGATCACATCATTTTTTTGTGGCAATTTAGATTTTTGGTCGAGTGAGGGAAGGACAATTTTGAGAGGGGATTACGTTAATGATTTAAATATCAGTTTCAGTTTTGGGCTGGCAGGGTAGCCGAGACTAGAGGTATGTGTACTTGCTGCCGAGTTATCTAGTCTGGGTTGAATGCCAACCCAGGTATAAACTATCATGCTGGTGTTTTGCAGTCAGTGTCAGGTATCAATGTACAAACAATTAGGCAGTTAAACAGTGTGGAATTTTTACATAGGCATTAGGCACCCCATTTTTTTTGTATACTTGGTCAAGGCCTATATAAGCCATTTCCTAGACGTGCACACACTCGCCTCTCAGCTGTCTTGCCTGGGTTTGAATGTCGGCCCAGATATAAAGTGTCACCCCAGTGTTTCACAGGCAGCGTGATTCATCAATGTGCGTCCCGCGGATGAACATTAAACTGGGCGTCCCATCTGCTGGTATTAGTTGGCGGACGTTAAAGATACCAGGGTGTCCTTCATAAAGAGTAGGCGAGCTATCGCCGAAACCCTGGCCAACTTCCAAATTCCTGCCCTCACATCCTGTGTTGGAGTGCTGACTCATCCAGGATTGGAACTCAAGCCAAAGAAACTGCTTCGGCTGCACCGACGCTCTGTGTGGAGTATGGTTCATGATCTGATCTGATCATGGCCATTTCAATAATCATTAAGTGCTTTTGTTGTCTACATTGTGAGACAGGCAGATCTTTAATATGGATGCAGCTGACAGAAGAGACAGACCAAAGTTAAAGTGGAAGGGAGTGGTGGGGAGGGCCATGGAAGACGTGTGGTGTTCCAGAGAAAGGAAGTTTGCGATAGAGGGTGTGAAGAAGAAAATATTGTGCAGCCGCTCCGCCAAGACGGTGGAATTAATTGGGACATTTTTAATAGTTGTAGTTGTTTTTGTTTTTTAAGAGTCCATGGTTCTTGTAGACTCTTGTACAAATATTCCATGTGGGACATGGACATTAGGGAGCATCCCTGCGCTTTGACATGAATTTCCAGGACATTTGTAGATAATGGACAAATCAACAGTATATCGGACCTGCAATTCCAGCATAATGAGCAATATGCGCAAATGGAACAGTCCAACCCTAACATCAGTGGTAACTATGTTATTTTGTGGGCACTACATGAAATATTGTACATTGTTGTCAGCCTTGTTGAACTTCTTGTGGCATTAACTTATTTGCCCTGTGTGAAACCATCAACTCAAGGTTAGTTAAAACAGAAGAGATATGATGACACTGAAATGTTTGTTTTGTTTCACAGATCATTGCTTATCAACCATATGGCAAGTCTGTGGATTGGTGGGCATTTGGAGTTCTCCTCTATGAGATGTTGGCAGGGCAGGTGAGCATTTTGTGTGTGTGTGTGTGTGTGTGTGTGTGTGTGTGTGTGTGTGTGTGTGTGTGTGTCATGCATGTCATGCCGGCTTGGTGGATGGAACATTCAATTTTCATGAAAAATTGTAACCAGCATAAATTTTAAGAGTTGAACAATAAATAAGAGCAGCAATTATTTGATAAATGAAAAAAGAAAGGAATTAGAAATGAAAATATCCTCCACAAAACTGTTACTTTAAAATTTTGGATCACAACATCCTCGTGATAAATAATGTTAATTCGTCAAATCAGGAATGAATGAATAGAATGAATAATCAGATTATAATGGACAGCACTGGGTATAGTATTCACCCAGAATTCAGGTTCAAATTCCATACACCTTATGTGTTCGTTCATTGCCTCGGAATATCCGTGTAATTTTTTTTTTTTTTTCTTTGCTGCTCTACGCTCTACGTTTCGTTACTGCTCTTTACAATACATGTAAAGGTGCGTTTATGTATGTTTGTGAATTTATGTTGAATGTAATAAATGTACAAGCTCCACCATGATCCTTAGATCACTCAAATATAACATTAGAACTACATTAAATTAACACAAAATTAGATTTTAAAGGAGCTGTTTCTTGATTAAATCATCCAAAGCTGCGATGTCGTTATGAATTCTGCCAACTTGTCATGTACATGCAATCACATTGTGCTTCCGAATGAGAGAATCATAAAAGCGAAATCCTCTCGTATTCATTAAACACAAGAAGAGTATGAACGATTTGGTTTCTCCTGATTCACAGCAGGAGTGTTTTAGCCCACCCTGTATTTAATCCCTTTATATAACCTTTTCCACCAAAAAGGGCATCTAAATATAACATCTACAAAAATGGAAGAATTAGTTTACCCTTTTAGCCCAGCACCTCGATCTTGCATCCCATACATTCCCTCTCCTTTACCTCTATATTCTCCAAACCTCTTTTCCATTTTCCCTCACCTTCCTCTGACACCTTCCTATCCATGTTTCTCTCATTTTCATTATCTTAAATTTATCACTCAAAGGTTTATCCTCCTTCTTTCATTTCTGTATTATGTAAATACGTCCAATTGCCAAAGCACTAAATATATATACTGTATATATATGTATATATATATATATATATATATATATATATATATATACATATATATATATATATATAGATATATATATATATATATATATATGTATATACATATACATATATAATAGGCTAATGCTGTCTGTATGTCCAACCAGAAACATGGAAACGCACCCCGTGGTGAAAAAATAAAATTTAATAAAAGTTGCGTCAAATTAATCCAAACCTCTGGGAAAATTGTAAAATTTCTGATCACACAAGTAAATTTAACTTGGGGATTAAGATCCCCTGGGGACGAAGAGCCAATCGAGCTTACCTCCAAGACGGTCATTCAAACAATTGTAGATCTTCTTTATACGCATGAGGGGTAGTGGAGGTAGCGAAGCTCTTACCTGAACGGATTCCACTGGAGCGTCCTCGAACCACGATAATCAAATCGAACCGACACGGAATAAAATGCAACAATACCGGGTTTAATGAAAGAAATGCCGGTAACAAAAGAATGCACAGTAAAACTAAAATCCTATTTGGAGTGCTCCCACACGGACTCGTAAAACAACACAAGGGGAGAGAAAAGAACGAATGTAAAAATGTGTTTGTGTGGTGCGTTTGCTCAGTACTCAGCTTTGAGCGGTCCTTGAAACCCGTTGGTCCTCGAACGGGTCTCTGGTCCGTGCGCGAGAAAACACATGCCTTGGCGCGAAGTTCGTTCACCCGCCAACCACCAAACGTGAAGCGAGCAGGGCCTCATTCCGCAGGGCCTGACTAACAAACAAAAAGGGATCTCTGTCTACTGTAGTGCCATGCCTTGCAAAAGCAGCCTGAATAGCGTTCACCAATCGCTAGATATGGTAAATTTTGTCAGATTTCACTCCAGATTTGGACATTATTTAGTCTACAGCATCCAATCATATCCAAATCCAGATTTTGATGATATGCTTCAATTATGTAATGATACTCAACCGTGTTTCCAAGGCAAGGCATGTTTGAGTAGGCTGAAACAAAATGGCGGCTTAAAAACCCAGCGAGGTGCAGTGGGCTGACCAAGATGGCAGGCTGCCATATTGGTAAGCCACCACATCGGGTTTTTTTTTCTCATAAGCACCTCGTTAATCATCTTCAAAAAGGGTTTTACAACACACCAAAACACCCAGTTGTCATCATTGCAATCTGTTGGAGGTCCAGGTGTATGCATGCAAAGTTTGGCACCGCTATGTTTCATGGTTTTGGAGTTATGGAGGAGACTGACAGATGGACGGACACTGCCTTTTATCTATATAACCATATTTGTGAACATCTGTTTGTTCGGTTGTGCCTCATGGACAGCCTAAGGAAGTGACTTAGAGAGGGAAGAGGGGGTCCATGGGGGGTAACGTTTCACGTCAAAAAACATGGGCACATCAGATTTAGACTCGGGGCGTGCCCAAGTGGCGTGGCTTCATCTGACTATAAAAATCCCACTACACACACGTGACTGACTATTTATTTTCCGGGCAATGCCGGGTAACTCTGCGAGTATCTCTATATATACTAGCTGAGGTACCCGGCTTCGCCCGGGTTGAATAAGAATAATACAAATATATGATGAAAAGAACATGTATATTTTAGAGCAATATCACAGTACATTTCCTACATGACGTTTTGTCAATTTTCAATTTCTCAAAACCTCTTGGTATACAACATTTCTGGTTTTCTTACTTGGTGCCAAGACATAAAGATTGCTTGGTTTTCCAACCCTCGAGCAGCCCACGTACAGCTGGCAATGGGAAGTACCCGGCATTGCCGGGCGGGGGAAGGGAGGGGAGGGGAGGAGGAAGGGGAGGGGAGGGGAACGGTGGGGGAGGGGAGGAGAGGGTGGGGAGGGGAGAAGAGGGGGGGGAGGGGAGAAGAGGGGGGGAGGGGAGAAGAGGAGGGAGGGGGAGGAGGAGAGGGGAGAAGAGGAGGGAGGAGGAGAGGGGAGGGGGGAGGTGAGGGGGGAGGAGGGAGGGGAGGGGGAGTGGAGGGGGAGGGGGAAAAGGAGGGGGGAGGGGGGAGGTGAGGGGGAGGGGGAGGGGAGGGGGAGGGGGAGGGGAGGGAGGAGGGGGAGGGGGAGTGGAGTGGGAGGGGGAGGGGGGGAGGGGGAGGGAGGGGAGTGGAGTGGGAGGGGGAGGGGGGAATGGCTAGCTTGGCAAGCGATAGCAGGATTTTTACTTTTAGTTTTACCTCAATGAGGGCTATATATATAGTCCGTGCTTGGTGCCTTCAAGTTCAACATAAAGTTTTTTAATGAAAAATAATGCAGATGTATAACAATCACCAATGCAAGTTCAGAAATAATGCAGATCCTTTACTTTGCGATACAAACGCAATTCCCGCCATTTCCACTCACGATCGAGGCCTCCACCGTGACCGCGCCTCTTCTTCCTCCTACAACTTCGTCTCACTTCTTTCACTCAAAATGCACGAAATTCTGCCGCATGAAATTATGTAGAGGCTCGTCGTCGGGGGGATATAAGGTAGATAAGGAAGGCGTTGTAACAGAAGAATCAAAATAAAAGTGGAAGAACATAAGGAAATGGGAGCTATTCTGGACCCACAGCCAAACCCGACAAACCATTGCAATACACCCCGAACGTCTAGCGCCGCCATATTTTCCCATATTCAAACTGGCACGGCATGCATTCACGGATTTTCATTGATATTTGCAGGATTAGCCTCGACATTTCTGGGATTTTCATCGACCTTCGCGGATTATTGTCCGCCATTCGTGGATTTTGCCTCGCCATTCGCGGTTTAGTCTCTCTATTCACGGATTTTCGCGACTCGGGGAACCTATCCCCACTTTTTCCATTGAAACAATCGCCCGCCATTCCCGGTTTAATCGATATATAATCCTCATAAACGCTGCAGCAACAAAAGTTGAGATTCGTATTGTTTTTACCTTGCGTCCCAACGTACTTATATTCTGGTTGAACATTACCATGAGCACATTGATGCTCACATTCCATGAACAAGCATAATTTCAGTGTAAGCCAAAGTTAAGTTATGTGAAGACAACATGGCTGTCTGAAATGTGTGAAAATTGGCAATGTCTCAGTCAAGAAAGGATCACAAGCAAGTTTCTATTGGCAGAAATGGGCTTTAATAACAATTGGGTGGCCACCACTGATGCCAAATACAACCTTGTACACTTCTTATCGACCAAATCAGACAATCCAGATCTCGTTGTTGGATGTTGTGGAGTTTTCTAGCAGTGCCAATTCCGGTTGATAAGTGAATGTGGGGTTAACTAGGCAACCACAAACACAACTCCTGAGAATGTTTGAAGTATGTTCACTCAGATTGTAATTTGGAGATCGTGCAGGCCAAACTATGCAAGTTAAATTGTGGTCCTGAATTGCAACATCGACGGTGTGGAATATTCTCCATTATTGGCATTGGCATTTGTAAGATAAAGTCGAGGTCTTGATGTTGAATCAAAGGAAAAACTCCAGGTTTAATGATCTCATCCCTGTATCTGGACACCAGTAATAATATTCTCTGAATGATGACAATATCAGTTCTTCAGACCAACTAAAATGGCAGCCCATATCATCAGGTGGCTTAACCAAATTTACCAAATGGCCCAATTAGCAAATTGATCCCCACCTCGACGCCAGACTCGAGCACATCCATCGTTGAAGTCTATGCAGAATCTAGACATGTCGGTGAAAAGAACATGGTGCCAACAGTTCATCCACCAGTTGTGATGTGGTCTCGCCAACTGCATTTGCTGCTATCTTTGGTGCTCTCTTAGAAGGATGCAGAGCTGTGGTCTTTGGACCAATTATTTGGAGCTTGTTCCATAGCAGTTGTGTCAAAATTCAATCGTTGGTTGCTCTTTGCAGGTAATTCTTGTAGAGATTGTGCTGTTGCAAAGGAGTTCCTTCCAGCAAGGATAACACGATAATGATCTTCCCCAGAAGTTGTAATCCTTGGCCGACCTGAACAAAGACTCTCTGTGAACTGTCCGTTCTGAACATAGTTCTGGACATAGTCAGTGCGCTAGAAATGACAATGATAAGCATTGCACTTGGAAGCAGTGGCAGTCTGGATCATACCTCCTTGAACGACGCCAAGAGGCAACTCATTCGGTGTTAAATGATACCGAGGCATTCCTAAACTAACTTAGACCACATGGGTGGTGAATTTATAGAGGGTATTGATATAGGTAATGTGCAGACATGTATGATGATTCTGCTGCGGATTTGATTTGCAGGTGAATTTCCAGAACTGCTAAGTTGAGGTGAGGATAATTGCAACATTAGATGCTGCACATTCAATTCCCTGATTGGGTTTTTGTCCTCATTTTCCATTGTTTTGCATTTGCATGGCCATGAAAATTCAGACCTAGGAATCCAAAGTTTATTTCATAGTTTACAAGTTGTTCCTTATCATTTATTTTGAGGAGTATATTTGTGAAGTGAGCTGGCTGTAATAGCGGGGTTAACGATTTGGTTATTCCTCCACTGGCTGATTGATGTTCGATCCACACAGTTGTTCACTCTCGCCAACCTGTCGGCACTTGACATCCCTGGCAGGTATGCCAAACAACTCTCTGAGCATGGGTTGAGGGAGGTCTTCGACCTACAGTGGGCTGAATTATTACGCTGATTTAGGGGTTTTAATATTCACTCCTGCCAGGGAGTAATGCATTCGCTCGTGTCCGTCCGTGTGTGTGTGTTCGTGTGTTTGTGAACAAGATATCTGGAAAAGTTCTGAACGGATTTGGATGAAAGTTGGTGGGATGATTGCCCTTGGGATAAGGAAGAATTGATTAGTTTTTGGTGAAGCTCAGGATATTATTCTGGATCCAGGAGTTTTTTGGGAATTTTTTGGGGATTTTTTTTTTCTGTTTTCCTTTAAAAACCATTTTCTCTGCATTAAATTGGACCGATTGAGAGCAAATTTTCACCATAGGAGGGACTCGGTCGGTAGAATATTTTAATGGTAATTATGATGTCACAGGTCACGTGGTTCGGCCGCCATATTGTTTGAGTAAAAAACACTAAACTCCAATTTTCTCCAAAACGCCTGAACAGATCGAGGCTAAACTTTGCAGGCAGAATCGCATACTCATGACGAACAACAAAGTCAGCGAGCATGACGTCATGCATCACATGGTTTCAGAGTTATGACGTTTTTAAGCACAAACCTTTAAAACCTAGCTCCTCCCTCATTTGTGATCCAATCGAGGGAAAACTCCACATATCTCTTCAGCATATCAGTCTACTAAAATGTCCTTTTGGAATTTACGATAGGTCACGTGGTTTGGCAGACATCGTTAATTAAACGCAAATAAGAAAAACATTTATATCTCTTGAACCACCTAATTGAGAAACGTGAAACTTCATACTGTAGTAGAAGTCATGAAGAGTAACAAGTGTGCAAAATTTGAAGATGATTGGATGTACGGTCTGGAAGCTAGAAGTTGTTATTGCGTGAAGAAGAAGAGTCTTCGACTGTGGACGATTAATTATTTATCACATGTTCAGACTTGCAGGCATCGTTGGGCACAATGTCCCGGGTTAATTTGAACCTCAAATAAAATTATAATTCCAGATTTGTCAATGGCTGAGGTATATTAACAAACGAATAAAAGAGATTTGGCAAAATTCCAACTTTTTTTTTTTAAAGATCGCATATTCACCCAGGGTTGTGAGAGGCTGAAGAAGAAGAAACCTCGCATGAGCTTCCCAGACCAAATAAATAATTCTGGTTCTGGCTCTGCGACTTTTAGGTTTATTACTCCCGCCAGGGAGTAATGCATTCGATCGTGTCCGTCCGTGTGTGTGTGTGTTCGTATGTTCGTGTGTTTTTGAACAAGATATCTGGAAAAGTTCTGAACGGATTTGGATGAAAGTTGGTGGGATGATTGCCCTTGGGATAAGGAAGAATTGATTAGTTTTTGGTGAAGCTCAGGATATTATTCCGGATCCAGGAATTTTTTGGTGGAATTTTTTGGGGAAAGATTTTTTCTGTTTAACTGCATTAAAACTTTTATTCTTATTCTTAAATGATGTTTTCTCCTCTAATTTCGAGATATATCAAAATCAATTCTCTGACAGTTAGGGCCTACTTTATTTTTCATTTATTGTTTTGGGGAGAGGGGATGTTAAACAAAACGTATTATTCCAACTAAACCCACGGCGGGAGTATGCGCTCTACTGAGTGGCGTTCTAGTTGTTAAGTGCACTTAAAATAATGTCCGACCTCTCAAAAACGCACTACCTATCACGAATTGAGCGTCAATATTTGTGGACAAAGAACAACATTTTGCCTCCTTGCCATCAATAAAACCTAACTTGTTTAAGATGGAATCGTTTCCCGAATAGGCAAATACAAGAGCAGCATCTCGTGAGCCAAATGTGATCACAAGAATCAAATAATGATCGAGAAAATGAATTAATGGATCTCCAGAGTTAGGATACCAGAATGTATCATCTCGTTTCCAAAAAGTCGTTAAAAATAAACACCAACACCGATAATATCAATGATCGACGAACTACCAAACCATACAGAGGAGGACTTGGGCGATTAATGTGAAACCAGTGTTTTTCACCCCTTATCATCCCAATTAGGGTTCCGTGTGAGTGTGCCGAGCTCATATGTAGTTAGGTCCAAAACTTCAATTCCGTGACCATTTTCTGGCTAGTAAGGTTTGACGATTGATTTGACTTCTATTGACATTTTATAACAAAAATAGCCTCTATGTCCCTCCCAAAAATCCCGGCATTTTTCGCCAGAGGCCCGAATCCAAGATGACCGCCGGCACTATCTTGAAAAATTAAGTTTTGAACCAGAACACCTAGAATCACGTACAAAGACACTTTTTTGGGTAATTTGACCACGAGGATTCCGAATCTGACATTAGTTTGACGTTATGACATTATTTTGACCCAGAAATCCAAGATGGCCACCATCCGCGATCTGCGCATGCGCATGCGCAAGATTGGAGGTCTCGTCTCTTCAAAGCTGTCCATGCACGCTCGCTTTCGAAGTTAAGTAACTTTTCACAATTGTGTTTTTGTCGAAACTGGTCTTGTATGTACCTATTGGGGTGTCTTGAATAGTATTCTTGGCGTTGGTTTTTCATACCTGTGTACAGAATCGTCGGTCTTTCTCATCGTGTATTCTGAGGCCTAAGTGTAGTACTAGGCTACTTGGATTTAGGCTTTGTTTTTTGTCTCAGCGGTTCTCCGATTGCTCTGCAATTTTTTTTCCGGTCTCTGTTTTTCACGGTCTTTTCATCCCATACTTCCTTGTTTTAAAATCTCAAAAAAAAAAAAAAAAACCCCAAAAACATTTCCTTCTGTTTTTATTCGTTTATTCGTTCTTAGTTGTTCGTTCGTTCATTCTTCGACCACGCTGTTTGTGATCACGTTGTTAAAAAATGTCTCATCTGAACCCTGAAGACCTGTATTCTGTCATATTCTATAACACCTTTTTCTTCTTCTTCTATAAAAGGATGCTTTCGACTTGCTCACCAAATCCATTCATTCCAAAAAAAAATTCCATCTCTTATAGTGCATCTTTCATTCATTCCCTAAACTCTCCAGCACTCCATCCTCCCTCCAGCGTCCTCAAACGTATTTTTGACTCGAATGTCTCAAGAAACTCATTTTGCAATAAATGTTCGTTTCCTATTAATCGAACATTTTTCAAAATCCCATCACCCCAAAATCCCATTTCCCATCACCCCTCCCCTCTAAATCTACCCCCTTGCCCATCCCCTCGAAATCATCCCCATCACCCATCTCTTTCAAATCTTCCCCCTTGCCCCTCCCCTCCAAATCTTCCCAATCACCCATTCCTTTCAAATCTCCCCCCACGCCCCTCCCCTCCGAGACTCTCCCTCGCTCCTCCCCTCCTAGACTCCCCTCTCACCCCTCCCCCTCAAAGCGTCCTCCCCGCTTCTTCCCCCTTCCAACTTTCACCTTCATCTCCCTCAACCTTCTGCCTCGCTCTTCCCCCTCGTCAAATAACACCTCACTGCGCCTCTCCCAATCACCATCAAACCTTTTGTCTGCCCCATCCTTCCCTTTCTCCGAGCTATTCTGTAATCTCTGACACACCTTCAACAGCTCTCCCTACCTCTTCCTCCTCTTCCACATCTTACCCTACCGCTCCCCCCCCCCTGTTCTGTATCCGATGCTCCCCCTTCCTCTTCCTTAACAGTATGGACCTCAAACATCCGGGGCCTTCGCTCAAACATGTCTGATCTCTCCATACAGGTTGCTTCTGACAAACCAGACGTGATCTGCTTAACAGAAACTTTCCTCCTTCATGATGTCTCTGATTCCTTGGTATCTCTCCCAGGTTACTCCCTACTCCGGTATGATAGACCTGAGCCTCGTCCTGGAGGTGGGGTTGCTATCTTTATAAAAAACTCTCTTCCTCACTCGCCCTGCACTGACCTCTCTCCACCTCACCCCCAGGAATACCTTTGGCTACGGCTTCCCCTTCGCTCCCACCTTTTGTTCATATGTGTGTTGTACCGTCCACCAAACAGTAATGACTCCATCTACATCTCGCTGTCTGAGAATATGGACCAACTTCTATCTACCCATCCCAACTCTCTCTTCCTCATATGTGGTGATTTCAACTGTCACCATGCCAGTTGGCTGGGTGTGGGTACCTCTCTCACCAGCCATGGCTCTTCAGCAAAGGACTTCTGTGACTCACTGGGACTGACACAATCTGTCAATTTCCCGACCCGGATTTCAGTCAACGGAGCATCTTCTCTTCTGGACTTGGTTATGACTAACTTCCCTGAAAATGTCTGCTGCTCTTCTTCTGCTCCAATCGGCTCTTCTGATCATGTGCTTGTTAAAGTGGACATCGCTCTGACCATTCTCAGAGAGCCTCCTCAGCGTCGACGAGTCTGGCATTTCACTCAGGCCAACTGGCACGGTCTTCAAGCAGCCATCAATCATCTGGACTGGTCTCCCATCTCTACTGCCTCTGACATAAATTCTTCCTGGGAATTCTTCCAAAGCAAACTGCTCTCTCTCATGCACAGATTTATCCCATCTCGTCTTCTGTTGTCATACCCTTCCTCCCGTCCATGGTACACGAAATCTTGTGGTGAGGCTATTGCCCAGAAACAATTTGCTTTCGTCTCCTGGAAAGCAAATCCAACGGAAGGAAATCTCTTTTCCTTTCACAAAGCCCGAAACAAGTGTGTGTCCACCCTCAGGAGAGCCAGGAAACAATATCTCTCCGTTCTCAGGACCGAACTCTCTTATCTGTCTCCCTCTTCCAAATCCTGGTGGCGTCTGGTCAAATCTGTTTCTGGTGTTTGTTCCCCCTCCATCCCCTCCCTCACCTCAAATGGCCACACGGCTGACTCCGCACGTGAAAAAGCTGAATGCCTCAACTCTGTGTTTGCCTCTAAATCTTGTGTCCCAAACCCATCCCTCTCTGTACCCACCATACCCAGTCGTACCCAGCTGCTCCTGGACTCTGTGTCCTTTCCTCCTGACAAGGTGGAAAAGTTTCTGTCAACCCTCGACTCGGATTCTGCAACTGGACCTGACGGCATCAGCCCACGGGTCCTAAAATCCTGTTCTTCCGCTCTTTCACTCCCTCTCTCTGTTCTCTTCACCCTCTCTTTTGCTCAAGGTCATCTTCCATCTGCTTGGAAATCTGCCAACATCACCGCTTTGCACAAAAAAGGTGCAAAAACAGATCCCAGCAACTACAGACCAATCAGCCTTCTCCCAATTATCAGCAAAGTCATGGAATCCATCATTGCTTCAGATATGAAATCTTTTCTCTTCTCCAATGGCTTGATCTCTGATCATCAATTTGGTTTCAGACCTGGACACTCTACTCTGGACATGCTGCTTCTGCTTTCTCAACAATGGATGGAGGTCCTCAATGCCAAACAGGAAATTAGAGCAGTCTCCCTTGACATATCACGTGCCTTCGATACGGTCTGGCACCCCGCTCTGCTCACCAAACTCTCCTCTTTTGGTATCCATGGAAATCTCCACGCATGGCTGGCGGACTTCCTCTCTAGTCGTAGTCAACGTGTGGCCCTGAATGGGTTTCTCTCATCTCCTCTTCCTGTTCAGGCTGGAGTTCCACAAGGCAGTGTTCTAGGCCCTGTGCTTTTTCTGGTCTTCATCAATGATCTCTCTGACTCTCTTGAAAATCCTCTGTAACTCTTTGCTGATGACTCTACTCTCTGTCGCTCCATTCTTCATCCCTCAGATCGGCAGTCTGCTGCCTCCTCACTCTCTGCAGACCTGGACAAAATCACAGACTGGGCAAACAAGTGGAACATGTCTTTCAATCCTGACAAATCTCACACTCTTACGATGTCTCTCCGAAAAGACCGACTGGACAACCCTCCCATCCACTTTCTGAATAATCCTCTCCAAGAAGTTCTGTCACTCAAGCTTTTGGGTCTCACTATCTGCCATGATCTTTCCTGGGAAAACCACATTTCAAATCTGGCCTCCAAAGCCAGTCGCCGACTGGGCATCCTCCGTCGTACGAAGTCCTTCCTTGGCACACCTGAGCTCCTCACCACATACAAGGCTTTCATCCGCAGCTCAATGGAATACTGCTCTCCCCTCTGGGCTGGTGCTCCTGCCTCACACCTAGCTCGTCTTCACGCTGTTGAAACCAAAGCATTCAGAATCATTGGAATCTCCCGCGATGAAGCTAACTCCAAGGGCCTCTCACTCACTCACCGCAGGCAGGTTGGTGGTCTTTCCATCTTCTACCGACTCCTCTCTGGCCTTGCCCCCCCAGCTCTCTCTGGGCTCTGTCCCGCAAATATTCCTACAGGTCGCACAAGATCTGCCTGCAACCCTCTTATGGTCAAACTGCCAAAATCAAGACTCTCTGCTCACCTTCACTCCTTCATTCCTCTTTTCTCCCGCCTCTGGAACAAACTCCCTCACTCTCTTCAATCCCACTCCACCCTCCAGGTCTTTAAAACAGCTGTTCACCACCATCTCTTATCTTCCCCCATCCAAAACCTTGATCTTTTCTACCCCCGCTAATTTCACCCCAATTCCACTTTTTTGAAATACCAACTTCTGTCCTGGAAGTCATTGGTGTCCTTGTGTTTTATACTTCTCCCTCCACCCCCCCCCCCCCCCCTTCCCATGCCTCCTCCCCCCAAGCCCTCTCCCTTCCACACATCTCCCTGCTCTCAAATGTTGTGTTTGTGTGCTTCACCTTCTCTCCCCATCTTGTTTGCCGCTCCCGCTTTTTGTGTGTTTTGTTTGTCTGGTTGATTTGTTTGTGAAGTAAATGTTAGCTCTTTCACGAGCCTCGATTCAGTATACAAAAAAAATAAAAAATAAAAAAAAAATCCAGTAGAGCGAAAATGCAACTTTTGTACTTAAACATGTTAAAGAAACTACCTCCATAAGGATATCTTGCAGTAAAGTAATTGATGATTGCATGACAAGTAAACTCATTACACTTCAAAATAAGCTATTTTTAATAGCTGTGACTTGAACAGTTTTCAAATGAAGTCATTAATCAATATGACCTTTAATTATATGATTAGTCCGAATCAGAGCATTCTGCTTCACTAGAATCTGAATCATCAGATTCCGATGAATCTCCCCGCCTTTGTACATCATTATCTCGCTCCTCATTCCCCTCCTGGCTCTCATCTTCCTCACTCTCTTCAGCTGGCCCTGGTGCAGGTAGATGTGTCGGGAGAGCAGGTTGCGTGTGGCGGACAGGGCGACAGCGACCACCCACCGACGACCACCCACCGAAAAATGCCGGGATTTTTGGGAGGGACATAGAGGCTATTTTTGTTATAAAATGTCAATAGAAGTCAAATCAATCGTCAAACCTTACTAGCCAGAAAATGGTCACGGAATTGAAGTTTTGGACCTAACTAATGGTGGGGGTTTAGTCGTTCCCAGCCGTCCCCTGAGCGAGCGAATAAGCGAGCGTTTCTGCATGCAGCTGCAGTGTGCTCGTGACCTTGCAGCCACCGTTTGATGGAGAAGATGAGGACGAGCTCTTCCAGTCCATCATGGAGCAGAATGTCTCTTACCCCAAGTCTCTCTCCAAGGAAGCCGTTTCCATTTGCAAAGGGGTGAGTGAATCAAGTGGAACATAAATGCATGACGATTATGCAAATGTGCATTTTTCCACATAGGAAGTCCATCTTGTTTATCTTTATCAGCTGCAATGGGCCGTTCTAACAGGGGTGCCGCATCATGAAGCATGCAGTTCATCAAATTCTACATCGAGCTATTGTAGAGAGTCCATGATGCGTTTCTTCCGAGTATTTTGTACACTTTTGAATAGGGTACTTATCCATCAGCAAATCACGATGCAATTTTAAGTGCTTGTCACTGCGTCATGCAAGCTCAGAGTTATGCCCCAGCATCTTCACAATCTTGGTACCTGAGGAAAATGTAAATTCAACACCTGGATTTATTACCAGTCATCCTCGAAGAGATGTTCCACGTAAGCTGAGTAATGAACGTGGCTTGTGCATTAAGCAAGAACAAAGACAATCAAAGCAACTTGAGCGCTCATTGCGTTAATTGCTTCCCTCAATTGAGAAATGAAACACTGCGAATGGAAGTTGATAATATTGCCAATAAGGAAACGATCATTTTGAATATCCATTAATATCAGTATTAATTATTTCTTGCATTCGTATTTGTGTGACTATAGTTCTCTCTTATGACCATCATGTTGCTTCTGCGGTAACATTTACTCGTCCATAACATATTATGTAAGACAGAATTAATGATGATTATATGGATGTATGCTTATCCTTGGCTTCCCCGACAGTGAAATTTTTGCATGAGGATGATTTCCTTGCCTCGGTTCTTTCATGGCTTCACCAATAGCTCAACTGCCTGTGAAGCCCTAGTTGTAAAATGCATTTCATTGTATTTCCTTGGGCTTTACCTCTTGACTTCTTGCATCCCCTTTTGGACACCAATTGTTGCATTTTACTTTATTCTGCATCAGCAAGGAGGTATTCAATTTGCTTTTTTTTTTTGGCAAGGAACGGGCACCCACGTACGGGCATGCCCTAGTATATATTAATAAAGAACAACCGTTTGTACGTAATTTAAGAAAATGTTTCATGCAAAAAAGAAAAATCATATTTTGTGACGTATTATTGAGGGTGTAGGATTGTGATTTTGACAGTACTTCCCAAAGTGGTGTTGCCTGTTTCCAACGTAGGATCAGTATCCAATTGGCATCATTGGCTTCTGGATTCATCTATTTTTTTTGGCCTGATGTGTAGTGTATATTGATGGTGTAATTACCCTGCGCTCGCGAAGCGAAAAGCAGGGTTAGGCGATCGGTTTGCTTATGTGTGGCGTGCGTGTCTGCATTTTTTAATGCCTTTTATCGGCAGCCATTGTTCCAATTGACACGAAATTTCATCATCGGAGCGCCTCTGCCTGCAGAATGTTTTTATTCATAATTATGATGTCATTGGTCCAGTGGTACGGGCGCCATCTGGGAAAAGCTTCGCACCTCTATCTCCAAAACCACTCGATGGAAAAAATTGAAACATGGCTCATTGTCAAGTTCTCCCCATGGGGAATAAGATATGTTAATGATGATGTCATCGGTACCTTAATTATGACATCATAATTCGACAAGTACAACGCTTGATCCGATCAGTATGAATTTTGTTTTTTCTCTGCAATTGTTGGTCCGATTGACACGAAATTCTCACCATAGGAGCACCTCCGCCTGTAGAATACTTTACTGATAATTATGACATCATAGGTCACGTGGTACAGGTGCCATCTTGGAAAAAACGAAAAAGGTTGCACCTCTATATCCATAACCGCTCCTTGAAAACAATCGAAACGTGGCTCATGCTCATTGTAAAGAACTCCAGATGACGAATAAGTGTTGTTAACGATGACGTCATTTGTGCCTTAATTATGACATCATAATTCGACAGGGCCAACCTTAGTCTGAACAGTTTGAAATTTCTTGAGCGTGATCTATGCAACAATTCTATTGGAAAATATAAATTTATGACGTCGTCACCCTCGTGGTTTGGCAGCCATATTGGGTCAAATCAGAAAATCTTTAAAAAACAGAAGAGTTGGGTCGCACTAAGTTGACTGCGCAGGATAAGTAGTCTATGAATACCATCTAGTTTTTTATGTTTTACTCCCACTCATTTCTTTCAAATACAGATATGAGGCTCATGAAAGAACAAGATTACAAAGTATGGAGGGCAACACACTACTGTGAATGTAATAAGACAAGGTATGCAGGGATGAGAAAAATGGAAGCCTGCAAGTAGGAGTGAAATTGGTAGAATTAAGTTGGACAGGTTAGTGGAGATGGAAAAAATGATAAGTGAAGAGGGAAGACTTCATGATATGGTGGTGAGCTGTCTTCATGAAACACTGGGTGAAGAGCTGGAATACACGAATGTAGGTGGAAGAAAAGGGAATGAAACGAGTACGAGGTGAGCATAAATTCTAGCTTTGGGAAGTGTAGCAAAGACGATGATGTTGGAGAAATTCATGCAACCATGAACTAGAACGGCACTCAGTAGAGCGCATACTCCCGCCGTGGGTCAAGTTGGAATAGTACGATTTCACAAAAGTTTGAGGGAGTAGTTCAGTGACAACACAAGACAAGACAACACAAGACAGACACTGCACAGATATATATTTAGAATATATAGAAGATCATAAAAAAACAAGGCAATTTCACTTACATTTTCGGATTCAGCGTTCAATTCTATATAAGTGAGTGTATTTTGAGGCATGTGCGACTTCAAATAAAATTGTAAGCCAGAAAAACGTTCGTTTCATTTCTTAGGGATACAACATGTAAAACTGGCCCAAACGTCAAAACAAAACTCGCTCATTTAAAGTCGTGCAAGCTAATGCGACCACTCATTCTTCTGGGAAGAATCCCGTGCACATGCTTGTCACACTCAGTGGCGCTGTAAGGGGGGGTGGGGGGGGGAGTACAGGAGTACTCCCTAGAGGGAGTAAAGATAGTGGGGGGTTGGCCCATTCTTGTAAATAAGCCATAACACATGGAAACACACATCACAGCATGCAATTATGAAATAGGATATATTATATTTCAAACTAGAGAGGTTATGAGGACATGATTTGCTGTTATTGGGCAATGGCAATGGAATATTCACCTCAATCCAATAACCTTGTGTTACTTCAATAAAATGCGTCGCCGTCCCTTCCAAGCCAGGTGTGTCATGAATTAGCACCTGGAGTGGTGTTCTTAAAGCATTTCTTTCGGCACAGATATAAGTTATGAAGGCTGACAGATTTACAATAGCTGTAAGCCACAGAAAACACTTACCATGCAAATAACTATTAAGCCTCAAGAAACGCATTAATATTCTTCACCAACGACCAGTACATCCATACATTGAAAATATGATGGGGGAAACACAAAGGACCAGTACATCCATACATTGAAATATTATGATGGGGGAAACACAAAGGACCAGTACATCCATACATTGAAAATATGCTTGGGGAAAACACCAAGGACCAGTACACCCATACATTGAAAATATGATGGGGAAAAACACCAAGGACCAGTACACACATACATTGAAAATATGATGGGGGAAAACACCAAGGACCAGTACATCCATACATTGAAAATATGATGGGGGAAAACACCAAGGACCAGTACACACATACATTGAAAATATGATGGGGGAAAACACCAAGGACCAGTACACACATACATTGAAAATATGATGGGGGAAAACATCAAGGACCTGTACACACATACATTGAAAATATGATGGGGGAAAACACCAAGGACCAGTACACACATACATTGAAAATATGATGGGGGAAAACACCAAGGACCAGTACACCCATACATTGAAAATATGCTTGGGGAAAACACCAAGGACCAGTACACACATACATTGAAAATATGATGGGGGAAAACACCAAGGACCAGTACACCCATACATTGAAAATATGATGGGGGAAACACAAAGGACCAGTACATCCATGCATTGAAAATATGCTTGGGGAAAACACCAAGGACCAATACATCCATACATTGAAAATATGCTTGGGGAAAATACCAAGGACCAGTCATCCATACATTGAAAATATGCTTGGGAAAAACACCAAAGACCAGTCATCCATACATTGAAAATATGATGGGGGAAACACAAAGGACCAGTACATCCATACATTGAAAATATGCTTGGGAAAAACAGCAAGGACCAGTACATCCATACATTGAAAAGATGATGTGGGAAACACCAAGGACCAGTACATCCATACATTGAAAATATGCTTGGGGAAAACACTAAGGACCAATACATCCATACATTGAAAATATGCTTGGGGAAAACACCAAGGACCAGTCATCCATACATTGAAAATATGCTTGGGAAAAACACCAAGGACCAGTACATCCATACATTGAAAATATGATGGGGGAAAACACCAAGGACCAGTACACCCATCCATTGAAAATATGATGGGGGAAAACACCAAGGACCAGTACATCCATACATTGAAAATATGATGGGGGAAAACACCAAGGACCAGTACACCCATACATTGAAAATATGATGGGGGAAAACACCAAGGACCAGTACACCCATACATTGAAAATATGATTTTACAAAACACCAAGGACTAGTACGCCCATACATTGAAAAATATGCTTGGGGAAAACACCAAGGACCAGTACACCCATACATTGAAAATATGCTGAGGGAAAACACCAAGGACCAGTACATCCATACATTGAAAATATGCTTGGGGAAAACACCAAGGACCAGTACATCCATACATTGAAAATATGCTTGGGGAAAACACCAAGGAACAGCACATCCATACATTGAAAATATGCTGAGGGGAAACACCAAGGACCAGTACATCCATACATTGAAAATATGCTTGGGGAAAACACCAAGGACCAGTACACCCATACATTGAAAATATGCTTGGGGAAAACACCAAGGACCAGTACATCCATACATTGAAAATATGATGGGGGAAAACTCCAAGGACCAGTACACCCATACATTGAAAATATGCTTGGGGAAAACACCAAGGACCAGTACATCCATACATTGAAAATATGCTTGGGGAAAACACCAAGGAACAGTACATCCATACATTGAAAATATGCTGAGGGGAAACACCAAGGACCAGTACATCCATACATTGAAAATATGCTTGGGGAAAACACCAAGGACCAGTACACCCATACATTAAAAATATGCTTGGGGAAAACACCAAGGACCAGTACACCCATACATTGAAAATATGCTTGGGGAAAACACCAAGGACCAGTACATCCATACATTGAAAATATGCTTGGGGAAAACACCAAGGAACAGTACATCCATACATTGAAAATATGCTGAGGGGAAACACCAAGGACCAGTACATCCATACATTGAAAATATGCTTGGGGAAAACACCAAGGACCAGTACACGCATACATTGAAAATATGCTTGGGGAAAACACAAAGGACCAGTACACCCATACATTGAAAATATGCTTGGGGAAAACACCAAGGACCAGTACATCCATACATTGAAAATATGCTTGGGGAAAACACAAAGGACCAGTACATCCATACATTGAAAATATGCTTTGGGAAAACACAAAGGACCAGTACATCCATACATTGAAAATATGCTTGGGGAAAACACAAAGGACCAGTACATCCATACATTGAAAATATGCTTTGGGAAAACACAAAGGACCAGTACATCCATACATTGAAAATATGCTTGGGCAAAACTCCAAGGACCAGTACACCCATACATTGAAAATATGCTTGGGGAAAACACAAAGGACCAGTACATCCATACATTGAAAATATGCTTTGGGAAAACACAAAGGACCAGTACATCCATACATTGAAAATATGCTTGGGGAAAACACAAAGGACCAGTACATCCATACATTGAAAATATGTTTGGGGAAAACACAAAGGACCAGTACATCCATACATTGAAAATATGCTTGCGGAAAACACAAAGGACCAGTACATCCATACATTGAAAATATGCTTGGGGAAAACACAAAGGACCAGTACATCCAAACATTGAAAATATGATGGGGGAAAACACCAAGGACCAGTACATCCATACATTGAAAATATGCTTGGGGAAAACACAAAGGACCAGTACATCCATACATTGAAAATATGCTTTGGGAAAACACAAAGGACCAGTAAATCCATACATTGAAAATATGCTTGGGGAAAACACAAAGGACCAGTACATCCATACATTGAAAATATGTTTGGGGAAAACACAAAGGACCAGTACATCCATACATTGAAAATATGCTTGCGGAAAACACAAAGGACCAGTACATCCATACATTGAAAATATGCTTTGGGAAAACACAAAGGACCAGTACATCCATACATTGAAAATATGCTTGGGGAAAAGGGGCGTGTCCTGCAATAAATCAATTATCTCATTTGGCTTGGAGTAAATAATTGTGCCTTACAATAACTGTGACTAATGTCACTCATTAATGGAATGCAATAAATTAAAAAAATACTTTCATATTTTCATTCACACATAAATTTATTCATCACAATCAGGATTGCACCCAAAATTACGTCATGGATTTGGACCTGAACCAAAATCTAATTGGCTTGTTCTTCTCACCTAACCAATCATCCACCTAGTTTTGTCCCAACTCGTCCACAACCTTTTGATATATCATGCTGTGTATCGTTTTTGGCCCCATCTCTCATTGGTGAAGAATGACTTTTTAAAATGTGATTCTCATATCCGTATCTTCAACAAAATCTCGTTGATTCATCGTTGTCACACACGCAACCTGTCCACCATGTTTCGTCTGAATCTGTCCGTAACGTTTTGAGATATCGTGCGATATATAGCTTTTGGTCCTATATTTCTCAATGGTGAAGAACCACTCAAAATATTCAACTATCCGGGTCCTGGTCTGCACTAAAATCTCATTATTTCGTCTGTCTCACACACTCAACCTCTCCACCAAATTCCGTCCGAATCTGTCTACAACTTTTTTGAGAAATCCTGTTCACAGAAAGACAGACTAGGCAAAAAAACATAACTTCCGCCCACTGTTGGTGGCGGAGGTAAATACTGTGTGATGATATCAATCAATTGAGTGCGAATTGTGCAAATTACTATTTTATTTCTGCAGTCATATCTAATTTTCTTTCATTAACAAGTAAAATAAGGCAAAAGTTTTAAACTTCTTCCTCCGAAAAACGCACCTGTAACGTTTCTACAAGTACAAAGAATTGTGGGAAATAGTCTTGCACTAAAGCATGATTCAGCGATTACATCTTAACACATGTCTCAAGTGATGAGCAGGTATTTACCGTGCAGGTATGTGAGCAGGTGCAGGTACCGTGCAGGAGCAGGTATGTGACCGTGGAAATACTGCGGCCGCCCTATAATTGCTAGTGGCCGTAGATTTTTTAGACCCTACGGCCGCCGAGCCAAATGTGACTGAAGCATTAGGGTTATTTGCATTTTTAGCTTCATGTATTTTTTGATGACCTGTATTCCTGATAATTATTATTTTGAAACGTCTGTGCCTTGTGCATTGCCCAGGCCTATTTGAACTTTGATGTTGCTTGTTTCCCCCCCATTTCCTGACTAATCTGCAGGGGAGAGAGCCTGGATGCAGGGTATTTATGTAGCCCCCTCCAACTCCCATCCCACATTCCAAATGTAAATTGAAATGTTGTTTTTTTCCTGGCCTGTTGATCAAAGTTTTGTTGTAGAGATGCATTTGCATGTGGTAAGGTGTTGTGCACTCCTGCTGACGACGGTGCATCGTGTTTTTGTTTGTCGTACGTTTTGTGGATGTAGTTCCTCACCAAGCACCCTGCTAAACGACTGGGCTGTGGCCCCGATGGCGAGCATGACATAAGAGACCATACTTTCTTCCGTCGATTGGATTGGGAAAAAGTTGACAAGAGAGAGATCCAGCCACCTTTCAAGCCAAAACCCGTGGGTTTCACATCTCTCTTCCCTTTCATGTCTTATCTTCTCTTCTCTGCTTATATTTCTGTCTGCCTGTCTAGATGACCTTCAGACACATCTATGGACCTGCTGTTTATAGAGGTTCTGGCCTAAAAATGATCAAAACATTGATGGACATTTCGGAGCTGAGGATCTGTATTGGGTATGCTTACACATGTGTTAGCAATGCAAGTCGTGCTTTGAACATAAGTACATAATAAATAGAAGCTTTATGATTAATTATAGGCAAGCATCACCGACCTGCTGCTAGTTATCAATTTAGGTTTATGTATTTATTTATTTTACAGACGCATTTACAGTTTTTATGTTAATTTTCATTTACGGGCGCTTTCCCCCCCCCCCCCCCCATTTACGGACATTATTGTCATATTTATTTTACAGTTTACAGTTTTTTTTTTGTTTTTTTGTTTTTTTTTGTATACTGAATCGAGGCTCGTGAAAGAGCTAACATTTACTTCACAAACAAATCAACCAGACAAACAAAACACACAAAAAGCGGGAGCGGAAAACAAGATGGGGAGAGAAGGGGAAGCACACAAACACAACATTTGAGAGCAGGGAGATGTGTGGAAGGGAGAGGGCTTGGGGGGAGGAGGCATGGGAAGGGGGGGGGGGGGGGTGGAGGGAGAAGTATAAAACACAAGGACACCAATGACTTCCAGGACAGAAGTTGTAGAAATTACAATTTTCAAATGCTAGATATTGGTTGAGGTCTTTTTTTACGTATGCATTTCCAGTTTTGGTTTTTGGGTTGTTTTTTTTTATATCAATTTTCAACTACGGACACTTTCCGATGGTTCTGTGATTAATCTTTTTCATGGTGTGCCAGCTTTGATGTCTGTTGGCACGCCAAATTTCAGCTATGACACCAGGAAGGTACAGCACATTAGTGGCAGTCAGTCAATCACTCAGTCAATGATTAAAAAGAGCTTTATATATATATATATATATAGTATATATATACACACACACACACACACACATATATATATATATATATATATATCAAGTAATGAACGGCGGTTGGGAATTATATCCACGACATCCATTTTTCCGTTCTCCAACCTATAGCTTTGGTCGGCCAGCAACCCAGCGTGCGCTGAGCCTCCACTAGCCTTCATCAAGAGAAGTTCCCTTGTTCACCTCCTCCCAGATATACCTGGGGGGAGGGGTGGGCCTATTCTATCAACCAATCACAAAGCTGTGTTGCGAGACCTCGTGACCATAGACCCATGCTCGGCTTATGTTGCAAGTGTTTTGTGTGTGTTTGAGCGGTGTATTGTGTTTTGTTGTCCCTGTTGCCTGTGTCGGCTATGTCCCACTTTGTCTTTGTCCTCCTCCACGCATCGGTGTCTCTCTGGTGTATTTATGCATGAGAGGTCCGTATGCCTGTGGTAATGCCACAGTCTCCTCTGTCAATGGTGCCCTCGTTTGGCCAGTGTGCCAGGCCTCCAGTATTCGCCTCCTGGCCCGGTTCGGGGATGCCGCCAGCACGTTCACATTGTTCCATAGAGGAACATGGCCCGCCCTTATTCCATGCTTGGCGATAGCAGATCTTTCTGGGTGATTACACTCAAAGGCCTTGTGGTGTTCATTAATGCGCTGGCCTAAGGTTCTTCCAGTCTCGCCTATGTATTCTCCACGAGTCACATGGAATGGTGTATACCACACCTGTGCAATCATTCGTTAGTCTTTTGTCTTTGACCTTGGTCAGTGCAGGTCTCAAGGTGTATATAGGTTGGTAGTTAACCCTCACCTCGACCGGTCTCAAAATCCTGCCAATCCTTTGAGATACCCGTGGCACAAATGGTAGCACGCAGAAGCACTTAGGTGGTTCGTGTGGCACGTCCTGGGTTCTTGGAGCTGCCAGTACCATTTCATTTTTTGGGCAGAGGTGGGTCTGGGTAGCCATTGGCTTTCAATACCCATTTGAGATGCTTGATCTCTCTCCTTTTGCCCTTCAAGGTGGACGGTATATTCCTTGCCCTTTTTACGAGTGTATTCACCACAGCTTTTTTATGGTGCAGTGGATGGCAAGACGTGAAATCGAGGTAACGGCTCGGTCTGGGTGGGTTTCCTATACACTGCGGTACTTAAGCTTCCATTGAGGTTCCTCCTCACCAAGACGTCCAAAAATGGAAGCGACCCATCCTGTTCTTCCAGAAAGATCTGCTATCGCCAAGCATGGAATAAGGGCGGGCCATATTCCTCTATGGAACAATGTGAACGTCCTGGCGGCATCCCCGAACCGGGCTAGGAAGGCGAATACTGGAGGCCTGGCACACTGGCCAAACGAGGGCACCATTGACAGAGGAGACTGTGGCGTTACCACAGGCATACGGACCTCTCATGCATAAATACACCAGAGAGACACCGATGCGTGGAGGAGGACAAAGACAAAGTGGGACATAGCCGACACAGGCAACAGGGACAACAAAACACAATACACCGCTCAAACACACACAAAACACTTGCAACATAAGCCGAGCATGGGTCTATGGTCACGAGGTCTCGCAACACAGCTTTGTGATTGGTTGATAGAATAGGCCCACCCCTCCCCCCAGTATATCTGGGAGGAGGTGAACAAGGGAACTTCTCTTGATGAAGGCTAGTGGAGGCTCAGCGCACGCTGGGTTGCTGGCCGAAACGTTGTGTTTTTTTTTTTTAAGACAAAGCTATAGGTTGGAGAACAGAAAAATGGATGTCGTGGATATATATATAGTCATTAGGGTGGTCCAAAAATGCAAAAAAAATCACTTTTTTATCTGGATTTTGATGCTCTATTGGATTATTGTTAGAAATGGTCTAAATCATTCACGCCAAAAAATATTTTGCATCTGAGTCATCTATAAACTCATACACACTCAACATATAAATTTGTCATTTTGGTCAATTTTAATGAAAATCGTCCATGTTGAGAGGCTTACAAAGACTTTAGAAATATTTTTTTCCTAAATAATGGTCATTGATGGTACATACCCCTGGTGAAGTCCTCATGGTCGAAACATGAGTCAGACATGTATGAACATGTTTCAAACATGTTTCAAGCATTGTCAAACATGTTTCGACCATGATGATTTCACACTCACAGGCGCAAGCGCATGCAAAAAGTCATGAACTACAAAATGGCTTAGTACAATAGTGCATGTACTTTTTCCACCTAGGTTGCTATTGGATTGTTCTCATTTAGCCAAATTTGGTGAAAAACGCCATATTTCAATTGAAGTGTGTATGAGTTTCCAGATGGAATTGAGCGAAAATATTTGGTGGGTGAATGTTTTAGACCATTTCTAAAAATAATCCAGTAGAGCATCAAAATCGGAGAGATCGATGTTTTTTGGACCACCCTAATAGTCATGTTTACCCTGCAGTGAAGACCTCAGGGCGACAGATGACCAAACGAGCTTTACCTCCAAGGTGTATACCCAATTATGTTGGTAGTCACGTGGGGGCAGGGGGTGTGGAGGGGGAGGGGGGGGGATAGTGGAGGGTGACAAGGCTTACCTGAACGGGCGGACACGACAAGGGTTTTCCGAACCACAAACAAATAAACATACAGGACAAGAAATTGGGAATGCAACAAGTAATACGTTTAATAAAAATAATGCAGGCAACAAAGAAATGAACACACAGTAATCTAAGATTCCGAACCAAGGGACCCTCCGCACGGACTCATATACAGACACAGGGAGAAATAAACGAAAGTAAAAAATGTGGTGTGTAGCGTTAGCTGATACTCAGCTCTGGTCTCCTCAAACGGCCTCAAACTCTGGCGATTGTCGAATGTGTCCCCGAGTCACTGCGCAGGAACCGCACAATGGCGCAAAGTCGCGCCTCAGCCAGCCGCCCGCATGAGGCAGCCAAAAATCTCTCCTCCGCCGATGAGCACAATCCACACGATCCACTGGGCTCCTCACGTTCTCACAACTCTGGTATGAGTCCAAGTGTGCGACTGCTCGCTCCCAGCACCCGAACGAGAGCACGCGAACGCGACCACCTGTGACCTGCCCAGGACAGAAAGAGAGCAAGATTCGCCTTTTTGCGAATAAAAGGCTTTGCCGTTTTGCTCCCGTGCTCAAATGTCGTCCGTGACGTCACCCGTGCTCCAATCACCGAGCGCGGTCGCATCAGTCTATGGCCATGACCAATCGTTCCTCTCGGGGCGGGGCCTCATGGCCTTTCTTGATTCCCATCGAGAAGATTCGGGCTGGGTGGTGGAAGTCGAACGTCCGGATCTGGTCGGCGATTGCGTTATTTAATTGTAGGCGCTGATCGCATGGCTGGTGGTGTAAAGTGTCCGAAGGAACAAAGGGAAAAAAATACAGAGGCGACTACACACAGGGAATCTACCCTTATACCCTCACTAAGTAGTATAGCTCCACCCCTCTCATGGAGAGAAATATACACTTGCATGACATCCGGGCCTACTTACAGACTTGGCATTTAATATGGAATTTTTTTCTTTTCTTGACTTAGGTTTACTTTCTCAACTCAGTATATCAATCTGGTGAGTTTCTTTTACACTTTGGTGACTTATTTGTTAAAAGAACCATGTCACTGATTGTCTGTCGCAGCAAGAAGTCAACAACAGGATTATATCACAGGTGGCATGGCAAAATGTACGTACAGGTGCATTTGACGATTGGCTTCACAGTCGGGTATACAAGGGTTGTTGTGTTCTGTATTAGTGGAAAACAACTGCTGCACGTCTCCAAAAGTTATTGCCGCTTCCTCTGGAGATGGTCCGTCAACTCGACAATGCTCTTTGTCATGGAGTGCTGGCTTTACGAAATTACAGCATGAAACAGTGTGCTATTTCTCGGCAATATGGCATGACTCAAGGTCAGGTGTCAAAGATCCTGAAACGAAATGCTCAGAGGGGTGTCCCTACTCCAATACCGAGGCCAGGACGTCCCCGCAGAACCACAAGGAGGGATGATCGCCAGCTGCACCGGTTAGTCCGCAATGGCCGTACCAAGTCAGCTAATCGGCTTAGGGCTGAGTGGCAGCAACTGACAAATGTGCCTGTATCCAGAAGGCGAGTCAACCAATGACTGGTTCAAGCAAGCTATCGTGTCAGGCGTCCCCTGAGAAAGCCACGCCTGACCAGACAACACAGCCAGCGCCGATTGCAGTGGGCCAGAGAGCACCGTCAATGGCAGCCAGGACACTGGAATCACGTGACCTTCAGTGACGAGTCTAGATTTCTGGTCTATCATCAAGATGGCCGCGTCCGAGTGCGCAGACAAGTGCATGAAGCCTACAACAAAGATTGTATAGTGCCAAGAGTCCAAGCTGGAGGTGGTGGGGTGACCGTTTGGGCTGCTTTTCATGCAGGGGCAAAACTGACCTGGTTGTTCTGAATGGAAACCTGAACCAGTTCAAGTACAGGGCCATTCTGGAAGAAACATTGCTTCCATTTGCTCGTGCAGCCTTTCGAGGAAACTTTGTCTTCCAAGATGACAATGCATGGCCTCATCGTGCTCGCATGATCCAACACTTTCTTGCTGACTGTGGTGTAGAGCATATGGAGTGGCCTGCCATGTCCCCGGATATGAATCCGATAGAGAACTTGTGGGCAGAATTAACGCGTCAAATCGACCACTTGGACCAGCAGACGACCTCTGTGCATGAATTGCAGCAGGCTATTTATTTTATTTTTTTTGGATACTGAATCGAGGCTCGTGAAAGAGCTGACATTTACTTCACAAACAAATCAACCAGACAAACAAAATATATAAAAAGAGGGAGCGGAAGACAAGAGAAGGGGAAGCACACAAACACTTGAGAGCACACAACATTTAAGAGCAGGGAGATGTGTGGGAGGGAGAGGGCTTGGGGGGAGGAGGCGTGGGAACGGGGGGGGGGCGGGGGCGGTGGGAGAAGTATAAAACACAAGGACACCAAGGACTTCCAGGACAGAAGTTGGTATTTCAAAAAAGTGGAATTGGGGTGAAATTGGCGGGGATAGAAAAGATCAAGGTTTTGGATGGGGGAAGATAAGAGATGGTGGTGAACAGCTGTTTTAAAGACCTGGAGGGTGGAGTGGGATTGAAGAGAGTGAGGGAGTTTGTTCCAGAGGCGGGAGAAAAGAGGAATGAAGGAGTGAAGGTGAGCAGAGAATCTTGATTTTGGCAGTTTAACCATAAGAGGGTTGCAGGCAGATCTTGTGCGACCTGTAGGAATATTTGCTGGACAGAGCCCAGAGAGAGCTGGGGGGGCAAGGCCAGAGAGGAGTCGGTAGAAGACGGAAAGACCACCAACCTGCCTGTGGTGAGTGAGTGAGAGGCCCTTGGAGTTAGCTTCATCGCGGGAGATTCCAATGATTCTGAATGCTTTGGTTTCAACAGCGTGAAGACGAGCTAGGTGTGAGGCAGGAGCACCAGCCCGGAGGGGAGAGCCGTATTCCATTGAGCTGCGGATGAAAGCCTTGTATGTGGTGAGGAGCTCAGGTGTGCCAAGGAAGGACTTCGCACGACGGAGGATGCCCAGTCGGCGACTGGCTTTGGAGGCCAGATTTGAAATGTGGTTTTCCCAGGAAAGATCATGGCAGATAGTGAGACCCAAAAGCTTGAGTGACAGAACTTCTTGGAGAGGATTATTCAGAAAGTGCATGGGAGGGTTGTCCAGTCGGTCTTTTCGGAGAGACATCGTAAGAGTGTGAGATTTGTCAGGATTGAAAGACATAAAAGACTAAAAGACTGTTGAAAGACATTGTAACTGCATGGCAAGCGATTCCTATCCAAACCTTGGCAAATCTCGTGAACAGCATGCCTCAACGTGTACGTGCTCTCCTGAATGCTCGTGGGGGTTACACGAAGTACTGAACTGTGACTTTACTGTCGGTAATCCCAGTCGTAATTTAACTTTTGTTTTTGTTAAAAAAATTTTTGGCTAATGTGCAAAATAAAGAGATACTTCTGGAAAACGCACAGAAGTTTAACACAGTACTGTCCATGAATTGAGTTCCATATCAGTTTAAATCACTTTCAAGGATCAATTTATTTGTTTCGAAACGTCAAATGTGGTTTTTGTTTCTTTTAAAGGTCACATTAACAAAATCTAGAATAATTTCAACATAATTCCAATGAACTTTTGGTTCTAGGACATCTTGAAAAGTAAGTTCACCCCCACAAAAAATATATTCCATATTAAATGCCAAGTCTGTAGTTACATCGAGGTGTCTACACGGCATACGGAGCATGCTTATCTATACAATTCTACCTGGACTAAGGTATTTCATTACCTACCCCCACAAATGTAACAATATATATATATATATATATATATATATATATATATCTTTCCTTTTTCCTTTCTTCCTCTCGGTGTGTCAGCCTACTGCATCTATATATTTGCGGTGTTAAGCAGACATTTATAATCAGTAGAACTTCACATACATATTGGTATCTATCAGTGCACTGTGTTAATATATTAAATTTTACATCATACAGTATCTCGAGCAGTGTGGGATGAGAGATCCATTATTGTGTGGCACTCGATGCGAGCTTGATGCCTGTGGTGGGGATCAGGAGCCTGTCTGTGAAGAGATGACGGTCGCTAACCCAGGCGACTTGTTTCTTTGAACAAAGGGTTTGATCCTTCTCTTTGCACACCTCTCCCCTGCATAGCGTCATGATCTCACGGTAGTGTGAAGTATTCTTTTATAGAGATAAGAGTTTTCTGGTTGATCAGGCTAATTATTAGGTATAGACAGCTGGTGGGAAGGTTGCTAAATCGAGAAATGGAATAGAAGGGAACATGATACAAGGAATAAATTAGGGGAGGAAGTGGGAGGAGTGGAAAGAAAAGGGAAAACTGTCCAGGAAGAGAGGGGGAATGTAGAAAGCATATGAAAGGTTAAAAAATGTAGACATTTTTTGGTTATTGTAGAAAATGACTGCTGTACTGTCAATGATAAAAGCAAAAGTGATGTTTTTGTCAAATAACAAAACCTTACCCTACAGAAAAGTATTGGTCCAACAGAATGGTGTAAAAGTATCACACTTGTCTTTGAGCTGTCTACTCTGTGTTTGCATCTCAACCCGACGATAAACTGTCTGCAACACCCTACAGACAGCGTGTTGCATCACAGTGTTGTTTGCATCCCTTGGATGGATGTTAATCTGGGTGTCCTGTCTGCCAGCATTACTCCCAGATGTTAAGATCCCATGGTGTCTTTTTCCAAAAAGTAGGTGTTTTATCGCCAGCACCCTGAGCATATGTCTTCATATTTCAGTTCACTAGTCAATAGCCGTTCCCTCCAGGAGCATTTGAGAAGTAGTAGGGAGGCATGTGGATGCAATTCCTATCCCTTATGTTGTCCTGACAGGAGGATGACATGCAATATCATGTCCTATACATGGGATTACACACAAGTTGAGAATTACATACATGTTTCTCCAACCACTTATATGTGCATGTTGAATCAACATAATACTATATTGGTTCATGTGTCATGTGTGTGCTATATAGAAACCCTAAATATGAATCGTACATATAGAAATGGCAACTTGTTAACAAGCATCACTGCTCTCCATAGGCTTTCAAAAGGGTTCCTGCGGTCGTAACATAATAATCGATAGAACCGCTGCATTAAGCTCTAATTCCTGCTTCTTCTTCCTCTCTATTTGAAAGACAGGCTTTTCAAACAGGTGTGATTATAATTCAACGAACACGAATTTTTTGTTTCAAGTAAATCGATTATTAGCTCCAAACTACGTAAATCAATTATTCGTCTTCAAACGGCACTATTTTTATATTTCTACGACGACAGGAACCACTGTATTAAAGCTGGAGATCCTGCTTCTTCTTCGCGTGACACACAGACCGACGATTCTCCTTTTAGTAATACCATCACATTACCCATAGGATAATTGCACCACCCCCTACAAAGATATGGTGATTGCACCGTCCACCCTACAGTGGCAGGGTACCCTTTTTTCACCCCAACCCCCTCCCCCGCCCTCTATAGTCACATGTCGTGCCGCCTCACTTTCACCTGTGATGGAGAGAACCAGGAGCTGTGTCGAACAAATCAATTTCAAAGACTGTAAAGACTGACCTGAGAAGGGTTAGTTTGGTGGGGCTGGATGGTGGTCGGTGTCGTGCCATTCGGCGTGCATTTGGATGGCCTGGCTCTGGAGCTTTGTGGGACTTGTGGGCCCTGTGCTTCTGGGTGGAAAGGCTTGGGCTTTGGTGGACCTCCTCTTGTGGAGCTCCGTCCGTTGAGGATGTGAGAGAGCGAGGTGGGATCGAGGATTCGTGCAGGGGGCGGCAGCTTCAGAGTCCCGTGGATTGTCTTGTATATGAATGTCTGGCTTAAGCTGCCTGGCCTGGCAGCTTGCTGGTTTTCTACAACATCATGCTGAGAGCGAGGACATGGGATTTGGCGACTCCCTTTTAAGCCATGTCATGCGTGCAGGGGCCTGAGCTTCGTGAGACCCAGCAACATGCTTAATACAGCAACTTCTTGGGCGATTTTGGTGGGGGAGGTTGAGGTGGAAGCGCCCGTGGCTTGATGGGTTTTTCCGGCTCTGGCCCATTGAGGAGGACACACACACGCACAGGGGGGGGGGAGGGGGGCTGAGATCTGGTGGACCCGAGTGGAAGGGGGCCTGAGATTTGGCGGACCCGAGTGGAATTGACATTTGGCGAACTCGAGTGGAAGAGGGGCCTGAGATTTGGCGGACCCGGGTGGAAGGGGGCCTGAGATTTGGCGGACCCGGGTGGAAGGGGGCCTGAGATTTGGCAGACCTAAGTAGAAGGCGGGGGCCTGAGATTTGGCATACCCGAGTAGAAGGGGGCCTGAGATTTGGCGGACCCGAGTGGAAGGGGTGCCTGTGATTTGACAGACCTGACTAGAAGGGGGCTGAGATTTAGTGGAACCTAGTAGAAGGGGGGCCTGCGATTTGGAATACTCGAGTGGAAGGGGGGCCTGAGATTTGTCAGACCAGAGTGAAAGGAAGGCCTGAGATTTGGCGGCAGACCAGAGTGAAAGGAGGGCCTGTGAAAAAATGAGAACCAATGGCGATCGCATTTGCATCGTATTTGCGGTCATTTGCGGCACGCATTCACGCTCACTCACACACATGTGCATGGATTGTGATTTCCACATACACATGCACTATAAAGGTTAATACGCATGTTTAGCATTGGTTTTGGTTTTGCTTTGGCATATTTTGTTTTGTTTATGCGTTATATACATATACACATATTGTGCACATATTGTATTGTATACACTCATGTTGTGTGTGACATGTTGTGTGGTGGTGTGTGTGTGCCCATGTCTTGTGCGTGACATTGCATGTGTCTTGTGCCATGTCATGCGTGCAGGTGGCCTAAATTTATTGGCATGAAATCATAGGCCTATTTGCACACATTGCACGTATTTTGTGCGTGACGTTGCACGTATTTTGTGTGTGACGTTGCACGTATTTTGAGCATGCACGCACGCACAGAATATACGCATGCACACACACATACACACGTGCGCAAACACATACATGCATACACGCTAACAGAGGTGGATACTATGAGACCCGGCAGATCTCCATTCCATCTCCTTATGCTCACCCACGTGTGGGGATCACAGGCAAAATAAACTTGCATGCATACACACACGCACGCGCATGCATACACACACGCACGCACATGCACACACATAGTAACACACACACACACACACACACACACACACACACATACACACACACACACACACACGAACATTGAGACCTGGGAGGGCTCCGTTCCACCTCCTGAAACACGCATTTGGACGTAACAACCAATGACGCGCACACACACACACACACACACACACACACACACACACACACACACACACACACACACACACACCACACTTTTTCGCCTTCATTCACTTTTAAATTTGTTTTCTCCACAACCGCTTGAGCGATTGACAAACCTTTCACCATTGGAGCACCAACCCATGGAGGATATTTCTCATGAAGTTACATGACGTTTGGATGGAAAATAAGGCCAAAAAGTCTGTTTTCTGTCGGCATGAGTTACAGGGTGTTTCGTGTATCAGAAATAAACGGCCTCAATCTCACTTTGCTCCGCTTCGGCCAAATTGGCTGGCAACAAGTCCCTCTCCTACTCCCCCCCCCCCCCCCCAAACATGATTAACAGTAAATATCATGATAACATTTCAAACGTACACTGTGCATTGACAAGCCCCAGATATGACCTTCCCATCGGTGTTAAGAAACACAAGTGTTTGGTTAGAATGCACCATACACGAAGCTTCGGCCTTTCATGGGCGTACATCGTCGAGAGTTTTTGCAATGATGACTGCAACATATCAACTTTTTGGACGAGTTGATCAGGAAGTTCTGCAACTGTTTTGTTGCGTCGAGGACACGCCTTTCCTGCAGGTACGTTTACAAATACTTTCAGCTTCTTTAAAAGTTTTTTAGTCGTTTAATCTCACAATCCTTACCGAGGAGGTATGAAATATGTTGCACAGTCGGCGTGGCATTGTAAATGTCATTCATGTGGGTACAGGCTTTGGTCATCAAGGGCCAACATGACAACCGGTATACCCCTCGCAGTTTCCACCATGAGGAGGAGATGGTGTGGTGGACGGTCTGCCGACTTTGGGGATTTGTGTTACAATTTTACTCAGAAAATGCGCATAGATTGCTATACCTTGTGGAGTGGTCCTGTCAATCATCTATCCCATTAGAAGCAATGTGACGTAGGCCATAAATATTGACACCATTTCCGTTTGCCCAAACGCTGTCCTGAAGATGCTTTGAAGCTAGCCATCAGACTTTTGGTGGAATTATAGTGCGGCAGATAGGTGAAATATTTGGGAGAATTGTGCCTTTGATGATACAAGGACGAGAGTTGGCACACAGTCAGAGTATGCCCTAAGGAAGATATTTGGCTATAGGACCATCGCAGGTTTGTCCTGTGACAACAATGGCGGCCATTTTTCAAAAAAGGACAAATCTGCGATGGCCCTATAGCCAAATATCTTCCTTCGGGCATACTCTGTGTGACTGTGTGCCAAATGCCATGCTTGTTTCATCAAAGGCACAATTCCTGCACCTATCTGCCATACTATTAGTAAAGATGGCGGTAATGAAAAACACATACCCTCAGGTATCTGATAAACCTCAACTATTTGCACTTAGTCCAGTGCAGTCGGTGAGCTCACAGAGTTGTGGATGAATTTTGATGCCTGGCGCGTGCCTTGCCAGGCCATCATTTCGCGCGATGGTGGTTTCCAAGGTCGCATTTGCGGTCAAAAGCGTACCCTCCCGGTTTGTATTCAAAACAACGTCGGGGTCGAGTAGTTTGCGGTTGTGGCGGGGAGAGGGTTGTTCATTGATATTGCATTTGGCCGTGCTTGGTTTTATAATTTTTCCTGATGCATTGTATATTGGATTGTCTTCATGCTTCGTGTGTACAGGGGTGCTGCCAAGGTAGTCCACAGGTATACGTCCTTGCTTCAGAGCTGTTTAGCCTGGGTTTGAATCTTGGCCCAGCTACGAACTGTCATCCTGTGTTTTGCAGTGTGCGATGCCTCGGATGGACTCGAAACTTGGCGTCCTGTCTGTCAGTATTAGTTGGTGGATATTAAGACGTTGTCCTTCACAAAGAGTATGCAAACTGTCACTGGCACTCTGACTAGATTCCAAATGCCCCCTCGAACCTACTAGTCAGGTTCACTATGTTAACAAATATAATTTCGTTCAAAAATTTGGGAGATTAGCAAACCTGTACATTTTTGGAATCATCAGAGCATGGAGAATCCGAAAATCAATGTTGACATTTGCACCGACACGTGCATGGCCGCCATTTTGGATTTTCAAAATGGCCGCCATAAAATACATATTTTGCGCTATCTCGGCTTCTAGTCAACCTAGAAACTTAATTAAATATGCGAATCCTATGTTTTCTGTGTCAAGGAATGCAATAAAGGCCTCAAAATAGTGCTCAGGATTATAGAAAAGCAACAAGCAAAGGTGATTGAAAACCATTGTCTTTATATTTGTGATATAACTATTACATAATACATGATATTGCAAGTCCTTTGAAGTTATAGGTATGGGTTTATAAAGCAAGAAAGCAGCCTTGTTAGTATCAGATTGAACTATAAGTCCGATACACAGGATCTACTAGGTCTACACCGTTCAGGAATATGCTTTTACAGATCTTCATCACTGTCCTGAGTGTCATTTTCGCAAAGGTGTCTACCCCTTTGTAGATTAACTACAAAGTTAACAATTAACATTAATTTTTGGATTCCTCATGCTCTGAATAATCTAAAACTGTATAGTTTTGCTAATCTCCAAAAAATTTGAGCGAAAAACCATGGTGAACCTGACTATTGTTGCGGATATGAGGACTGTATTGTTTTTATTGTGTGCTTTATTATTATTATTATTGTTTATTCTGCGCCTCCTGCCTCCGGAGCTGTGTAAAGGTCAAAGGGCGTCCCATAATTAGTCCAAAAGCATGCACGTCAGCCAATCATAGAGTACCCCTGTTCAATAGTTATATCTTATTATGTGTTTTAGGGTAAGGCTGTGTCTCCCATTAATTGAAATACTCCATTGCACCAGTGAAAGAGATAGATTCCCTTCATTCCCATTCCCAAAACTTTCATTTCCCCTTTCGTCATTGCCAGGCCTCGAGTGCCATTGCCAAGAACCTCCCCTCCAATTGCCGCCATTGACCACGAGGCAGGGTCGGAGAATAAAGGCGTGTCTCCACCTCGTCATAGAGGGGAGGAGTGAGCCAGCCCCACTCGACCAACCATGAGCCAGGGGTTTGGCTAGAGAGGGCGGAGGAAGAGCGATCGGGGAGGTTCACAGAGGTTGAGGGGCGGGGCCTATATAACCCACGGCAGGGCGTTTCCCAAGGAGATGAGCTTTTACAGAGAGACGAGAGGGAGTCCAACAGTTGGGTCCAAGAGAGGCGCTTTGAGTTGAGTCCGAGAGAAGTCCAGAGTTGAGCTGCAGCTCGAGCCACCGAAACTGCACTTACTGCAGCTCGAGCCACCGAAACTGCATTTACTGCAGCTGGAGCCACCGAAACTGCATTTTTACTGCAGCTGGAGCCACCGAAACTGCAGCCACAGCAGCGTGAGGCCTGGACGGCAGTTTGGAGCAGGGCCGCGAAGGAGCGGCGGCTGCCCAACGAGTCGATCGGCTGCAGGACCAGTTGGACCTCCCTATCCCGCCAACATCCATCTCCCGCCAGTCCTATCATCATTCCCCGCGTGAGTCTGTCCTTGTTTGTTCTGTCCCTGGGTTAATTAAGACTGTAGGTAAGCTAGCGTTGCACTGTGTAATGTGTATCTAATATCTTCTGTAAATTATTTTCTTATCCTTCCTTCTCCTTGGTTATTTTGAGCCTGTAAATAGTAATAAATAGTAATCGTATTTTCAACCCTTTTCTCGTCTTATTCCTTTTCCTCTTTGCATTCGGTCGCTTTAGAGTTTTCCCGATTGAATAGCGGTGGCGCGATCCGGCCAAAGTTTGGGGCAAATCGGGTATTAATCAGGGAAGCACTGTTCGGCCGCGGCAACACCACCGCTCGGTAAAATAACATCTTTAACTGCGTCCGTAACAATTGGTGTCTGGGAGTGAGATACGGACCCGAAGCGCGCTTAACGCGCTCAAAATTACAAGCTGCTGGAAATTTGTGTTGTAAAGCAAAACCCGAATTTTGAAATCGCGCCATGGCTGGTCAAGGTGATCGGATGCCGGTGGGTGAGCTAGAGGAGGGGTTAGGAGTAACCCAGGACCTCGGGGTAATGTATATGGAGGAGGTGGTTGAGGGGGTATCAGACGCACAAGATGGCGTCCTCGCGCACGTGGGTGTAGCGGCACCAAATTTTGCCGCGCCCGTGACCGTAGCAGCACCAAATTGCGCTGCGCCCGTGGTCGCGGCAGCCGAGCCAGAAATGCCAGAGTACATGCGAGTCTTTATGATTCAAATGATGGCAAAAATGGATGCCCAAAATGATAAGTCCACCCGAGAGCGAAGAGAAATGGGTGAGCGGTTGGGAAACCAAATTGTGGGATTGAGGGCTGATAGTGAGCGACAGGGTGAGCAAATGGGGGGCAAAATGGGGGAAATGGGGGGCAAAATGGGAGAAATGGGGGAACGGCTAGAAGCTAAATTTGAGGGGTTAGACAACGGGATAAAAGAGGTAAAGAATGGGTTAACGGGGGTGGAAAATAGAATGGCTGCCCAGGAGAATCAGTTAGAGGGGGTGAAAAATGGGTTAATGGGGTTAGAAAATAGGATGGAAGACAAATTGCGGGAAATAGGGGAGCAATCCACCCGGGAAATCGAACAGATGGGGAACCAGATGAAGGAGATGAAAGAGGAGATACGACGAGGTGTGAGTGAGGAGGTCTCGGGGGTACGCGAGGAGGTAAAGCGAGGCGAAAAGCGTATAGAGAAAGAGGTGAGGAATAATACGGCGAGGTTACAAGGGGGAATGGAGGGTCTGACGAAGGGAGTAGAACAGCTGACAGTGGGACAAAAGGAACTCGTGGACCAGGTGGAAAAGAACACGGCAATAATCGGGGGGTTAAAAGCGACACAAAAAGACATTAAGAACGAATTAATAGCAACACAAAAGGAATGTCAGATGGTACATGAGGGGTTGACGAAGAAGTTGGAGGAGGTGACAGAAGTAATGGAGACGAAGGACCGAGAGGTGAGGACGCACATAGAAACGGTTAAAGTGGCATTAGAGGAAGAGATAGAGGGGGCGCACAGGGAGATGAAGGAGGTAAAGGAAAAATTTGAGGAGGTGGAAGAAGGGGTGAGTGAAATTAAGAAGAGACGAAGGGAAACTAAAAAGGAGATAAGGGAGGAAGTGATGGAGTATGTGCAAGGTCTGTGTTCAAATCATGATGATGTGCTCACTAACCAAATAAATAGTTTGCAGGTGGCAGAGGAGGTGCGACGACGAGGTACCGAGGTGAGTGACGATATACGCGGAAATGCATATGGTGTGAGGGGAGATTCAGTCGGCTTGGGGCGTGGTGTAGACCCGGGTGTTCGTGAGGGACCAATGGTGAGATGTATGACTGGTCCGGAGTACATGGAAAGAGGAGGTGTGCAAGGAGGTCTGGCTATGGGGAGTGAGGGGGGTGCTGGTGAGCAAGGGTGTGCGGGTATGGAGTGGGTAGCGGGCTGCGGCAGGGCGACCCAGGCATCGACACCACGGGGGGTAGTGTTTGGAGGGACGGGGGACGCGCGGGAGCCCCCCGGGAATAGCGTACTGTGGGAGCCCGAGCGGTTTGGTCCCGCGTTGATCCCGCAGGGAGTGACGCGCGGAGTCCGACCTTCGGGCGCCCACAAAGTCCCACTCGCGCCGTATGACGGCAAGAGTGATTTGAGGGCGTACCTGGCACAGTTTGAGTACGTGTGTAAAGGCAACGGTTGGAATCCGGACGAAGGTGGAGTACACCTGGTAGGAGCACTGCGCGGTGCGGCGGCGGAGGTGCCGACAGCTTTACCACCGGGTGCTCTCACCCTGCCAACTCTCCGTGCGGCTTTAATTAACCGTTTCGGTATCGAGCAGCAAAGCGAGCTTGTTAAAGCTCAACTTGTGCAGCGTAAACGCAAGCCACAGGAGACCATCGGGGAACTTGCTCACGATATTCGCCGCGCAGTAGGGATTGCACACGCGGACATGGCAGCGAGTTCCCAGGAAAGCCTGGCGCTGGATCACTTTATTCAGGCCCTTCCGGATCTGGAGCTCCGACAACAGCTCGCCATGTGGCGCCCGCAGACCATGAGTCAGGTGGCCGACGCTGCAGCCCAACCCTGGCCCGGGGAGGCGAGCGCCATGCAGTGGCGGTGCGTCAGGTGGGGCCCGAGATGGGGGGCGGCCCCCTAAGGCGTCTCGCGGGACCTGGACCATGGCAGGCGGCTCCAGTGGTGGCCCCCGGTAGTCCCCGACAGAGTACCCCAATTCGGACATACAGGGGGGGGGGAATTTGGAATACCGGAGGCAAGCACCTTACCAGGTGAGGTGCTATAATTGTGCTAGGATGGGTCACCGTGCGTGGGAGTGTCGAGCTCCGTGCCGGGACGTTCCCCGCCAACCGATGCCCTCAACTCCGCCCCGTATCGATCGGCCTAGCCGACCTCAGACACCCCCCCCCCCCCCCCCCGCCAGGGCCCGGGAAACTAGAACGTGCCGGGCATGCAGGGCGGTGTTCGGCAATAGGGGATGGAGAGAAGCCCTCGTTGACGCGACAGGTCATCCATTGTGGCCAAATTGGAACAGGTAGTTTGACAATTCGGTGCAAAATTGCCGGCGTGGGGGTAGACGCCGTAGTGGACACAGGAGCTAGCGCCACGATCATCAGCCCCGTGGTCCTTAATTCGAGTGCAGACGGCTGGGGTAAAATCCAGCGTCTGGAAAATCATAGCTTGCAGCTGGCTACCGGGGCAACGGCTCCGATCATAGGGCGTGGTTTGGTGACCCTCAAGTTGGGATCGGTAAAGCAAGAGATAGAGGTTTGGGTGGCGGAGGTGTGCGACCCGTGCTTAATAGGGTTGGATTTGTTGACTGCCGGCGGTTGTAAAATCGACTTGGGCCGGGGGATCCTGCAATGGGGGGTGGAAGAGCTACCATTGGAGGGGGTGAGCACGGCCGATAGGGTGGAGCTGGAGGCTCCTGAGGCCGTGACCATCCCTCCGGGGGCCGAGGCCATAGTCCCGGCCCGATGGTCAGCCCGCCCGACATGGCAGGAATCCTGCGGCCTGGTCGAACCGGTGGCAGCGCGATCCATACCTGGTTTAATCGTGGGCCGCACCCTTGTAAAAACGGACGGGTCGGTAGTGGCCGTCCGAGTAATTAATATTAGCACAGAACCACGCACTATGGTAAGGGGCACGAAGATAGCTGGCTGCACCCCAGTTAGAGAAGTCGCGTCAGTGAGGGGCGAGAACATCCAGCCGAGCCGGCCCCAGGGGGAGCCTTCAATAAGTTCTAGGAATTGGCCCGATCCCATTTGCGAGATGGTAAATCGTAGTAGTGTAGAGTTGGGAGGTACCCAGAGGGAGGCCTTACACAAACTGGTTGGGTCCCATTTGGACCTCTTCTCCTTGTCCACCGAGGATATTGGACGTACGGGCCTGGTGAAACATCAGATCCACACCGGTGAGGCCCGGCCTATTCGTCAGGCCGCCCGACGGCTCCCTTGGAGCAAGAGGGCGGAAGCTGACGAGCAGGTTGAAAAAATGCTCGACGCAGGCGTGATCGAGCCCTCGGGAAGTCCTTGGATGTCACCTGTTGTGCTGGTCAAAAAGAAGGATGGGACCACGCGCATCTGCGTGGACTATCGCCAGCTAAACAACGTGACACACAAGGACTCATATCCCCTGCCAAGGATTGATGACACCCTCGATGCCGTTGCGGGCTCAAATTGGTTCACAACTTTGGACCTCAAGAGTGGGTATTGGCAGGTGGAGATGGATCGGACAGGGAAGGAGAAAACGGCATTTTCCACAGGTAAGGGGCTGTATCAGTTCACTGTGATGCCGTTTGGTTTGTGTAACGCCCCCGCCACCTTTGAGAGATTAATGGAGCATGTGCTAGGCGGCATGCTATTATTTTGTAGCTGTGATGCATGCTACTATTTGTAGCTGTGATGGAGGTGCTGGCTCAGACCGTAAAGGAGGGTTTAACGTGGGAGTTGTTGTATGCAGATGATCTGGCGTTGATTGCGGAAAGTATGGATGGACTGAAGGAAAAGATGAACAAGTGGAAGGAATGTATGGAGACAAAAGGTCTGAAGGTGAATATCGGAAAGACAAAGGTGATGGCAAGTGGTAAAGCATGTGGTGAGGTGGAAAGAACTGGGAAGTGGCCGTGTGCTGTGTGCAGGAAGGGTGTCGGAGTGAACTCCATTCAATGTACAATGTGTGCTGAGTGGGTTCATCAAAAATGTAGTGGTCTGAGAGGGTCATTAACCAGTGTGGCAGCTACATTCAAATGTAAGGTGTGCACAGAGGGAGCTGCAGATGGAGGAAATGTTGAGTTGGATCTTGGAGACGGCGTGAAGCTGGAAGGTGTGAAAACATTTTGCTACCTCGGAGACATGCTGAATGGAGAAGGTGGATCAGACTCTGCAACGGTTGCTCGAGTGAGATGTGCATGGAAGAAGTTTCGGGAACTGAGTGGCATGCTGATGAGGAGGAGAGTGTCGCTGAAGCTGAAGGGAAAGGTGTATGCTGCATGTGTGAGAAGTGTTATGATTTATGGGAGCGAGACATGGGTAATGAACGTAGAGCAGCAACGAAGGCTGGAAAGGGTGGAAATGCGAATGGTTCGATGGATGTGCGGAGTATCGTTGAGAGAGAGGAAGACAAATGATGAATTGCGAAAGATGATGGGAATATTGCCTGTGATTGATGCTGTGAAGAGGAACAGGTTGAGATGGTTTGGTCATGTATTGAGGAAGGATGAAAGTGACTGGTTGAGAAGAGTGATGGAAGTTAATGTAGAAGGAAGTAGAGGACGGGGAAGACCGAGAAAGACTTGGCTAAAGATGGTGGAAGAAGAAATGCGGGCAAGGGGGTTAACAAGGAGAGATGCAGAAAATAGGGCAAAATGGAGAAGATTGTCATGGGGACCGCAAGGCTAACCCCCGCTCTGGCAGGGAACATGGCCTTAAAATGCATGTTGTTGTTGTTGTTGTGTGCTAGGCGGCATGCCATGGCAATCATGCCTGGTATACCTGGATGACGTCCTGGTACATGCCAAGACCTTCCCCCAGGCGTTAGCTAATTTGGACCAGGTGTTCGGGTGCCTCAGGCAGGCAGGGTTAAAGCTGAACCCGAGTAAGTGCACTTTGTTTGCAAGAGAGGTGGCCTATCTAGGTCACGTGATCGGCTGCGAGGGGGTAAAAACGGACCCAGACAAAATTAAAGCGGTAGAGGAGTGGCCCGCGCCACGTACCATCAAAGAGGTGTGGGGATTTTTAGGACTCTGCTCCTACTACCGGTGCTTTGTGGCAAAATTTGCGGAGTTGGGCCGTCCCCTCCACCGGCTTACGGAGAAGGGGACGCGATTTAATTGGACACGGGAGTGCCACGAGGCCTTCCAAAAATTGAAGGGGTGTCTAACATCCGCACCCCTTCTAGCTTACCCCACTAGTAACGGGGCATTTACCCTGGACACGGATGCGAGCCAGGAAGGATTGGGCGCAGTTTTGTCTCAGACACAGGAGGGCGTGGAGAGAGTGATTGGTTACTATAGTCGGGCCTTAAGTAGGCCCGAGCGAAATTATTGTGTCACTCACAAAGAGTTATTGGCTATGCTGGCTGCCATGAACCATTTCCACCCGTACCTGTACGGGCGGAAATTTTCGGTTCGAACTGACCATTCCTCCCTGCAATGGCTCCTGCGGTTCAAGGAACCGGAGGGCCAAATTGCAAGGTGGTTGGAAAAGTTGCAGCAGTACGATTTCAATGTGACCCATAGGGCCGGGAAGACCCATGGTAATGCGGACGCACTCTCTCGGCGTCCTTGTCTGGGGGAAAACTGCAAATTTTGTGCGAGACACGAGGAGAGGGAGCAATTGGGCGATTCTGCCCCGGTTCTCGTCATCCGGGCAACCCGGGTGAGAGGGCCAATTTTGCCACTAACCGCGGACGAGGAATTTGGAGATTTGGCTTGGAGCACGGCCCAGCAGGAGGATCCTGTCCTGGGGCCGGTGTTCAATTGGGTCAAATTGGGGCAAAGACCAAAGGGGGAAGAGGTCACCCCCCTCGGGGCGCAAACAAAGGCGTATTGGGCTCAGTGGCAGACCCTGGAGTTGAAAGGCAACATCTTATATCGCAAGTGGGTGGAGGTTCCCACTGATAGAACTTCCTGGCTGGTGATAGTCCCTGACAAATTCAAGAACGTCATATTACAACAGGTGCATGGTACCCGCTCCGGCGGCCATTTGGGCAGGACAAAGACAATATCTCGGGTCCGCCGGAGGTTCTATTGGGTGAATATGGGGCGCGACATACAGGACTGGTGTCGGAGATGCGACGCCTGTTCTGCCAAAAAGGGACCAGCACGGAGGATGAGGGCCCCCCTTCAATTACATCAGGTGGGGGCCCCCCTTGAGCGGGTGGCTATGGATATTCTAGGACCGCTGCCCCGCACCCGCCAAGGTAATAAGTATATCCTCGTTGTAATGGACTATTTCACCAAGTGGCCGGAGGCCTATGCCCTCCCCAACCAAGAAGCAGGGGTGGTAGCGCAGGCCTTCGTAGAAGGATTTGTATGTCGGCACGGGATTCCACAGGAGCTGCACACCGATCAGGGTCGAAATTTTGAAAGTCAATTGCTAAAAGATGTGTGCAGACTCCTGTCAATTCGAAAAACCAGAACCACGCCCTTGCGGCCACAATCTGACGGGATGGTGGAAAGGTTCAATCGAACATTGATCCAACAACTGGAATTGTTCACCACCACCCGTCAGGATGACTGGGACGAACATCTCCCGTACCTGTTGATGGCCTACCGAACTAGCCAGCACGGGGCCACCGCATGCAGTCCAGCGTTGCTTATGTATGGGCGGGAGTTATGGGCTCCCGCCGACTTGCTATGCGGTCCTGTGCCAGACACCACGGATACACCGCCGAGGGAGGGTTACGCACGTCACTTGGAGGAAGGCGTGGAGCGGGTCCATGCCTTCGCCTGCCGCCAGCTCCATCTGGCGGGGGCCAAGATGAAGCGCAGGTACGACGACCGGAGCCAGGGGAGTCAATACGCTCCGGGGATGAAGATTTGGTTCTTTAATCCCCGGAGACGGAAGGGAAGGTGCCCAAAACTCACCTCCCCCTGGCAAGGCCCAGGAGTCGTCCTGTCGCAAATCTGTGACGTGGTCATTAAGATCAAAATGGGGCCACGGACCCCCCCCTCGGATCGTCCATGCCGACCGGATAAGACCTTATGCCGGCGAGTAGGCGCCCTCATGAATCGCCTCGGCTCTAGATGCCGAGGCAGGACCCAGTACCTCTTGCGACGGGGGCTCGTAGCGTCAGAGGACTGGGGGGATGGTAGTGGGAGATTCCCCATGTGAAGGGATGGCCAATCCACCATCCCTCACAGAGGGGGGCAAAGGAGCACTAGCTTATGGGGTGTATGGCAGTGAAAACTAGCCCGGGTGGGTTAGGATATTGTGTGTAGGGATCTAGAAGAGATTGACAATAGGTAACGGTAAGGTTAGTTAGTGACAATGACACCAGGTAGCTGGGGACGCAGGTAGCTTAGAGTGGATGATAATGACGTGGTATGTGCTTAGTTTAAAGGGAAGACGGGGAGCACTAAGTTAGCAGGGTAACAGGTAGATCAGATGATGCCGTGTGAGTGTTGGAGGTGTCGAGAAGTGTATTGTGAAAAGTGTGTGGTGAACAGGTGTGATTGCACAGGTGTGCATCTGGACAGGTGTGTGGAGCAGTGTTTGAGTGATGGTGATGGTGAGGTGTGTTGTGTTGACCAAATGGTCCAGGAAGGAAGGAGGGTGCAGGTGGCACCAGGTGTGAGTGCACAGGTGTGCAACAACAGGTGTATGTGGTTGTGTGGAATAAATGGTATGGAGTATATGGAGTATTGAATGGATGGTCGTGGAGTGAGTATGGTGGAAATTGTGGAGTGGAGTGGATGGTGCGAAGGTGTGAATCGGGGAAGAGTGGACCCCCATCACGAATACCCGGGGCGGGTAGTGTAAGTGTTAGGTAGAGGGTACAGGTAAATTGTGGTTGGATATTGGCATCTGTGGTGCGAGGTGAAAGAATGGTATTTGGATGGGTGCATTAGTGTTGTGGAAATGGCTGGGCGTGTAGCCTGTTAGTGTGTGTAGTTGGTTTGGGCACTCCACCACTGTGAGGATGTCGGCCAGGTGAGGCCGCAGGTGGGCTCTGGGAGCCGGTAGTTGTGGATGGGGCCCGAGGATCCGGAGGACGGACCCGGGTAGCCCAGTGCCAGAGGGCACCAGGGGGTGACAGAGCCAGGAGGGGCCTTCCCCAATTAGATAGGTTAGGGTGAGGAGCTAGGTAAGCTCGGGTGGCAACTGCAGTGGTGGAGGTGTGCAGGTGGGTAGACCTGCTGGGAGAGCTACACGTCACAGCCCAGAAATTGTACAAGGGCACCGGGAGATGAATCGGGGGAGTGAGACCCCAAATTGAGAAGCACCACAGTTTGGTCAATGGGAATTGGTTTTTAGAACCCATAGTGTAAGTTGGCCAATGGATTGGCAGGGAAAGACCCCGGGTAGTGTAAAGTGTGTTAAAGTCATTTAGAGGATAGTTAGGATTGAAGTCTCCTCGCACCATCTGCATCCACTCACCTGAGGTGACAGGTACCTCCACACCATGCCATGTTTTGATTATTTTTTATGTGCAAATGTTTTGGATTGTGGGACGCATCATGACGTGGGTGTGACATTGTGCTTGATGTTCCATCTCTTCCTCCTTATGAGGGTTGATGACGAATTGGGTGATGGGAAATTTTGAAGTAGAGGGATTGTGGAGACGAATTTGGTATAGGGGAAATATGGGGAGACGTGACAGTAGCGACGGATTGGTAATGTGCAGATTTTGTACATATGGGGTAAGGGCAAGGGTAGTGTAGGTGACAGGGGGGTGACGTACGGTAGGGACGAGCTTTCTCACTTCACCCTCCGTACGCATTTCGCCTTGCATTGCCTTATTGATGTGTACCCTTGTGACCTTACCCCTCGCTCATTTGTCTTCCCCCCTTTTTCTCCCACATGACCTGTGCGCCATTGGGCACCGAGGGGAGCGTGCGTGAGTCCTCCATTGTGCGCCCGGAATTCCCAGAACCAGCTGTCTGCATCGATGCACCACATTATGGACCACATGTCAGTGGCCGAGCACCACTTATGGACCCCATGGGTTGGGGCCTGGCCCCTCTGCTGGAACCGGCCATGAGGGCCCGAAATCTTGCTGGCGGACCTTGGCCACAGGGCACCGATGCCCCACAGGTGATCCACACGTAGTCGGCCCTGTGGGCCATAAATAAAGAAAATAAAATGGACACGTTTGGGCAAGCTTTATTGCAAATAGGCCGCCAGTAAGAAAAGCAAAGAAAATGACAACAACTGGAAGAAATAATAATAGCCAGCAGAGGGAGCCGAAGAGCAAGAGACCACCTGCAGGGTTAGGGGTTGTTTGGTTATTTTTATTATTGAACAGTGATGACTGCACCGATTGGTGCGTTTTTGGGTGCTTTCATGGTGTGTCGATGCAGAGCAGACTGTCTCCCCCCAGAAAGAACAATTACAGGTCCTGGGTTGAGTTTTGTAAATAAAATAGCGTCACTGTAAATAATGCTCCCCACCGTCAATGTATAGTTTGAAGACCATTCCGCAATTCGGTTAACTGTGGGCGTAAGTCTGTTAGGCAGGGTGCAATGGAGCAGCGGGACACATTTATTTATGTTTTAAAAACTGTCGCACTCAGGGTCAGGTTAAAAGTAGAGGGAACTACACCTACGTGTCACACTAAATAAAAGTTGTAGGCCCGGGCCGTGCCTAAGAGGAGGAGGGTGCAGTGTTGCGGATATGAGGACTGTATTTTTTTTGTTGTGTGCTTTATTATTATTATTATTGTTTATTCTGCACCTCTTGCCTCCGGAGCTGTGTAAAGGTCAAAGGGCGTCCCATAATTAGTCCAAAAGCATGCACGTCAGCCAATCATAGAGTACCCCTGTTCAATAGTTATATCTTATTATGTGTTTTAGGGTAAGGCTGTGTCTCCCATTAATTGAAATACTCCATTGCACCAGTGAAAGAGATAGATTCCCTTCATTCCCATTCCCAAAACTTTCATTTCCCCTTTCGTCATTGCCAGGCCTCGAGTGCCATTGCCAAGAACCTCCCCTCCAATTGCCGCCATTGACCATGAGGCAGGGTCGGAGAATAAAGGCGTGTCTCCACCTTGTCATAGAGGGGAGGAGTGAGCCAGCCCCACTCGACCAACCATGAGCCAGGGGTTTGGCTAGAGAGGGCGGAGGAAGAGCGATCGGGGAGGTTCGCAAAGGTTGAGGGGCGGGGCCTATATAACCCACGGCAGGGCGTTTCCCGAGGAGATGAGCTTTTACAGAGAGACGAGAGGGAGTCCGAGCAGTTGGGTCCAAGAGATGCGCTTTGAGTTGAGTCCGAGAGAAGTCCAGAGTTGAGCTGCAGCTCGAGCCACCGAAACTGCACTTACTGCAGCTCGAGCCACCGAAACTGCATTTACTGCAGCTCGAGCCACCGAAACTGCATTTTTACTGCAGCTGGAGCCACCGAAACTGCAGCCACAGCAGCGTGAGGCCTGGACGGCAGTTTGGAGCAGGGCCGCGAAGGAGCGGCGGCTGCCCAATGAGTCGATTGGCTGCAGGACCAGTTGGACCTCCCTATCCCGCCAACATCCATCTCCCGCCAGTCCTATCATCATTCCCCGTGTGAGTCTGTCCTTGTTTGTTCTGTCCCTGGGTTAATTAAGACTGTAGGTAAGCTAGCGTTGCACTGTGTATCTAATATCTTCTGTAAATTATTTTCTTATCCTTCCTTCTCCTTGGTTATTTTGAGCCTGTAAATAGTAATAAATAGTAATCGTATTTTCAACCCTTTTCTCGTCTTATTCCTTTTCCTCTTTGCATTCGGTCGCTTTAGAGTTTTCCCGATTGAATAGCGGTGGCGCGATCCGGCCAAAGTTTGGGGCAAATCGGGTATTAATCAGGGAAGCACTGTTCGGCCGCGGCAACACCACCGCTCGGTAAAATAACATCTTTAACCGCGTCCGTAACACTATACAGGGGGCATCTCGGCAGCATTGCCATACCCCTGCGAGAATTGATGCTTATCCACAGCCAGTTGCTGGATATGAAGGATGATGTCAAATATTTGCAGGAGTGCCCACAAAGCACTAATATTTACCTCCAGCTTAGGAATGGCCTATCAGGCATGAAGTGTCAGATATAACTAGTGCTGGCAAACACCAAACGTTATGTCATTCGGAAATTAACTAAGCAAACTCATTTATCTTGTGTCACTATGATCGACTTGTTCCACGACCATGATTACCCATGATGAATCTTGTCCCTTGATGTCAAGGATGAGGTTGTCTATGAATCAAGTTAGTTGTGTGTCCCAGAGTGGCTTCACAGTCTAACGCAAATGGAAACTGTCTGTCATTGCTAAGACAAGACAAATAATCACCAAGGACAGCATTTTGTGTCGTCTGCATCCAACAGCTCCTGAAAAACCATCGTTTGGGTGTTTGCTTTCAGCGCTGCAAGATTCAAATGCTTGTTGGTCCAGAATCGAATGGCAACTCCTTCGGCATAATTTTGCAAGGCCTTCCGTAGTATGGCTGCGAATAACAATCCAAAAAGGCTAGGTGCCGGTGCACAGCCTTGATTTATACCATTTATGATAAAGGCCCCTGGCAGCTCTCCTGGCGACCATGCCATCATGACTCTTCTGATCATGCCATAAAGGAACTGACGTACTATGCTGACAAATTTGATAGGACAGACAAATTTGCTGAGGGCTTTCCAGAGTGCAGGCCGGATGCCAGTGTCAAAAGCCTTGGTTACATCAACAAATGCTGTGTGCCACAGTTGATGCTGATCCCTACATTTTTCTTGTATTTGGCAAGCAGTGAATATCATGCCAGTTGTACTTCCCTGATGATGAAAACCACACCATGATTCAGCAAGTGCATCATCATTAATTTTGAGGAAAAAAAATCTCGTTAATAGGATTCGGGCAAGAATCCTCCCGACTTTATCACAACATTTATCACTACTTCAAACACATAAAATTAGAATCAGGTGCACCAGCTCAGGTGCAAATGATGAGAACATCTTTAGAGAGGATCTTGGAGGAACCTGTCTTATTTAAACCTCAGACATTTAGTTTGGTTTGCTCTTTGTTGTTGAAGTGTGCGGCGTCACCATGCCGAGATCAAAAGAGCTCTCTGAAGCCTTCAGAAAGAAGGTTATAGATGCCTACGAGTCTGGGAAGGGATTTAAAAAGATCTCCAAACAATTTGAAATCAATCATTCGACTGTCCGGAAGATCATCTACAAGTGGAGAAGATTCCAAACAACTGTCAACTTATTCAGGTCAGGCCGCCCCAGCATGTTCAGCCCGAGAGCAGACCGCAAGATGCTGAAAGAAGTCTCTAAGAACCCCAGAATGTCATCACGGGACCTACAGGTAGCTCTTGCCACTGTTGATGTCAAAGTGCACGAGCCTACCATTAGAAAGAGGCTGCACAAATTTGATCTACACGGGAGGTGTGCCAGGAGGAAACCTTTGCTGTCCAGAAAGAACATCAGGGCAAGACTAAAGTTTGCCAATGAACACCGAGGCAAGGACCAGCACTTCTGGAACAATGTGCTCTGGACAGATGAGTCAAAGGTAGAGCTATTTGGCCACAGTATCAGAAGACATGTTTGGCGAAAACCAAAGACAGCATTTGACCACAAGAACCTGATACCAACTGCAAAGCATGGTGGTGGAAATATTATGGTTTGGGGCAGCTTTGCTGCATCAGGGCCTGGGCAGCTCACCATCATAGAATCCACTATGAATTCTTCATTATACCAGAGGGTGCTTGAGGATAATGTGAGGCCATCTGTCGGAAAGTTGAAGCTCAACCGAAGGTGGACCTTGCAACATGACAATGACCCTAAACATACCAGTAAATCCACCAAGGAATGGCTGAAAAGAAAGAAATGGAGGGTTCTGGAATGGCCAAGTCAAAGCCTGGATCTAAATCCCATCGAGATGTTCTGGGGGGATTTGAAACGAGCTGTGCATGCACGAAACCCCTCAAACATCGCACAGCTGAAAGAATTCTGCATGGAGAAGTGGGCAAAAATTTCTCCCAGTCGATGTCAGAGACTGGTAGACAGTTATAAGAAACGCCTCCTTGAGGTTGTTTCTGCCAAAGGGCGCAATACCACCTATTCGAGCCAAGGGTGTACTTACTTTTTCCACGTGCGAAATTTGAATTTATGTTTATTTAAATTATACAATGGACTACAAAATGTAAATGTTTCATGATATTTGTTATATTATATCACCTTTATCTATCAATATTGTTGAAATGAAGATCAAATAGCTGTATGTTAAAATATGTTGAAAAAGTCAAAACTTTACATGGGGCTTACTTTTTCACGTGACTGTACATACTGTTGCGGTTTTGAGTTTTGTATAATAAAGGTTAAATTTCCCCCTCATAGTTAGTCACACAAACAACATGTAGCCTCGCGATAGTTCAGTTATTTCTTCGTATTTGTGAGCTTAGTCCTTTTCCTGTGTTAGTTTTGCATTGAGTAGAGTAAGGAGAATAGGTCCTTTCATCTCTTCCATTGTCCTATGCCGCCTCCATCGCCTTACGTCTCTTTGTGCTGCCTTTGGTTTTTGGCGCGAATTAACACGAGGCCGGCCTGGAGGGTCGAGTCGGGGGCCGCATGAGGGCGGCAGAGAAGCTGCCGGTAAGCGCTAGCCGCCAATCAGGGCTCACAGGGTGTGGCTGCAGCACTGCGTCACAGGGCGTGGTTGAAAGGTTTGAGAAGGTTCATGTCGTGTCGATATAACCTGTTGGGCAAAGCCACCAGGAGGAGTTCCACCAGCAATTGAGGTACGAGGACTGAGTTGGCATTGAGTGAGGAGTGAAGGAGTCGTCGTACCGCGGTCAGCGGCAGAGGACTTTGAAAGATACGAGATCGGCGAAAGACGCGCATGAACCAGGATACGTGCTCATATGAAAGTAACGCTCGGTTGAGCTTGAAGCCGAGCCGCATATAGTGCATTGAGTTATGCGAGTGATAACGCACTGTGTAACCGCCAGCCGCGCTGAGAGACGCGTACTTTTCCTTCCTACCTCATCGGCTGCCTTTTGTTCGGGAGACGCGCTATGAGGATCCTTCCACCGCTTGCTGGCCTTCTTTGCGGGACGTGCTGGGACCGAGGAGAGCCGGACGGCGCCGTTCCTGGACGACCAAGTCGGCGCGTTTGGCCTGAACAACATCCTGCCTGCAAATTCCCTGTGTGAGTGTGACGGGCCCGAGTCTGGGTGTTAAGAATAAGACTGCTTAAGTTCTGCTCTGTGTCTCTGCTTCTACCGATCATTGTACATACTTGTGGGAATAATAATTAAACCTGTGTTCTTCCTTCCATTCGATTGTTCTTGGGATTTCCACCATTGACTAAGCGTGGTACAAATAGAACCGCTCGAATCGGCGTCCAATAATTAACGGTGACTGCACAGACCACGTGTTACGCAATCCGCTTGGTGTACCCCAAATTACACGTGGCTCGTGTGAGGCTTGCTTCCCCGCTTCCGTGGCATCGCAGGGATTAAGGTACGAGCGAGGATTGTCCTGAAACCCTATCTTGCGTTTGTCCGGAAGAGGCGTTTCATGTCTCTCGGTTCCGCCAAGCCCAGAAAGAACAAGGGGCTTAATCCCCCCTTGGTAAGAGTAAGAAGGGCGGTGGAGAACCGTCACAATTGGTGTCTGGGAGTGGCATTTGGAACCCTAACAAAAATGTTTTGGACGAATTGGCCCGAAAATTGCGAGCGACCGAAATTTAGTTTTTAAAAGCAAAATTTATATTCACACCATGGCTAGCCAAGACGGTCGAATGCCAGTGGGGGTAGATGATAGGGAAGAATTAATGACCCAGGACCCACAGGAAGGGTTGGTAGAAGAGGAGGAAATTGATGAGGGGCCGGCAGCAGGGTTAGAAAATGGCGGCACTTTGCACGTGGCGGCGAGAGCCGAGCCCGAGGTGCCAGCGGATGTGAACCTGTACTTGCCCATGGAGCAACTACGAGCATCTATAGAAATGCAGAGGGACGAAGCAAGGTGTAACAAGGGCGAATTGAAAGAAACAATGAATGGGTTGGAAAACAAAATGGACATCCAAAAGAACCAATTGAAAGAAATGGGGGACAAATCCACCCGGGAATTGGAAAAAATGAGGGTGGCGTCAAATAAAGAAATAAAAGAAATGGGGGAGGACATAAGGCGCGGGTTGAGCGAGGAGGTCGCATTGGGACGCAATGAGGTGACGCGGTGTGAGGAGCGCGTGGAGAGCGAGCTTGGGCAGAGAGCAGCTAAGTTGACCGGGAGTATAGAGATCGCGACACGGGGTGTAGAAAAGCCGACGGCCGCCGAATTGGACAGGGAAAATTCATGCGCGCCGGTGGTCGTCGAAGAAATAATTGAAATAGAAGAAACAATTGGGGCCGAAGAGACGGCAGAGAAAGTAACTAAATCACGGGAGGTAGAAATGGAATGTACGCAAAGTTTGTATTCACACCGTGATGTCGTGCTTGCTAACAAAATATACTCAAAGGCAAAAGTTATTGTGACACACAAACAACAAACAGAATCAGTGTTAAACGTTTACTGCCGCGAATGAAATGTTATTACATGGAAAGACAAATGTTTCAAGGTATGGTAACGATCAACAGTCCATAAGAACAGTGCACCTGGCATATGCAAATGAGCCACAACACAAGAGGGGGTTCACAAGCAAGTTCACACAGTCAGTAGCGAGTGTGTCCACCTTGTGCATTGATGCAGGCCTGGCACCTTCGCCTCATTGAGGCCACTAAACGTCGATGAAAGTCCTTGGGAAGATCATTCCATATCCGAGGAAGGATTTGGTGGAGTTCCTGCAGCGTTTTTGGAGGATTCGGATGACGTCATAAACGTCGCTCCATTTCATCCCAGACGTGTTCAATGGGTGACAAATCAGGGGATCTTGCAGGCCAGGGTAACACATTAACATTGTTCTGATTAAGATACTGCTGTACAACTCGAGCAACGTGTGGTCTGGCATTATCGTGTTGAAACGTCACTCTAGGGCCGTTCTGTTGCAAAAACGGTAAAGCGGCCATTTGCAAAATCTCGTCTCGGTACCTCACAGCATTCAAGTTCCCCTCAATCAGAATCATTGGCGTTCTTGCTGCAGCTGTTATCCCACCCCAGATCATAACGCCCCCACCTCCAAAACGATCCCCTTCCAGAACACATGGCCTGATGTAACGTTCACCTGTGCACCTGTAGACACGTGTCCTACCGTCAGCTCGGTGAAGCTGTGCCAAATGGTGTTTCTATGGACGTTGAATCGACGAGCAACATCACGCTGCGAGGTACCAGACTGAAGCATACCTATAGCTCTCCATCTGTCATTTTCCCCGAGGCGTGGCATGTCGAACTTATTCCAAAACGATGAATAGAGGTGTTTTTCTGACTTCTGCACTTCTTAAGACTGCATTGAGTGGAAATGATAAGCGTCTGGTTGTCTGGCCTTTTAAAGTGAACATTGCTGGCCATTTTTCTCGAATATGTCATGCTTCTTGCAAATTTCATGCAATTCGAACAACAACTGCTTGGTTGCGTTTCTTCGACCATTTTAACACACTCTTTCTCTGGTTCAAATCCAAAAATTCATTCACAAGATTACCAATGAAAAAATTCCATGTCACAATAACTTTTGCCTCTGAGTATAAAAAGTTTGCAGGTGCTGCCAGAGAAGAAGGTCCCCAAGGTGAGTAGGAATAATGGCGGGAATGTGTTTGGCGCGAAAAGGTTTTTGGCGCGCTTGGGATCGAGGCGAAACCCGGGCGGTCGTGGAAGGTCCATTGTGCGGTGTACGAGGGCGACTGGCGCGCGTGTGAGAGAAAAGTGTGCACCGGAGCGTGAGTGTGAGCGAGAAAAGTGTATGATGGAATGTGTGTGGGAAGAGTGTGTAACAGGAGAGTGTGTTACAGAGAGTGTGCAGGAGTGCACACCAGAGCGTGTTGCAGGATGTGTAACAAGAGAGTGCACACCCGGGGGTGTTACCGAGTGTGTAACGGATTGTGTGAACGGCGTGAGTGTGCCTAGGTGTGTAGGTGCGAGTACGGTGTGCGAGGGAGAATGGACACCAGAGAATGTGGAAGGGGAGTGTGCAGTAACAGAATGTATGGGAGGTGCAGGGACGCCTCAGTGTGCGAGTGCGAAGTGGGTCGCGAGTGGTGAGAACGCGGCTCAAGCATCGACACCGACTGGGGTAGCGTTTAGCGCGACGGTTAGCCGACGTGAGCCCTCGGTGAGTTGTGTGCGGCGGGGACCGGCGGGGATCGATGCCGCTGCCGTGTCACAAGGACCGATGTGCACGATTCGTGCCGGACCCCGCCCTGTATGGTTGGTGCCGCGCCGTGGCGGAAAAGGCAATCGGCGAGGTTCAAGGGGAGGTAGGAGATTTCGGAGCCGCGCACCTTTGCGGGTGCGATGCTCCGACCATGGGCGGGTGGGTCATCGTGCGTGGGACCGCGAGGCCCCACGCAGGGATGGGCCCCTGAACCTCGGCCTGTCCATGCCTCCTCCCCTGGATCGAAAATGCCGGACGGACCCAACCTACAGGAGACAAACCAACCGAATGGATCGCTCGGCCTTTCGAAGCCGAGCTGTGACGATGTATTTCCGCACGAAGAGGCTCAAGTATAGTGGACGAATGAGGATAGTGTACCCTACGTGGGGGAATGGTAATTTGACCATTCCTCACACGGTCAGGCCCCATGAGCATTGATTAGGGGGATGGCAGTGACAGGCACATGGGGGGCCAGCGATGGTTACCTCCATGGGGCACCGAAGCTAGCCGAGGGAGGGCTGGGATAATTGTTAGGGAATTAGAAGGCAGACTGTAGAAGACATGAGATTTAAGTAGGGACATCTGAACTATAGTGGGGACGTAGGTAGTTTAGATGGTTGTTAATGAGGAAAGGAGTGCTTAGTTTAACGGGACGACGGGGAAGCAGAAGTTTTAGGGGAAAAGCAGCTAGATAGATGATGCTGTGTGTGTGAGGAATTGTGTATTGAGATAAATGGAGTTGTGTTGAAGTGTATGGGAAGAAGTGTGTGAGCACAAAAGGTGTATGGAAAAAGGTGTGCGAAACAAAAGGTGTGAGACATAAATGGTGTGTGAAAGTAAAAGTGTGGAATGCTTGGAGTGGAATAAAAGGTGTGGAATGCATGGTGCGAAGGACTGAATGGGGGAAGAGTGGAACCCATTCGCGAAAGCCCGGGGAGGGGGGGGGGGGGGTAGTGTAAAGCAAGGTAGAGGGTATAGGCAAAATTTGTATGGATATTGACACCTGTGGTGCAGGTAGAGGCAAGTAGTGCTTTGGAGCGTGCATGAGTCAGTGACATGGCTGGGCGTGTCGTTTAATTGGTGCGTATGGTTATTGGGGCACTCCGCCACTGGTAGTTTGTCAGCCAGGTGAGGCCGCAGGTGGACTCTAGGAGCCAGGATAGTTGTACGGTGGAGCCCGAGGATCCGGAGGACGGACCCGGGTAGCCCAGTGCCAGAGAGGGCACCGAGGGGGTAAGTGCCAGGGAGGGCCTTCCCCAGTTTAGTTAGTCGCAGGAGCAGGTAAGCTCGGGTGGCGACTTCAGTGGCGGAGGTGCGCAGGTAGTTGGACTTGCTAGTAGAGCCACACGACCCAGCCCCGAAATTGTGCAAAGGCACAGAGTGAAAATTTGTGGGAGTGAGACCCAAATTTTGGAGGGCACCAGGTGGTCAATGGGAATTCGGTTTTTAGAACCACATAGTTTAAAGATGGCCGATTGGCAGGGTACAACCCTGGGTAGTGTAAATGAGTTAATGTCATTAGAGTAGTTAGGAGATGAGAGGTCCCTTCGCGCCATCCACAGCCATTCACCACAGAGGACGAAACTCCACACCAGGGCTTTGTAGACTGATTGAGTGTAAGACGCATCATGACGTGATGAGACATTGTGTTTGTTCCATTCCTTCCTTCCTGGGAGGGATTGGGAGACGAATTTGGATTTGAGGGGGATATGGGAGACAAGACGTAGAGACGAATTTGTAAATACAAGGAAGGGCTAGGGTCGTGTAAGCCGACGATGGGGGGGGGGGGGGGATACGAACGGATGGGGACGAGCCTGCTCTGCTCGCTCTTCCGCGCCCCTTGTGCTGCATTACCTTATTTTGCTGTGTACCTTTGTGTCCTTTCCGCTTTGCTGGTCGTGCTTTGTCTCTCCCCCCACCCCAGGACCATTTTGGAGGTGGAACTGTGCAGCACCATCGACCTGTGCAGCATCTTGCTGCACCTTGCTACATCTGTGCAGCACCACTGCTGCACATTGTTACACATGTGCAGCCGAACTGTGCGGCACTTTTCTGCTGTATCCTTTTGTGTAACCTTGCTGCACCTGTGCAGCACTTTGCTGCCACAAACACTTTGCTGCACATTACACTTATGGACCACAGGTTTTGTGGCCTTGCACCTCTGCTGTGAAGTACCTTGCTGCAAATTCACCTTGCATCTTCGGGCCACTTGTTTTGAGTGGCATTAATGTCACGCAGTCGGACCACATAGGGTTGGCCCTGCTTGGCAAAGAAATACAATAAACACAGTTTTTGTGTATTTTTATTATGGTGTGCTAGGGACGAGAAGAGTTGTAAGTTTAGTTAGCCCTGAAGAGCAGGAATGGCCTGTATGCCGGTCCGGGGGCTAGCCGGTTGATATGTGCACACAGAAGATGCAAGCAGCAAAATGCAAGAAGCAAGCAGCAAATGTGAATTTTTGAGTGTGTTTTTGTGCTTTGCTGTGCTTTCTCTCCCCTCCAATCTTCTCTTTCAAAAAGGACAGGTCCTGGGTCATAGAACTGTAAAGAAGTAAGTTTTTCTGTGCTTGTATATAAAATGCTGCCCACCGGCTATATGTTTAGTTTGACAAATTCCGGATTCGGTTAATTGTGGGCGTGATTCTGTTAGAGTAGCTACTCAAGGCAATAGGTGGGACATATTTAGTGTTTTAAAACTGTCGCATACAAGGGTTAGAGTAAATGTTAGAGGGAACCACATCTATATGTCACATGTAAAAGTAAAAGTTAATTTCCAGATCTTTCTCAAAACCGGTCGTTCCAATTTTTGTAGGTTCGACTCGGGGACGAGTCTGACGAGGGAGAGGGGTAGTGTTGCGGTTTTGAGTTCTGTATAATAAAGGTTAAATTTCCCCCTCATAGTTAGTCACACAAACAACATGTAGCCTCGTGATAGTTCAGTTATTTCTTAGTATTTGCTAGCTTAGTCCTTTTCCTGTGTTAGTTTTGCGTTGAGTAGAGTAAGGAGAATAGGTCCTTTCATCGCTTCCATTGTCCTATGCCGCCTCCATCGCATTACGTCTCTTTGTGCTGCCTTTGGTTTTTGGCGCAAATTAACACGAGGCCGGCCTGGAGGGTAAAGTCGGGGGCCGCATGAGGGCGGCAGAGAAGCTGACGGTAAGCGCGAGCCGCCAATCAGGGCTCACAGGGTGTGGTTGAAAGGTTCGAGAAGGTTCATGGCGTGTCAATGCAAGCCGTTGCGCAAAGCCACCAGGAGGAGTTCCACCAGCAATTGCGGTATGAGGACTGAGTTGGCATTGAATGAGGAGTGAAGGAGTGCGGTCAGCGGCAGAGGACTTTGAAAGATATGAGATCGGCGAAAGACGCGCATGAACCAGGATACGCGCTCGTATGAAAGTAACGCTCGGTTGAGCTTGAAGCCGAGCCGCGTATAGTGCATTGAGTTACGTGAGTGATAACGCGCTGTGTAACCGCCAGCCGCGCTGAGAGACGCGTACTTTTCCTTCCTACCTCATCGGCTGCCGTTTGTTCGGGAGACGCGCTACGAGGATCCTTCCACTGCCTGCTGGCCTTCTTCGCGGGACATGCTGGGACCGAGGAGAGCCGGACGGGGCCGTTCCTGGACGACCAAGTCGCCGCATTTGGCCTGAACAGCATCCTGCCTGCAAATTCCATGTGTGAGTGTGACGGGCCCGAGTCTGGGTGTTAAGAGTAAGACTGCTTAAGTTCTGCTCTGTGTCTCTGCTTCTACCGATCATTGTACATACTTGTGGGAATAATAATTAAACCTGTGTTCTTCCTTCCATTCGATTGTTCTTGTGATTTCCACCATTGACTAAGCGTGGTACGAATAGAACCGCTCGAATCGGGGTCCAATAATTAACGGTGACTGCACAGACCACGTGGTACGCAATCCACTCGGTGTACCCCAAATTACACATGGCTCGTGTGAGGCTTGCTTCCCCGCTTCCGTGGCGGCGCAGGGATTTAGGTACGAGCGAGGATTGTCCCGAAACCCTACCTTGCGTTTGCCCGGAAGAGGCGTTTCACGTCTCTCGGTTCCGCCAAGCCCAGAAAGAACAAGGGGCTTAATCCCTCCTTGGTAAGGGTAAGAAGGGCGGCAGAGAACCGTAACAATACAGACGGACAAACACTGTTCTAGACGGCTTTGCCCTATGGGCTACGCCGTAAAAATTTGAAACTTGGCATGTCATCAACTCCTCATGGGGTATCTGTCCACAAAATATAAAGTGATAATGATGATGTCATTAGAGAAGTGGTATTCCAGCCATAATTGTTTGAATTGAAATTCGTATCCGAAAAATCTGAAACTTCATATATCTGATCTATGACCCGATGTGAGTGAAGAATTAAATTTATGACATTCATAACCCATGCCAAGAAACGATATGACATGATAGGGTGCATGGCTGATATGAGTATATGGGCCATAAAAGTAGCGTGTTCAGTTAATGATGGTATTTTTGCTCAGAATGAATGTGCGAGATGAGACTGTGCACTTTACAAGTACGGTTCTAGTTTAATATATACCTACTGAGGCCACTCACTTGTATTAACTGAAAATGTTAGGAAAATCAACACCTCTCAATCTCATCCACGGATATTTCTCATATTTCCATGAGTGCGATTTGCATCCCCGAACACAACAATTATGCTTAACAATCTTGAAATTGCCACTCTTTCGTTTATATGCTGAAGATTATGAAAGACGATTGAATTACAAATTTCTCCCTTGCAACGGCAAGTTAAAAGTGCCTGGATGAGCAGAAACGTGTCTCTGAAAACACACAACAATCTTCTCCATGGGACAGCTCAGAGAGTTGTCGGTGTCAGTAATGGTGTAGGAAGCCATTTTTTCATTACGTACTTCTTTTCACCTTAAATGTTAATGCATCACTGGAGAACCAGCCTCGTTTTTGGTTAATAAAAAAGTCTCCATGGGTCATTTGCTCGAAATAAATTACATCTGAAATTGGCTGTGTGCCCAAAAAGTCATTCCAGACAAGAAAGGCAAGTGTAAATTGTACTTCATGTGGCAGGGGAGCACACGTCATAGGACGTTACTTTCTAAATTTACAACTGTTCCATTTGAGTGCTGTTAAATACAGTATACAACACAGCACACAAAGAGGCATCAACAAATGGTTAAGTCACTGCGCCTCATCTGCCAGGATATGTAAATGACAATCTCGTCATTCGATCGACTTGGCGATGAAACCATCGCGCCCGCATGTGGAGCTTGTGATTCCATGCATCCTTGATGTGAGTCGAAGTACAAGGGCAAACACATTTCATGGACTTGATATTCTGAAGCTGTTGGTGGTGACCAGGAGGCAAAAGGTGACCTTTTTTCATAGTCACATGTTGGTGTGTAAATTTCTATTGTTTGAATGATTTTATGTGATTTTGCTGCGATGGTGACTGTAAGGTGAGTTTGTGAGGCGTTTTAAAATAATGTTATCTTCAATTATTTTATGGGCATCATGTTATCAACACCAATCTTCAAAAGCATCTCTGTGCATTTCCAACCTTGCATGGCCGCACCTCATTGAAGCCTTCAAATAATTCTCTTTTCTTTCATCTTTGTCTAATTTTAAAATGAATTCATTTGCAAACCACTTTTTAATGTGGTAGCTAAATACTTTAATGTAATAATTGCAAGGGATTTTTGAAGACATGTTTCAATGACATGCTATAACCTTTAAGATTTGAATGACACTGCATATCCTGAAATAATGTTGTAAATTAGACGATAATTCTGCATACACAACGTAACGACTTTGTGGGATTGGATTAGTCGAGCTAAAATCCCACAAGCCAGTCCTGTAGCGAGTGTTGTTCAAAACGTTCTCCGAACGAGATACTCTCATTAGTCCGAGATGCCTCAAAAAGTACAATGATATACTGTATATTGTTACATTTGTAGGTGAAAGGGGGGATGGAGGATGGGGAGATTACCTAAGCACAGATAGAACTGTATAGAGTAGTATGGTCTGTGTACGAGTAGTTAGCCAGTCGCGATGTATTAAGCAGGGACACATCAGCAAAAGGATTGTCTTGTTTGAATGTGCACCATACAGGGAGCGGTGCATTGTAATAACTATAGGGATTAAGGTTAAGATGATCGTACGTTTAGCATCTTGTTAATCCCCCGGGTGGGAACTGGGTGTGCCTTTGGAGAGGGAATGGAGGGAGTTTTATCGCTCCCGAGGGAAGGGGACTTGGATTTCCTCATGGGGGAGCAGGGTTGTCCTGGGAATGAGGGGAGGAGCTAGAGGCTCTCAGGTTCAGTGTGCTCTGTAGAGAATTGAGTTGGAGAGAGAGAAGGAGAGTGGGAAAGGGGAAAAGGGTCTTTTGGGTCTTCTGGGTCTTTTGGGTCTTCGTGGTATTTTGGGTGTTTGGGATCCATTGGGTCTTTTTAGTCTTTTAGATATTTGGGGTCTTTTTGGTATTCGGGGTCTTTTTGGGTCTTCGGGGTATTTTGGGTATTTAAGGTATTCGAGGTCTTTGGGGTCCATTGGGTCTTTTCAGTCTTTTAGGTCTTTGGAGTTTTGTAGGTCTCTGGGGTCTTTTTGGTCTTTGGGGTATTTTGGTTCCTCTGGGACCTTTGGGTCCTCGGGGTCTTTTGGGATATTTAGGGTCCTTGGGGCCTTTTAGGTCCTCGGGGTCTTCTCGGTGTTTTGGGTGCTTGGGAGGTTGGGGCGGGGTCTTTTGGGTCCTCTTGGTTCTTTAGGTTAAGTATTTCAGATTACAATTATTGTGGGTGGTGTCATGTCCGCTGTCCAATCAATGGGTGAAGAGCAGACATACATACATACATACATACATACATACATACATACATACAAACAAACACTTGCTCCATTATATGTATATACGAGCAACGGTACCCGCCCTACGGGCGGGGCTTCAATTGTGAGGCCCAAATGAAAAGGCAAAATATCAGAAATTGAAGGCTTTTTTTGTTTTAAACGATTTATATAAACATCTGTTAAATCATATCACACGCAAGTCATCAAAATCTAAACAGTATTTGTAGAATTTCAATAAAAGCCACATCACTGTTCATATCGGTAAATATTATTCCATCGTGTTTGGAAAAACTGGAAAATTGGAAAAATTGGAAAAACAATATAGCCTATTTTACTCCATGGGGTCCCAGGATTCCCCACCCAAAATTTCGTTGTGATCGGTTCAGCCGTTTTTGCGGTACCTGTGAACAGACAGACAGACAAACGTTTGGTGAATTATAGTAAGATATGGATGGATGTACAGGAGGAGAGATGTTCTTTGTGTGGAGGTTTGGGAACGGTGCAGCATGCACTGTGAGTGCATGCTCAGTAGCATTGGCAGCAGGAAGATACAAGTGGAGGCATGATCAGGTGCTGGCAGTGGTAGTGCAGATGGTGCAACAAGAGGTGCTGAGATTGAGCGAGAGAGAAGAGTGGAGAAGGAGGCCAATGGTGGAGAGGTGTTGTTTGTCAAAGAGGGCCCAGTGGTAAGAGGTGGAAAGAGGAGGAGGAAAAAAGCAAGAGGGCTGTCAGATGCTTGTGATTGCCAGGTGGTGGCAGACCTAAAGCCACAATTGGTATTCTCAGAGGATATCTGTGTTACAAGGTTGTGGCCTGACATTGTCATCTGGTGATGTGCAACAAGACAGGTCATCTTAGGGGAATTGGCTGTACCTTGGGAAGAGAACATGGAGGAGGTGCACGAGAGGAAGAGAGGAAAGTACAGTGAGCTGGAGGCAGAGTGCCGGGAGAAGGGTTGGCGAGTTTCTTGTCAGCCATTTGAGGTGGTGTGTAGAGGATATATTGGCAAATCCTTTTCTGCATTTCTTGCTCGGCTTGGAGTGTGTGGGACAGAAATAAGGAGGATGTGTGAAAGAATGGCCCAGTTTGCCCTGATTGGCTCACTGTGGATATGGAGGAAGTTTATGGAGGCACGTCAAACGGTGTAGGTTGAGGGTGGTGGTTCATTTCAGCCTAAAGGGGTAATGACTGAGTGTGGAAGAGAAATCGAGGTGTGTGTGTGTGTGTGTGTGTGTGTGTGTGTGTGTGTGTGTGTGTGTGTGTGTGTGTATGTGTATGTGTGTGTGTATGTGTGTGTGTATGTGTATTGCAGGAGTGGGTGTGGTTTTGCATGAATGTGTTTTTGTTTGAGTGGTGCATGTTGTAAGGGTAGATGGTCGGTTGTTTTTTTTGGTGTGTGAGTGAGTGGATGAGGAGCTGTGGATTCTGGGAGTGGGGGCGGTTTTGTTGTTGTAGTCTGTGTTCTCACTGGTTGGGGGTGGGGATATGTATGCATACAGGTGTAGCTGCTGCATGTGGAGGTGTATGTGCCCCTGCTGGCCCACCTTAGCTGACCGTATCGAAGTTGAAGGGCCGAAACGGCATGATGCTGAGGACCTCGACTGAGGACCCGGTCAGTGAGGGACACTTGTGACCAAGTGTGTTTTGAAATTATATATACATGTGACTGGCTCTGCCAAGAGGAAAAACTCTTAGGGGCAAAAATTAAAATTGAGATTTTGATATCATCTGATTCCCCATGCTCTTCTCTTTCATTTGATATATACATTATGTTAATTGGATGAAAATTAACGAAGTTATGGTATTTTAATGACAATTATATTTTCGTTTAAACAATGGATATAATTAGGTTCAAAGTTCACAATACAATTCACACGCACAAAGAATGTGCACACGTAGAGCTTTTCATTCATACCAAACATGCATGTCAGGGATCTCCTTCGAATTACGATGTATGGCTCGTAGTAAAACATCGAAATTTCGCAATCTTTGTGACTTTCTGACCGAGGAATCGTGACTTTCTGAGCACATTTTGAGAATGACATTTTAGATTTTTCGTCGAATTTCACAACTTTTCTGTTGTTTCTTGGAAAAATATTTTGGTGCATAATAATCTAGAGAAGTTACTCTTTCTATCCATATAAAAATCTCAAGTTGGTCCCTGTGGGCATATTTTGACTCTTTGGCTTTTTCTCGCTAAGAGAAATGCCCCCAATTGTCTGCTTTTACCAGAGCCAGTCACATATATATATATATACAGTCACTTGAAAAAGTAAGTATACCCCATGTAAAGTTTTGACTTTTTCAACATATTTCAACATACAACGTTCTAATTATATTTGTGTATATATATATATATATATATATATATATATATATATATACATACATATACATATACATATACATATATATATATACACACACACACAAATATAATTAGAACGCCACTCAGTAGAGAGCATACCGCCGCCAGGTTCACGTTTTGTATCCCAGAGTAGACCAGAAAATCACTGCATAATCACATTTAATCGAAATCATCCGTCCACAATTTTTTGAGATATCCTGCTATATATTGTTTTTGGCCCTGTCTCCCAATGATGAACAATCACTTAAATATTATACTAGCGGTATCCGGATCCGGATCTTCACCAAAATCTAATCATTTCCTCCTTGTCACAAACATTACCTCTCTGCCAAAATTCCTCTGAATCCGTGCACAACTTTTTGAGACATCTTGTTCACAAACGGATAGACAAACAGACAGACAAAAATATGACAGGGGTGAAAACATAATCTCCATCCACCTTTGGTGGCGGAGGTAAATATATATACACTACCAGTCAAAAGTTTTAGAACACCTCAATTTTTCCAGTTTTTATTGAAATTTACGCAGTTTAATGTCTCAATTTACTCTGCAATTAAACATAGAACAAATAAACAATTGGAGATAAAAAGAAATCATAGAATCATTTTGTTTAACAAAATTTAATTTTAATTTTTGACTCAGCAAAGTAGCCACCCTGTGCAGATATAACCGCCGAACACACTCGTGACATTCTTTCTACAATGGAAATCAAATATTGTTCGGGAGGTTCTTCCCAACACTGTTGCAGAAGTTCCCACAAATGTGTTGCACTTGTAGGTTGCTTTGCTTTCACCCTTCTGTCCAGTTCATCCCAAACCAGCTCGATGGAGTTTAAGTCTGGAGACGGTGCTGGCCATTCCATGATTTGAAGCCTACGGTCTTGTTCTTTTCCTCGAAGGTAGTTTTGACAAAGCCAGGAGGTGTGTTTCGGGTCATTATCTCGCTGTAGGATGAACCCCTGACCAACTAGGCGTATACCAGAGGGTATTGCATGGCGCTGCAAAATGCTGTGGTAGCCCTTTTGGTTCAGGGTGCCAGTCACTCTGTGCAAGTCCTGAAAGTTCTAGCAGTGTCCATGTGTTTTATACCCCCCCCCCCCCCCCCCCCCGCCGCCTTCCCCCGCCTTCCCTCCCATGCCTTTGTATGTTTTGTGTGTCGGTTTCTTTTTTGTGATTGATGTTAGCTCTTTTACACGAGCCTCGATCTTGTATACAAAAAAAAAAAAAAAGTCGCCGACTCGGGATCCAGCAAAAGAGCCCCAGACCATCACGCTTCTTCCTTCATGTTTGACAGTTGGTGTCACACACTGAGGAACCATCCTTTCGCCTTCTCGACGGCGTACAAAAACCCTGCGTGATGAACCAAAGATTTCAAATTTTGATTCATTGATCCATAAGACTAATGATCCATAATGATCATTATGATTATCCATCCACATTATGATCCATAAGATGCAGAAAATAGGGCAAAATGGAGAAGATTGTCATGGGGACCGCAAGGCTAACCCCCGCTCTAGTAGGGAAAATGGCCTTTAAAATGCATGTTGTTGTTGTTGATCCATAAGACCTTCTTACAGTCTTCAGTAGTCCACTGGCGGTGCTTCATGGCCCAGGCAAGCCTCTTTTTCTTATTTTGCCATCTTAGCAATGGCTTTCTTACTGCCACTCGACCTGTCAAACCTGCAGCTCGAAGTCTTCTCTTCACAGTTGAAACTGAGACTTGCTGCTTACTTCGACCAGTGTTAAGCTGTGCTTGAAGCTGTTGTCCTGTGAGCCGCCTATCACGCAAGCTGTTGACTCTCAGAAACTTGTCTTCTGATTCTGTTGTGGCTTTGGGTCTGCCAGACCTCGTCCTATCAGAGTTTCCTCCAGTTAAAAATATCCTATTTCCTGCAGTGCAATATTGTCCAAATAATGCTTCAGAGGGTGTAATAACAGTCTGTTCCAATACTGCTTTTATACAGACAGGGGGGTTGTAATCAAGTAATCAGCAGAGGTTGGGACACCTGTAGGAATTGTTTGCATTAACTTTCAAGGCTTAATTTACTTACATTGCTGCAGAACAGCTGCACGTTGTTAACCCATTACTTGTTCCTTGAAGAAGGCCTTTTTTTTACAATATAACTGTGCAATTTACATTATTTTCCCGTTTTTGCTAACCTAAACTTTTTTTGTTAACCTCGACCAGTTTACTGCTTACCTTTGTACCATTTCAGGTAATTCACTGGACTTGAATTGCTTAAATTTCAATAAAAACGAGAAAAATGGAGGTGTTCTAAAACTTTTGACCGGTCGTGTGTGTGTGTGTGTGTGTATGTGTGTATATATATATGTGTGTATATATATATGTGTGTATATATATATATATATATATATATATATATATATATATATGTACACACACACACACACACACACACACACACACACACACACACACACGTATATATATATATATATATATATATACAGTCATGTGAAAAAGTAAGTATACCCCATGTAAAGTTTTGACTTTTTCAAAATATTTCAACATACAGCTGTTTGATCTTCATTTCAACAATATTGATGGATAAAGGTGATATAATATAACAAATATCATGAAACATTTACATTTTGTCGTCCATTGTATAATTTAAATAAACATAAATGCAAATTTCGCATGTGGAAAAAGTAAGTACAGTTAGTACACCCTTGGCTCTCATAGGTGGTATTGCCCCCTTTGGCAGAAACAACCTCAAGTCGGCGTTTCGTATAACTGTCTACCAGTCTCTGACATCGACTGGGAGAAATTTTTGCCCACTCCTCCATGCAGAATTCTTTCAGCTTTGCGATGTTTGAGGGGTTTCTTGCATGCACAGCTCGTTTCAAATCCCCCCACAACATATCGATGGGATTTAGATACGGGCTTTGACTTGGCCATTCCAGAACCCTCCATTTCTTTCTTTTCAGCCATTCCTTGGTAGATTTACTGGTATGTTTAGGGTCATTGTCATGTCGCAAGGTCCACCTTCGGTTGAGCTTCAACTTTCCAACAGATGGCCTCACATTATCCTCAAGCACCCTCTGGTACAATGAAGAATTCATAGTGGATTCTATGATGGTGAGCTGCCCAGGCCCTGATGCAGCAAAGCTGCCCCAAACCATAATATTTCCACCACCATGCTTTACAGTTCGTATCAGGTTCTTGTGGTCAAAAGCTGTCTTTGGTTTTAGCCAAACATGTCTTCTGGTACTGTGGCCAAATAGCTCAACCTTTGACTCATCTGTCCAGAGCACATTGTTCCAGAAGTGCTGGTCTTTGCCGAGGTGTTCATTGGCAAACTTTAGTCTTGCCCTGATGTTCTTTCTGGACAGCAAAGGTTTCCTCCAGGCACACCTCCCATGTAGATAAAATTTGTGCAGCCTCTTTCTAATGGTAGGCTCGTGCACTTTGACATCAACAGTGGCAAGAGCTACCTGTAGGTACCGAGATGACATTCTGGGGTTCTTAGAGACTTCTTTCAGCATCTTGCGATCTGCTCTCGGACTGAACTTGCTGGAGCGGCCTGGCCTGTACAAGTTGGCAGTTGTTTGGAATCTTCTACACTTGTAGATGATCTTCCGGACAGTCGAATTATTGATTTCAAATTGTTTGGAGATCTTTTTAAATCCCTTCCCAGACTCATAGGCATCTATAACCTTCTTTCTAAAGGACTCAGAGAGCTCTTTTGATCTCGGCATTGCGACGCCGCACACTTTTTTTTTTTTTTTTGTGTACTGAATCGAGGCTCGTGAAAGAGCTAACATTTACTTCACAAACAAATCAACCAGACAAAGAAAATACCCAAAATGAGGGAGCGGAAGACAAGATGGGGAGAGAAGGGGAAGCACACAAACACAACATCCGAGAGCAGGGAGATGTGTGGAAGGGAGAGGGCCCGGGGGAGGAGGCATGGGAAGGGGGGGGGGGGGGAGGGAGAAGTATAAAACACAAGGACACCAAGGACTTCTTGGACAGCAGTTGGTATTTCAAAAAAGTGGAATTGGGGTGAAATTAGCGGGGGTAGAAAAGATCAAGGTTTTGGATGGGGGAAGATAAGAGATGGTGGTGAACAGCTGTTTTAAAGACTTGGAGGGTGGAGTGGGATTGAAGAGAGTGAGGGAGTTTGTTCCAGAGGCGGGAGAAAAGAGGAATGAAAGAGTGAAGGTGAACAGAGAGTCTTGATTTTGGCAGTTTAACCATAAGAGGGTTGCAGGCAGATCTTGTGTGACCTGTAGGAATATTTGCGGGACAGAGCCCAGAGAGAGCTGGGGGGGCAAGGCCAGAGAGGAGTCGGTAGAAGACGGAAAGACCACCAACCTGCCTGTGTTGAGTGAGTGAGAGGCCCTTGGAGTTAGCTTCATCGCGGGAGATTCCAATGATTCTGAATACTCAATTCAGAGAATACTGAATACTCTGAATTCTGGACACTTCAACAACAAAGAGCAAACCAAACTAAATGTCTGAGGTTTAAATAAGACAGGTTCCTCCAAGATCCTCTCTAACGATGTTCTAATCATTTGCACCTGAGCTGGTGCATCTGGTTCTAATTTTAGGTATTTGAAGTAGTGATAAATAAGGGGTGTACTTACTTTTTCCACATGCGAAATTTGCATTTATGTTTATTTAAATTATACAATGGACTACAAAATGTAAATGTTTCATGATATTTGTTATATTATATCACCGTTATCTATCAATATTGTTGAAATGAAGATCAAATAGCTGTATGTTGGAATATGTTGAAAAAGTCAAAACTTTACATGGGGTGTACTTACTTTTTCACGTGACTGTATACGTACATGTACATATATATATATATATATATATATATATATATATATATATATATATATATATATATATATATATATATATATATATATATATATATATATATATATATATATATATATATATATATACGTACATACATATATATATATATGCAACTGTGTATATATATATATATATATATATATATATACATATATATATCTATCTATATATATATATATATATATATATATATATATATATATATATATATATATATATATATATATATATATATATATATAAATATATAATCAACGAACATAGCGTGACGAGCGCTGTCCCGATCTCCTGTGGACCGAAGTCCTAGACCAAAGCGTCACCTCCGACCCAAAGGTTCTTCTGGAGGCTTCAGCCCGGCCACTCTGTCAACAGACAGAGATTTATTCATTGGTCCCCATTGGCTAAACATCAAGCAGAGCCGCCAATCCAGATTTCGGGCTTATTAACCCTCGTCAGGACGGCATACTGCAAAAAATCTAACCAATGAGGACCAAAATCGTCTATTAAGATGATCAAGGCACCTCCAAGCTTTAATGGTGAGCACCAGCCACGAATTATGTCTCACACGGTAAATACCGCATAACCCGCAAGGAACCAACAGCCTGTCTGCCACACAGACCATCGTTCCCACCAGTGCAAACCAAAACCAGGGGGTGCGGTGCGATCGGCGGGGATAATAATCAACGAACATAACA